>NC_141901.1:20306500-20613000 GCF_057802395.1 Ceratotherium simum simum | reverse complement strand
ACATACAAAATAGAGGAAGAGTGGCACAGATATTAGCTCAGCGACAATCTACCTCAAGCAAAAAGAGGAAGATTGGCAACAGATGTTTAGCTCAGGGCCAATCTTCCTCACTTAAAAAAAAAAAAACCCATAAAAGATATACTATGAACCAGGCACTCAACATCTTGACTAATAAATCAGGAAATGATGTGCCTTCATACTTTAAAACCTTTCAAAACCTTCATAATTCACATGAATTAGAATGGACCATGTTCCTTTCAAGAAGGAAATGGCATGAGGGCAACCAAGCATAACAAAAATACCACGTTATAACTTCTAAAGACAATATCAAAAGACATGTGGAAGTATCCAGGGTTAACTTTAGGCAAAAATGGAATAATGTAAAATAGTATCTTGGTATTCTCAGTCTCCACTTCTGTAATCTCCCCTTCACTACTACTTAGAGAATTCGTTCCTCTTTCCTTCAAGGATTCTGTACCTTTTTATTGTGACCTTCTCTTTTCCCACAAATTAAGACATTGCCCTGTTCCCAGCTTGGGATAGATTCCTGGTCTCTCATAACAGGTGGCTCTCTGTTTGCTCAGAGAGAAGGGGCCAGAGGGGGCAGGGGTGGGGTCTAAGGAGGCCCTTGTAGCCAATCATCATTTGCTTATTCAAGACTAACTGTACTTCCCCTGGGCAGGCTTTCTGTCTCCCGTCTTCCCTGCGCTATGATTCTTCTCTCTCTCTCCTCTGTACTACTCAGACTCTACTTGCCCACTAAAATCATTCTCTTCCTTTCTGCTCCAATACTCACATGTGGATTTTACGTTCTTTCCAGTACATTTGGTATTATCTTTGTTACTGGTTAGTTGAAGGAAATTATACTGTTGTGATTCTTTTTATTTAATGTAATAAAAATATATTTATACTGCTTATGCTGTGTTATGCCTTGGCAAAAAAATCAATAAAATTTATTTTTTACTAAAAAAATCATTATAACTTATGAATATTACAATTTATGAGGAAGTGGCAGATAGACAAATTTTAAGTTGTTTTTAGAGCTAGTAGTCATTAAATAAAATTAGTGAACCAAGATCTAGATTATCTCAAAGGAGGAGACTACACATATTTGGACAGAGTAGATAAATGAGAATTTTTAAAAATCAACATGCATACAGACGGATGGAGACCTGGTTTAAAAGTTTATATGCGGGCCGGCCCCCGTGGCTTAGCGGTTAAGTGCGCGCGCTGCGCTGCTGGCGGCCAGGGTTCAGATCCCGGGCGCGCACTGACGCACCGCTTCTCCGGCCATGCTGAGGCCGCGTCCCACATACAGCAACTAAAAGGATGTGCAACTATGACATACAACTATCTACTGGGGCTTTGGGGGAAAAAAATAAATAAATAAAATCATAAAAAAAAAAAAAGTTTATATGAGGAAACCTGAGGGACTCAGCTGATGGCTGCCCCAATATTGAACAATGTGATATGCCTGCCAGAGAAAGCCCATATCAGCCTCGAGCTCTAACAGAGGCCCCTAGGCATGACTCCAGAGGAGGCTACAAGGTTTCTCATCGGGCGACAAGGCCATGCTATCAAATCACTAACTGGTGTTACTTCATGTCTAGGGTAGTGACAGGTTTCCGAAAGAGGGGTAACTGAACAAACAGTATTCAGAGTCAATTCCAATACCAAGACTCCACAATTATTGAGACTTTTCCAAGGCCTAAGAATAAAAACAATAGCTTCTTGAAAAACACTTTTGATCAATTTGGATGGAAAAGAAACTCTTTAATTTCCTTCACATTCATTCTGTTGAAAGTGAGGTTTATAGTTTTCTCTAAGAGTCCTGGCTTTAGAACAACATTCTCCCTAGGAAAATATTTTGACCTCCATCCTTACCATCACCTAAAAACTGACAAAATCAGATATAGCAATTATTGTGAGGAATAGAGCATTCCCTTGGATGGTGAAGTAGCACAGATGGAATGAATCCAGGCATCATAGGCCAGCGGAATTTTCTTCTTAAATATTATTTTGTCACATGTAACTGCAATATTTACTCTGCAATGAGTCATGTATTTGCCCTTAAGAACATTCCCACACGTGCACATTCTGAAAAGAAAATCAAGAAATTGATTTTCCACCATTTTCCATCATAATCCACATCCACTCCATTCTAAGTGCCTGTATATTCCGCTTCAAAAAAGCAATCCAAGAGTCAGAATACCCTTTCATACTCTGTCCTTTGAAGTGCACACAAACGATTAGGAAATCAACCAGCTATTTGCTTCTGGATATGGTACCAGGATGGATAGCAAGAAAAGGGCCAAGCATTCCCATGCAGACTCTTTTCTCAAACCCCATCCTTCCCTCTCAGAGGACAGAAGATTGTTTGCCCCTCAGAGAATCCATTACTTTTGCAGAAAATACTAACAGCAAACTAAAGTTGTAACAGATACTTCGTTCAGGCCCCAAGAAGTTTCAACTTTAACAATAAAAATAATCAAAACACTACCTACAAATATACCTATAGTTTAAACACTAACTTTCAATCTCTTAAAATGCATCTTGTTCTTATGTCTCTCCCAAGTGTTTGTGAGGCCACACTTGAATAAGTTCACCACACTGAGAAGTAAGAAGAAGTGCTGAGCAAAGGGAGTACTGTTCAATTTATAATTTTGTCATTTGCTGCTCAGTAATTTTAGGTGAGCTAATTATTCAAAGTGATTGGAGGCAGAAGTGGACGTAAAAATCTTTCAGGAATAAATTCATTCAGTTGAGGATGAGACCAGCCTAGATCTACATCTGTCTTTAATTCTCTACTTTCCTACTTTGAAGTAAAATACAAAGAGAAATTATATAAATAAATGTTAATTTGATTAGATTAATAAGGTTACTTAAACCAATATTTAGAAGAAAAGTAGCAGAGTGATAAAGGAAATAGCTTTGGCATGAAATACCTCCAGTTTTGGAACCAGCCTTGCTACTTGTCAGTTTGGTGACCTGAGTAAGACGTGTTACCTAATATCTCAAAGCTTGAGTACCCTCATTTATAAAATGGAATATTAATATTTGTGTGGTTTTGAATTGAGAGAATGACTTTAAAATACTGGCAAAATCTTTCACAAGCCACATGTCCCATAATTGTTGCTCATTTATGGTATAAATATTTGGTAATTATTTCCCTTAAGAGAACTTTGGAGTACCAGAGGTGGTAGTAGTAATAATAGCAATACTAGCTAACATTGATCGAGCCCTTACTTTGGGCCAGACACCGGTTCTACTGTTCTTGAAGCTGTTACATATATTGGACTCTTTATCTCACTTTCTTCCCTAAATTAAATATATGCTATTCCTCCTGTAAAACAGTATACCAAAAATGAAAATCACAGCTCTACATTATATCTATATGTATGCTGACATATAATCCCTTCCATATTCTTTTTGTAGTCAATTTTTTTCTTTTTGCTTTGTTAATTTTTTTTGGTTATACATCAGTTTGATTTTTTAAATTTATATAGAAGACTTCTCTATAAATCTAGAAATAAAAAGCACACTTTTACATAGTAGCATGACTTAGAATACTAGAAATTAGATAGTATGTACAAAATTGGCCTCCTAAATTGTTTTTCTAAAATCAGCATTATCTTGTCCTCCTCTTTAAACAGTCTGCCTATCTGGCCACAGTTTTTCACATCCTCCGTTGGCAGTTATTTCTAACATCAACTGTTCTTATACGACAGCAAGACATTTTTTCCCCTAATTTCAGCCTGCTGCAATTGGTCTATTTATTCTTCTGTTTCTGCTAAAGAATGACAATAACAGACCTTAACTTTATCTTCTTCATAACTACTCGATCTTGTTGCTACGTGATGTTCTACATATTTTTACTCTTATTTCTGCTTTTCTTAAGGTCAATTTTATTAAAAGACTTTACAAAGGAAAATTAAATTACGTGTGAAGTTTTTCAGTTTTGAGAATTGATACAATTGTAATTCCATTATTGTAGAAATATCCTCTTTTTTTACATTTCAAATGTTTGACTAATACGCTTTTTGTTGTTTAAAACAGTGGGATTAAAGGCTTGAACGCGTATCACTGCCAACACCATTTTCTAAAAATCAACAAGCTTTATATAGTTTCTTATAAAGAATGTGACCCAGGGCAGAACTTTGCACTGCATATTTACAGGGATATTAATTCCCAAAGCTCTGTGTGATCTGAATACCATTTGTTGTCATTTGTCTTCCTTTCTTTTCCCCAGAGAGAAAGCACAGATGCTTTTCAAGTTACTTCTCTGTATTCCAGATGAAGGAGGATAAAGGAAAATGAAATTAATGTTACAAATTTAATGATTTAAGTGTAGTGACTTTTTTTCTCAGTTTTTCTTGGAAAATTTTAAGTTGCTTTTCCTCAAGCTAATTCCATATCTCTACAAGAAAAATAGCTGAGCCTAGTGTAATGTTAATGAGCAAATATTTAATTTACTTCAAACTGAATTTACTTTTCTTGTTTTCAAAGCTATTACAAATGTGAAAGAAATATTTTTAAAAGTTTCCTTTTTTTAAAAATCCAAGTTAGTTTTAATAGGACATCAATCCATATTGTTCTTGATATCAGTGATTTTAGAGGAGTTACTAAAAACGGTAGGGGGACTGAAGAAGGGTCTGGAAATTGGACACAAAACAAAATTTAGTATCTCATACTAAAATTTTATGAAATTTGTGAAGTGTAGTTTCTCAGACTGACTCACAATATAATAAAATATTCTCTAAGCAAACACTGAAGAGAAAACAAAACATATTCTTTAGATTAGGTATTAAGTGATGATGTAGCCTATGGTCTTTTCATATTTGACCCATACTTAATGAATTTTTTTCCCATTGATTTAAAAAGGAATAATTCACTAGAAACTTTGGAAGTAAAAATACTTCCATGGTGTCCCCAGTGCCTATAACAGTGCCTAATATTAAACGAAGGGAAAAAATAAACATTTGATTTCTTCCCCAGCTGGTTTTTCTAACTAAGCATCCTCTTGGATCCCAAGACAATGCAAAAATAAATCCCATAAGACGCAGCCAGTCCAGAGGAAATCTCCAGAGAAATGGACACCAGCTTTCATTCCAGGGAAGAAAAAAAGAAAGATTATTTTCTTGAACAGAGGTGTTACATGACCCTATAGAGTATCTGTATCAGGTTCAGTTCCAGAGGGCAGTGGGGGAGGGCTCTGGGGAGGGAATCAATAGAGTCTGAGTCAGGGATCACAATCCTTCACCCTGGAGACACAGGGAGCGAGGAGGATAAGGGCACTCCCTGAAGATTCTTCAGAACAAAAGAAAGGGACAGGCAGGAAATGAGGAAGTGCCAGGGCCAGGTCTCATTGAGAATGTAGGTATTTTCATTCTGGTCAGCTATCCAAGAGCAGAGCCCAGCTGTATTCTTGCAGAGAAAAAAAATAATGAATACAGTAAATCCTTTCCTAACATTCTATCAGCTAGAAATCTCAATTACTTGGCTCTTCTGAATCTCCATAATGTAATGAAAAATGATGATTAGGTTTGTAAAGTATCTTTTGTACCATCAAGTAAAGTTTAAATTATATTTGATACAGTTTTTACTGTTAAATATACATTTTTAAAAGAAGCCACCCTCATATGACATTCATTTATTCAACAGCTATTTTAAGTCCACTCTACTGCAGACACTGGCTCATCCCACAGGTGGATCAGAGGCTCAATGACAACTCAAGGCTCCTGCCTTCAGAAGCTCATGGTAGAATAGGGAAACATAAAAATTTAAACAACCAGGGCAACACAATTTCTAATTCCCATGATCCATGTACAGGATAGAAATTTTTATGTAAAGATTTTTTCAGAGAATTTGGACAACCTGGTAAAGAATTTGCTATTTTGAGGAACAGAAAAGTAAATTGTAAATGAGTATCAAGACAATGACTGAAAAAGAATGACATGGTATAAGAGAAAGGAAATGGAGAATTATTAGTGGAAAAGATTATCAGAAGAAACTTAGTAAAAGAAAAAACAGCCAAGGAATGACTATAGAAATCTATTTAGATAATTATGAAATATAATTCAATCTAGTATAATTTAAAAATTGAGAGCCTGTCCTGATAGCCTAGTAATTAAAGTTCGGCGCACTCCACTTTGGCAGCCCAGGTTCAGTTCCCAGACGTGGAACCACACCACTCGTCTGTCAGTAGCCATGCTGTGGTGGCGGCTCACATAGCAGAACTAGAAGTACTTACAACTAGAATATACAACTATTTACTGGGGCTTTGGGGAGATAAAAAAAAAGAGAGAGGAAGATTGGCAACAGATGTTAGCTCAGGGTGAATCTTTCCCAGCCAAAAAAAAAACGTGACACACAATGAAAGGATCATGACTGAATAGATACTTGGAATGCCAAACTTTGTTTTTCACCCTATGCCCCAAATATACTTATACCAGATACCATACCAAACCATTCACCCAACAGTGAAACCAATCCAAGTATTAAAGTTCAAACTCTAATTTAGACTCTGTTAATCTGTACATAGTGGTATATTCATTCATTCATTCTTTCATTCATCAAAAAATGAGCATGTTCCATATGCCAGGTATTTTACTAGGGCGTTCAATGATGAGCTAAATCAGACATGGCCCTTTAATATGAAATCCCAACTACTTTGTGATGGAGAGAGGCAGTGAGATATGACCAAGCCTGGAGGATAGGGCAGGATTCTCTGAGGAAGTGGTATTCAAGATGAGACTTTGAATATAGGATGTTAAACTAGGTTAAGGGAGCATGCAAGTGGAGGCATGATGAAGGACAGAAACTTCCTATTCAAGGAGAACAGCATGTGCAAAAGCCCTGTAGGGAAATGGGTGAGGATCCAGATATGGGGAGGGAGGCTCATGCAAGGCCCCTAAGGCACAGCACAGAGACCAAGGGAGACGGTGGCACCAGACAGGGCTGAAAGGTAGACAAGTCTCAGGTCACTCAGAACCTTGGGAAGAATTTGATGAAGTGAGAGGGTATTAGGGGGAAATGTTCAGAGATGTATTTTGAGATCATTTTGCCAGCAGAGTAGAGAAAGGCCTGGAAAATAAAAGCAAGAGTAAATGCAGGAAAATCACTTAGAAGCTTTTTTCCATTAGTTTAGACTAAAGATATAGTAATTCAGACTAGCGCAGTGCCAATGGAAATGGAGAGAAGTCAAGTGATATAAAAAATACTTAGAAAGTTAAAAACCAAGATTTGATGTTTTGGATATTAGTGGGGAGGGGAGGGGTATACTAAGAATGACCCAGATTTTCGGTAGTACAACCAGAATATTATAGGCGTCATTCACAACGATGATAAACAGAGGAGAAAGAGCAAGAATTTAGGACCAAGTTTGGGGCAATGGAAAGGGAACATTTATGAGTTTCACTTTAAAGGGCCATTGTGACATCCAAGAGACTGACATAAGGGTCTGTTTCTCAGAGGAGAGGTCTAGGCTAGAAACATATTTATGTGGGGTATGGATGATTTTGCCCAAAAAGAGGATATAAAATGAGAGAGAAAATAGGGCCAGTTCCAAAACCCTCAGGAACCTCAACATTTAACGGCCAAGTGGAGGGAAATGAGATGCCTAGGAAGCTGAGGAAAAGTGGGAAGGAAAATGAGAGAGCAGGTAAAGGAAGAGAATGTCTCAAGAAGGAGGAGAGGCCAGTATTGACAAAGACTACACAGAGGGCCATCGAATATGCTGACAACTGAAATGATTCCACTGCATTTAGCAAAACAAAGCTCATGGGTCACTAGCTAGAGCTACTTTAATGGAGGGGGGTGTGGGAACTAGATTGAAATAGACTGGGAAGTGAATGAGGGAGAGGGGTGTGAGGAAATGAGGGCAGTGAATACAGACAACTTTCTTTGCATTAAAGGAATTGAGAAAGATAAAAATTATTTGTAAGGGAATTTGAGAAAAATAGAGCTTTGTTGTTTATTTTGTTTTGCTTTTTATGGTTTGGTTTATTGGGATTTGTTTGTTTGTTTTTTGGAGAGACTTGAACAAATTTAAAAGTAAATGGAGACTCTTAAGCAGTTGAAAGAGACAGTTTAATAGTGTTAAGATCCTGAGAAAGCCAAGGAGTTGAGATCAAGTAGAGAATGAGAATAGAATGGGTACTGGATGTAGGCATGAGAAAGCAGAGTGCTTTCATTTGCAATGTGCCTGTGTGTGAAACAGTAAGTGACACTTGCTCAGAGAAGATCATTTGCTGAAATAGCCAGTGGTAAAAGGGTGATGGGATGGAGGTTTAAGAAGCGTAGATAAGATTTGCAATTGTCACTGGCAGGAATGGGAGATTTAACTGACCAAAGAAACATAGTAGGATCATGGGAGTATTAAGAGTCGAGTAGAGAAAGGTGGTTATGTATTTACAGAGGAATCACCCTGCCATGCTGTAAGATTTCAACAGCACTTGGCCACCACCAGATAGGCATGCATAATGCACATAACTGGGGTCATTCAGGAATGAGGTTTTGCCTTTTGAACAGAAAAGCAATGGACAAGAAAGAAACAGAAGTGTTTTTTGAAATGATAGGACTCTGAGCTAGATTGGAGGAAAGTGAAAAAAGGAGAGATCTGATGGCCTGGGAGACAGGGATGAGGTCAATGGACTAGAGCATTTAATGAAGGTGAAGGAGCAGCTGTAGTATAAGGAATTGCACCACCAAGCTTGGTGGACATATAGTGGTTGTTGGAGATTAAAATGCTTAAATTATTGATGTGAGAGTTGGAACGTATTGGGGTGATGATAAGGTCCAGAGAGTATGTGTGGGAATAGAAGACTGAGATGGAGCAAAGAAAAGGTCATTGAAGATGATTAGCAGGTCAAGGAACTGAGGGGAGAAGGTTCTGACGGGTGTTTCCCACAAATGTTGAAGTCCCCTGGAATGATGGCAGCTCTGAAGGGGAAAGGTAGCCAATGATCCAGGTACCAATAGCTTAGATGAATGATGCGGAGTGGCCAAAAGGTCTGCAGATGACTGCTACAGAGGCCATCCATGGAGGACAGTATAGTGAAACAGCCTCAAAGAAACAAGTTTTTTTTAATGAATGGATTTGGGAATAATGATCTCAAAGCAGCACCAATGAGAAGGTGAATATCAACCCTATCTCCAAGTCCTGTTTTCAGAATAACATTCAAACCAATGTTATTCATCTTCTCTAATAAGCAAATTATCTTTACAGTCAAAAATGGTATAAGTTGACTTACAGCATAGAATATCAAAATTACCTGAATTATACCATTACTGTTGTGGGGAAGAATTAACTGTTCCTTATGATTCTCAGTGAAGAAACTCATCTAGATCAGGAGTCAGTAAAGTTTTTCTGTAAAGGGTCATATAGCCAATATCTCAGGCTATGTGGGTCAGTCTGTCACAAATACTCAATTCTGCATGAAAGCAGCCATAAACAATGCATAAATGAAGGTGGTATTTTAAACTCAATCTGTCCCACTCCCATACCTACTGCTCAATTCATTCAAGACTCAAGTGAGAAAAAGAAGTGGCATTAGAATTTTTTAAAAATAATAATTACGTCTTTCAGATTTAAAAATAAGGAAAATCTGCCAAAAGTTCAGGATTTTCCTTTCCCCTAGAAGAAATAAAATTGAAAGTAAGTACTCACCTGAACATACAGTTCTCTGAGTTCATATTGAAATTTCTTGGGATCTGTGGTAATTGTCACTGGGCCAATTTCTGTGAAGATGAAAATGACATAGGTCAATAAACAGTGATCGATAGCTTTAAAGACTTTAATGTATTGTGTTTGCAAATGTCTTTTCACTGTGCACTACATGATTATTTATTAATAAGAAATAGCAAAACAGCAAAGACTGTTTCTCAATTTATAGCTACCAAAGAATAACTTACAATTTGCTGTAAATGACGCATACCTAAAAGAGTGGATTTTTAGCCTTGGGAAATGCAAAGGGGTAGTCAAAAATGTCACAGGACAAAGAATCAGGAGACCTCAGTTTCAGTCCCTTTTTACTCTCACCAGTCAGTGAATACTTAGTGAGCGCCTACTTTGTTGCTGGACTCTAAATGAATCACTTATTCATCCTATAATTCTGTTTTCTCAACTATAAAGTGTAAATTTGTCTGCAACTTTTCTGTAAGTCCAAATTAGTTTAAAATAAAAAGTTTAATACTAAACAAAAAGAAAACAAATGACTTTCACTGCCTATCCCACAGGGTTTTTAAGAACTTGCAGAAGCACAGATTTGAGGACATTAAAAGTTCAGGAAACAGTCCCTATCACTTGGTTCCCCGTGGCTGGGGTTGCTATCCATCGCCATCACAATTCTCTGGGCTGGCTTTGACCACCATAATTACCTTTGGGATTGCCGCTACCCTTATGACTATCCTCTTGTACTGCACAAATGGGAACAGCTGGGGGCCACTGCATTCCCTGGAAAGCCAGGACCTTGGTCAGTTGACAAGGAGCCCAGATACCAGTTTGGATTGAGTTGGCAGTATTTTTTTTTTTGGTAGGATACACCACGTCTATAGTTAATGTTTTAATCCACAAAGATCATTCCCTTAAAAAAATCAACTTTTAAAATAGATAAGCAGAAAGTGGCCTTTATGGGTATCAATTACTTTCCCTGCGAAACATCCACATATTTAAGTAATAGTATTAAAACTCATCTGAGTATCATGCACACAGACATGTAATCTTAAATTCCCAGAGTGGATGAAAAGTTTTCTATTTTATCTAATGAAGATATAGGCTGCATTCAAAACTATAACATGCAACTACAATACAATATTATAAAGGTACTCAACATTTAGCTTTCACAAAACATTTTCTAGCTTCAAAAGCATACTGCTAGAAAAGGATTTTATGACTTCAAAGGATAATAATTAATTAGCCAGGACTTCCATAAGGTGCTAAATGTGATACAAAAATAGACGGTAGGATTTTAGAAATAAATGAGGTAAACTGGAGAGGAAGAACAATTTGTCCGCCGTAACCCATGTAATTTTTCTTAGAAATTACATGGAAAAATGTCTCCATCCTTCACCATAGATTAGACACCTTGCAGGATGCAAAAGGAATGAAGAGGCAATTGGAGAAACCGTGTGAAAATGAACACATCTGCATTCCGTATAAAGCAGAACAGTCATTAGCTGTGTAAAAGTCATGTCCTGAGAATATGGAAAATCAGAGAAGCCTATTCCCTCAAGACTAAACAAAGGCATACTTTGCAAAGGAATGCAAAACGGCAAACGCTATGCCGGGTAGCTACAGCCTAACATATAAATTGTCAGCAGCATTGTCAAGCCAAGCTTCTGTGTTTTACATGGCATAATACTGAAATAATTCTAGAATTCAAAACCCAAGAAGTAAAAAGGAATACAAAGAATACTACAAAAAAAGCAATTACATAAGAATAAAAAGTGAAGACATGCAAGAATATTCCCTATAATAATAATTTAAAAAATAGCCCTGGAGATATGTCTGTTCTTCAAGAGTGGAGATCAAGGGGTGCTATTAAAATAAGAGGACTGATTAGCCTTCATTTAGTTATCCAGAGACTCAAATATCCACCCGTTTTCAACAAAGATAGGAAATCTCTCCTGAAGCTCATTAATAAACATTTTTGCAAACCACACTGGACAGCTGAGATAAATCTTTTATCAGCTATGAGAAATACTCAGGAGAGGTAAAGGCTTGCCGAGCTGCCATATCCTTTCAGCTGTAAGCATCCTTTCCAACTTTTTTGAATTGAATGATATGACTATTTGGCAAAATTAGCCCTCCTCCCTTTCAGAACTTGCTTCCATTCCAGTCTTTCTCTTCACTTAATAGAGCCCTGTGCCAGCTGTGTTATGAGCAATTTCCTCTTCTCTTCCCTTTTGCCTGTGTTGGTTTCATCCCCTGCCAAGCCTTTGATGACATTCAGCAGGTACAACTTTGTCCTCTCTTCCTGCCTGAACATGGTCCTCTATTGCTTATAGAATTAAGTGGGAACTCTCCAGGGCATTGCAGGCCCTCTCTTTTATTAATCCAATCTCCTAACTTCTTCAACACCACTTAGCATGAAGCTACTGAGCTTCCTCGGCACCCCCACAGCCATCCCCATTGTCTTTCATCTGCCAATACACCTCTCATTCTACAAAGCCTGATTTAAGTCCTATCTCCTTGAATGTTTTGTCTTTTCTCCAATTTTCTTTAATGTTCCTTTGAGAATGTTTATATAATAAAGACACGGGAAGAATGAAGGTGCACGACATTTAACACAATGCAGAAATCATCTCCACTTTATTCACTTAATTTTATCTAGATGTTTACAAAGAAAATCTACCAAAAAAATAATAAAACAATCATCAATCTCCAAACAGAATCTTTGAGCTAGAAGGGGCATTAAAGATCATTTGGTTCAATCCCCTTCTCTACAGACAAGAAAACCTGAGGTCCAGAGAAGATACAATTGAAAAACTTCAGTGGTGAAGAAAGAGGTTAAGATATCTGATAACATTTTCTGCACTGAACAACCTGCACAGCTCACTAATATTTCCTTTTCTCCAAGATCTCCATTCTGTCAATGATTATATCACTACTAACTCGCCCTCTTTCCTCTGGACCATGGGCAGGATAGGCCATGTTCAGAGGACCTAATTTAGCACACAACATCCAGAATTCTCTATTGCCGCATGCTTAGACATAATCTTTAATACCCCAAAGAAAATCATCCCTCCCGCCTAGTAGATACTATAATCAAACACACAAAGAACCCTCTTGGGCAAACTCCTTCTCAGATCTATTTAACAAACATAGATTGAGCCCCTACTATATGTGGTTGCCATCGGTACATAAAGATGAACAAACATGAACCCTGCCCTCCAAGTCCTAATGGTCTAGTGAAGAAGATAAAACTGTAAATATGTAATTACAGTACAATATAGTAAGTGCAGAAATAGAAGTATGGAAAAGGTAGTATGGGAGCACTCATTAATACAGAGAATTTTTTCCAAAAAGAACCAAGGGAAATTTCAAGAAGGAGATGAAAATTTAGGATTTCAAATCAGAGAAAACAAATAATTTCTTTATTAATGATAATTTCTTTTAAAATTCTATATATCAAGTTTACAAGGTATTCCTGTATTCTATCGAATTACTGTTATTCACAATACTCTGTAATATATAGTGACTCCCTTTGAGCCTCGTGACAACCTCACGAAGAAGGCAAAACAGATATAATCCCATAAACAACTGAAGGGTAGGTGATAAGCCAAAGCCACCCAGCCCCTTTGTGGGCTACCACAATACCATGTGCCTGTGACACCATGGCATCCACCATACGAGACCGTGATTGCCACTGTTTTCATGTCTCCCTCACTTGACTGTCAGTACAAGATGAACTGTTTCAGTGTACCCATAGTAGATTCTCAATAAATGTTCAAAGATGGGAAGAAGAGAGAGAAGAAAAACAAAAAGAATAAAGGTTAAACCCAGGCCTTCAGATCCTTTATTTATTGTTCTTTTCGTTACACCATGGCGCCTCCATGCTGTAGCTAAAACCATGTTACATGATCAGTATGACACTGATTAGTCAACTGAGAATGTCTTCAGTTTTCTCTGTTAACCAAAATGTTTTGTTCTTTTCTTTAATCAAGTTGCTGATGCAGAGGATCAACAGACACAATTTTCCACATATAGCTTATCTTAAAAAACAAAAGAAATATTAAAGTAACACGTATTATTACAAACATAAGAAATACGTCATGCTTCAGAAGACCACGTTTGATTAAAAAAAAACAACGGTATCTGAAACTCAAAGGAAGTCTTTCCACTTTTCATTAATTTTGTTATTTCCCATTTCCTAGGGATTTATCAGATGGCTTGGATTTATTTCCAGCATCTCAGCCATTGTTCTCTTAATCTGAGCTGGTGCATTGCATTTGGGAAAATAATGGAAAGAAGTTCACAATGTAATATTTTCTTTCACTGCTTCACTTGCCAAGATCGATATCCAGTTCCTCACTTCCTTTTTCCTTTCCACCAACAGATTTCTGCTCCTTACAGTTTTTCTTCATTCAAAGTGGTTCCTTGATAATAAGAGGAATATTTACTGCTGCTTGTTGGGGTCTAAACACTGCCTGTGCATGATAACAGTGTTCACAATTTCTTTAAAAAATATATAGCTCTTGGCTTTATATTTATAGTTACACATAAATATGTGAAAAGTTAAAATGAGAACCCCTAAGCTGCATTATAAACTAGTCAATATTTGCAAAGCATTACAGAAGAATGAAAGAAACATATAAATCACAGGACATGCCATAAAGAAATTTAAATATAGTTGAAAACTTTAAAAATAGCAGCCTATGAAAAGATAAAAAGTCTAATCTAGCATCTGAGAAGGGCCAGGTGATACAGACCCAGAGGGACAGCAAATCTTCTTTGTGTCCAGAGAGAAAAGAGAGATCTCTGAGCTCTAGGAAAATATAGAGTGAAGGCACCAAGGAGGAAATGAAGCATGAGTTGGGACTTGAAGAGAACACTAGATTAACAGAGGGTGACATTAGAGCAAAGAAATTCCAGGCTTTGGGACACGGCCTGCTCAGAATCCCTTCTATGAGCTGAATCTTAACATGTTCCACTTTCTAAAAATTCTACTCTCAATTAATTTAACACAAATCAATTATAATATCTTCTATGTGTAAAGCTTCTAGTATAAATATACATATTCAAGGCATTAAAGTTGTCTAAATGAAAATTAATAAATTACGTTTCCTGCTTTGGGATGCTACAGAAAATCAGATTAATAACTATATTTACTTTTACTGTTTTCAATTTAATCTATAATACGCTCTTTCCAGAGTTCTCTATCCTCATTCAATTATAATGTTGCTGTCCAGCACCATTTTTAAATGATCTGCATCTAATCCACAAAAACAGAACTGTTTCCTGACTTTGAGCTGAGCTAATGCCAAGTATATTTCAGTACTCATTTAATTGAATACATTCCTACTCACATTAGAGCAGGTAATTTTCAAGACCACTTAAAGGCCCTTAATGACTGTTTTGACATTAAGTGATGTATTTGGTGTGTTTTATAAAATCCAGGTCAATGATGAATTCATGCATAGCATGTTATCCAATACTGATTAAACAGCATTCTGCTCCACTATCCAAAGAGATTATTCATTTAACAATGAGTTATATGATAACCTTAAGCATATGAACTTAACAAAATTGCAGATAATACACGTACGATGCAAGGGTCATCTCACTTGGACTGGACAGGATATAGAAAAAATTATGAACATGAATTCAGTAACGTTGCACAGCTGTTTAGAGCAGGAAGCAAAAAAGAATGCTGTAATAATTGATGCAGGACTTTGAGGTATACTGAGTAGGATGTTATTGCTTAGACTGGACTTCGGCCAGGGCTGCCGAAGGGCAAGCACTCTTGCTAAAACAGTCATGGAATCTTTAATGGCCAACAAAGTTCAGACTCTCAGTTTTACATGTAATCCTAAATATAAAATGGCATTTTAACATCAAAGTATATCCATGCATTGATGAGGTATACTCAGAGAGATAAGAAAACATATAATATTTTAAGTCATGCTATTTATTAAAATTTAATTAACAAGCTTTCCAATGTGATTAAGTTACTCTAAAAGCAAACAAAAAGAAAATTAATATTATGTACAAGAACATTTTTAAATTTAAATAATGATATTCTTATATGGAAATGCATTTTAAATTTTAAGATAAAAATATTAGAATTCGTTTCAAAGTTTTAATTGTTCTATAAGACAATTCTTTAGCAGTAATGGTCTTCCAATTAAATCTAGACATCAGTGAGGGATAAAGAAAAGAGAAATTATAAAAGGAGAGGTAAAATGTTGAAGAAGAAAAAAATATGTTTCCAAGTCCTTAGAAAAGAATCATTAATATTGTTGAAATTTCCACGTTAGGAGAATAGACAACTCCAGCCCTCATTATTTCCACAACTAAACAAATGTATGCAGTCCTTTAATTATATTTTCAGAGAAAACATAATTCAGTGATCCAAAACCATACTTATGAAGAAAACACTTTCTTTGCAAAAATATGGGGATCAGAGACATTGCTAAAAATATGATAGATGTTTTTATGTGCCTGTACATATGTGATAATATGTGAAGGGTTTTCTCTAAATAATTGCATTCATTCATTCAACAAACAGGCACTATATCCTTAAGTTTAGCTCAAACTGGCTGGAGAATGCGCAAGCAAGCAAACACATTAGAGAGGGGTCTTGAATATACCGAGAGTCAGAAATATCCCGTGTGCTACAAATTAAAGGGCTGGCTGCATGGACTTAGGACCAGTGCAGTTGTACAAGGCACTGCTCTCAAAAGGCCCCCTGCCCCGGGGTTTAATGCTTTGCTGTCACTGTCTTGAAGTAACTTAATCTTTGAATTTGTGTGGGAATGGGAAGATGGAACATGTGCTCCGAGCTTGCAGCCTTGGCCCATTCGTGGTCCCGCCTCCCACCACCTTCTGGGGGCCGGTTCCTAGCCGCCTCTTCTACCCCCGTAAGCCACAGGTCCTACCCAGCAGCCCCGTCCCCGCTTCTGCCAGCTGTCACCATCCACCATCCGCCCCAGCAGGGACCTGGATGGGAGGTTAGGGAGGGTTGGCATGAAAGCGCTGGCCGAGCCCAGAGGCCAAGTCGCAGCCGGGAGGAGCCTTTCACGCCCTCCCAGTCCGGGTACCAAGCACGTCCCAGCGGGCGCTGAGGTTTAAGGATATCTGAGGGTCGCCTGTCTGCCAAGGGTTGGGGCGGCGAGGCCATGAGAAGAGGAGATGTCTGGCTCAACTTCACCAGATCCCGCTCCTGGACGGGGCACAGAGCTTCGGTCCCGCGCCTGGCAGGTGAGGAGCCCGGCAACCTACCCGGCCCGAGGCCAAGCACAGCCCGCATCCTGAGGGGGAACCTCAGGGCCCAGAGTGGGTCTCCACTTGGCCCACAGGTATCCCGGTGCCGAGGGGCACTCCCTCCAAGGCGTGACGCCAGGAGGGTCTTCTCTTCCTCCCTGCAACCCTCTGAAGTCTGGCTTAAACTATTAGCATGAATTTTACCATCCATCTTTATTTTGTGCAATGCCAGTTTTAAATGCAAATATCGGAGCATTTAACTCGGATACAGATTCACCCAAATCACACAATTCGGTTGTCGTGGCTGTGGTGCCTCCAACTGGCAAGAGACACACACAAGCCAGATTTAGGAAGGTTGAAGGAAGAACCATTCATTTGTAATCCCAGCAACAGAATGAATGTGCCCGGTTTACCATGACATTGAATTAAGTAGTACTCCTTATTGAAAAACCCAAAGGATTTTTTTAATGAAAAAAGACCATGGATATATAATCGCAAGGCAAATATTAAAATATGTGTATTCTGGCAAGTTAAATAATGGCTTTAATACAGTAAAAATCTCAAGAAGAATTTTTTTTTACTAGTGTGTGTTTTAGCAACAATATTCTTACATTTATTTTGAACAGCACATGGGCAATTATATCAATGAAAACTGACAAAATACAATAAAGGACATTATAAGCATCAATAACTAAGAGGACAGAAGTGCTGGTCTACAAAGAAATATGTAATAACTGGAAAAGAATTAATCATCTATATACAAACTAGCATCTGAAGACAAGATGCATAAAATAGGATTATTTATTTTTAAAAATATTTAACTTTAATTCATATTTTACAGTATATAGTAAGTTCCAAAAGGATTAAATGGTTCAATATAACCATTATAATTAATTGAAACTAAATTAGAGTACCTAGCAGATATATAGAATAACATTCTCCTTTTCAAAGCAACAGAAGAAATCACAAGGGAGGGCCGGCCCTGTGGCTTGGTGGTTAAGTGTGCGCGCTGCGATGCTGGTGGCCCGGGTTCGGATCCCGGGTGCGCATCGAGGCACCACTTCTCCGTTCATCCTGAGGCCGAGTCCCACATACAGCAACTACAAGGATGTGCAGCTACGACATACAACTATCCGCTGGGGCTTTGGGGGGAAAAAATAAAATAAATAAAATCTTTAAAAAAAAAAAAAAAAAAAGAAATCACAAGGGAAAATACTGCCAGATATGAATATATAAAAATCAATGAAAATTAAAATCTAAAAAAATATAAAACCTGATTTGGCAAGATTTATGTCATCAATTAAAATAGATCTGAAGAGATCTGAACAGATCATTCCAATTTATACAAAAAATAATAATAAAGTTCCAATCACTACATGAAAGGAAAACTCATTAAAAGAAGGATAACAAAGAAACAAGACCAGGAGCAAATGCTCATGTTTAATTAGAGTGAGAGAGATACAAACTGCAGCAAAATCTGAAGTATCTTGTAAGAAAGGAAATGAGTTTAAGATTATCACTCAAATCAGTGTCATAATAAACCTGGAATAATTGTACTGTTGGTAAGATTATAACTGGTTACCACTTCTGTGAAATTTCCCATAGTTATGTATTTTATATATAGGTTTTTTTTTTTGTTTTATTTTTTGGTGAGGAAGATCAGCCCTGAGCTACATCCATGCTAATCCTCCTCTTTTTTTGCTGAGGAAGATTGGCCCTGGGCTAACATTTGTGCCCATCTTCCTTCACTTTATATGGGACGCCGCCACACCATGGCCTGACCAGCGGTGCATCAGCGCACGTCCGGGATCCGAACCTGGCCTGCCAGCAGTGTAGCCCACGCACTTAACTGCTACACCACGGGGCCGGCCCCTTTATATAGGATATGTTTTACAAGTATCTTGTGATAAAGTCATTTCCCTCTTTGTTATACTTGACTGAAAATAAAAAAACATTGACATTACTAGGATATCAATAAATAATGTCAAAATAGAGAAATAATTAAAAACATATGATTCTCTAAGTAATACTAGGCAGCAATGAAACTATTGTTCCACATAGAAACACAAGTAAATGTTTAGAATATAATATTAAATAAAAACATAGAATTGTATATATATATATGCTTTGATTGCAACTATCTACAAAGACAAATATGCATAAGGACAAATTCTGAAAGGTCACACCACAGTAAAAATTGGCGTTTGGAATAAGTAGAATAAGGAGTACTTTTCTCTTCCTTCGAAATTTTCAAATTATTGTACTTATAATTTAAGAAGAAAGGGAAGAATTTCACTTGATCACATACAAGCCTGAGGTTGTGCTCATAAATTCTGGCTGCGTGTGGTTCTTAATTGGTTTATAATAGTCACTGGAAAAAGGCACAAAAATATTTCTCAGCATTCGGCAAGATAACAAGGAAAGCATTGATTTGAGACATTATCTGTTAATGTCATGAGGTGAAATATTTCAAGTATTTAGAATCTAATCAAAACAGTCATTGTCGGGATATGATATCCTTTTTCAATCCTCACTTCAAGCTTTCGTCTTTCTTTTAAGTGCACGACTCTTCGCAATGTCATCTTCCTACTGTTAGTCTTTATTGAATATACAAAGAATTCCTTTTGACTGAATGACATAAAACACTCTTCAGACTTGTAACACTGAAATTCAACCACAGGCACATTTTGGTTCTCTTCTTCTGCTTATTATTGATTTTGATTTTCTCTACACACTCTTGCAATCATGTGTGTCTATTCAGACACACATGTGTATCTATCTTGCTTTTTTCTCTTTATAGAAGAAATATTGAAAATATGAAATATCTTGTATAATAGTAAATATTGAACATTAAACTGAATCATCAACGTGAGTATCCATTTTAAATTTAAATACCTCTCCTAATATGAAGAAGTTCAGAGTATTCAGCATAGTTGGTAACTAAAAGCAATCCAGATTTGGAAGCTGCCATAGTCTCTTTAAGGTCAATGAAGTTAATCACTTGGTTCCAGTGCGCATCTTCGCCAAAGGCATTTTCAACCCAAGACAAACCCACGCATCATGCCCATACTTGGTAACAGGAAAGCATCCACAAAGGAGCGGTCCCACTCCCTCTTGTCAAGTCACCAACGCAAGGCTGCAATTGCAAGGAAAGGCACGTGTGTCCCCACAGATACAACAGGCTGTGGCACATATCCAAAACTTCCCAAAAACTATAGACAAGGAACAAGAGCCATTCTGTGGCATTTCTCTGGTATCACAGTGATCAGTCCTCTTCTATCACCACAGGGATTCAATACACAGGGTTCCCATGCTTCTCTACTTCACTCTGAAGAACTTTCCTGTTAACTGATTATATCAAATCTTCTCTTCAAACCCTGAACTCCAAAGGCAGGAGTTGTTTCTTGGTTCTATAATCTGTACTCAAATCAAAATGCAATAATCAACATGTGTTTTACAGGTGTCCATTAAGACAATTAGCAGAGACATTGAAAGGGAGATTTGTCCAGTGAAGTTCCCAGCCAAACTCATTAATAATGTTTAGATTGGTGCTGATCCAGACCCCACCAGAAAAGGTACATAGACTACATGAAAAGTGGCATTTGGTTTGGAATTGTTCTCTCACATAGCCCTCATTTACTAAATGTTTGTCCTAAGAGGCAATCTATTGTTCTGGTTATGAACTCAGGCACTGGAATCAAAACTATTTGGGCTAGAATCAAGGCTCTGCCACATGTTAGTTTTTTGTTTTGTTTTTAATTTTTTTCAAGTTCCTTAATCTCAATGACTTTCAGTTTCCTTTATAAAATGGGGATAATACTCATACCTACATCACAGAGTTGTCGTGAGAGGTTTAATGAGGATAGCACGCATGGTGCAATGCTGGGACAGATAAATCACGCTAACTGCTGTTACTACTGCTGCTACTGCCAGTAACTCTCACGACAATGTCAAAGACATTATGCTAGGTACTATGATTGGTTAAATAAATATGTACCGTAATACAAGGAATAACTTCAATCTGGGAGTTCTGAAAAAAATAATACTTTTCTTGTGCCTATCAGTACTTAAGATGATTTAATGAATTTCAATTTCCATCTCAAAAAGGCATTAGCAAGTAAGGTACATTCTTATTAAGCCATACCTCTTAAAAAAAATCTTCATATTTTTATGTTGCATAAGACGAAAAAGTCAAACTCTGATTGTGTTTATATGAGTTTTTAGATAACTAAAACTCTACCCTCTTGCCTTTGGAGATAATAGAACGTCATTTCCCATACTTGTCATTAAATCAGAACTCAGAACTCAGAATTTGAAGTTACATGACAAAGTATTTCAGAAATATGCTTGATCTTTAATTTGCACATCTCTGATGCTTAAAAATATTAATATCCAAACAAGATTGAGATGAAAACAGCATTCAACAAAAAGAGAAAACTAAGTATCTGATTTAGGATTGCTAATTAATATTTTATATGAAAATACTACTGTCAAGTTATATTATCTATTCTAGATAGTAATCTAACAAAATCTCTACCTCTACACCTTTGTTTATATTTTTTCCAAAAAAGAGGTTGTTTTCCCCCTTATCAAACTTTTCTCCAAAATTTAACTGAGGTCCCAACTCTTTTGGAACACTTCCGGAATGTCTCAACCCTTTGAGATCACTCCTCTGAATTCTTTTAGTGACACGTCTTAACTGTTCGTTTGGTATTTACTATACCTGGTAGGCATCCTCTAAAATGGCCTCCAATGATCTCCTGTGCCGGATATTCACACCCTTGTGCAACTCCCTCTTGTTGAGTACGGGCTGAACCTAATGACTTGCTTCTAATGAAAAGAATAGGACAAAAATGATGCAATGTCACTACCGAGATTAGGTTATGAAGAGACAATGGCTTCTGTCTTGCGTGCCCTCTCTCATCTCTGATGGAAATTACTCATGTGAGCTACTCTATTATCCTACAGAGAGGCCCATATGGCAAGGAACTGAGGGCAGCCTCTGGTCAACAGCCAGCAAGGACCTGAGGCCTTCAGTCCAATAGCTCACAAGGAACTCAATCCTGCCAACAACCATGTGAGTAATTAAGGGGACCCTTCTCCAGCCAAGCCACGCAATGACCACAGACCCAGTCAGGACCTTGATTATAGACTTTTCCAAGACCCTGAGCCAGAGGACCTAGCTAGGTTGTGCTGGGATTCCTGACTCACAAAAAGTGTGATATAATAAACGTTTGTTGTATTACAACACTAAGCTTGGGGATGATTTTTTATGCTGCTGTAGATAGCTACATTCATTTAACTGCATATTCAGTCTCCCAACCTAGATTATAACTGCTCCAATGACAGCAACCGTGACATTGTGAATCGCAAGTGATGGAGATAAATGCCCACAACAGAAACACACAGATTCATAAATGACCAACTTTAGAGGAAGTGAACATTTAAGTTCATTAAGGAAATGAAAAGTATGACATCTGGATAAACTGGAAAACATTAGTATGGCTGTCTCATAAATATTTAAGAAAAAATACTAAGTATTACAAAATCTTTTAACATAAAATAATTATGGCATTTAATCCTAAAAAATTTAGAGAAGTAGTGAACATTAAAAGAAGTTCTGAAGTCATTTATATATTATCTCTAATGACGCCCATGAATCTCATCATGATAATTAAATCAATAAACTCAAAGAGAGAGATGAATTAATTGAAAAAATCCAAAGCAACTGATATTGATTCAAGACTCTAAGGAAGTTATTAACGAAGCACACACTCTGCCAAAGAATAAACTGACAAAAATTTAAGATCTCTTCTGGCAAACACTCTTCTTCTAACACTTTTTAATTCAACAAATAATTTTTAAGTCCCTATGTAATTATGCCCCGTGCTGGAAGCTGACCATTAAAAACCTAATAAGATAGTTCACATTGTAGCTCAGTTACTTTGTGAATTTATGTGACTTCTTTTTAATTCTGTAAATCTCAATCCATCTATCAAGTTTACTATAGAAAAGTTGAATACGTTTGGCAGAGGTCATAAGGAAGAATGTTTAGAAGGCATTTTTTTGAAGAAGGAATAGAACAGACTAGAACAAAACAGATTATGTATTAAGGGCCTCACTGTGTTGGTGCTATCGAGGGAACCAGCTGTCGAGGAGAAAGACAGGATCCTTTTCCCTGTGGAATTCACAGTCTTGGGAAATGGAGAACAAAACAAGTAAACAAGCAAAGAGAAAAAAATAGCAACAGGTTGGAATAAGTGCCATGATGGGAATAAGCAGGCTATTCATACAGAAACAACGGAGAGAGGGGTTGCTTAATATTACAGTATCAAAGCATGACCTCTCTTTCATTTCCTTTGTGTAAAACGAATATCCATAATCTTTGTCCATTTTTATATTGGGCAGTCGGTCTTTTTGCGTCAATCTGTAGAAGCTCTTTATATATAAAGTAAATTAGGTTTTGTCTACAATACGAATTGCCAAAAGTTTTCTCTAGTTTGATGTTTCTTACAGCAATTTTGCAATTTTGACCATGCAGAAAAAGTTTTCTTTTATGTGGTAAAATTTATTACTCTTTTTCTTATGGTTCCTGGTTTTCATCATAGTTGGGAAAGTTTTCTCCATGCTGAACTTATATAGAATTCTCCCATGATGTCTTCTAGTACTTTTATGGCTTATGTTTTACATTTACATATATGATCCATTTGAAGTTTCTGCTAGTGTAAACAATGAGGTATGGATCCATTGCTTTGTGTGTGTGTGTGTGTGTGTAAGGAGATCAGCCCTGTGCTAACATCTGCCAATCCTCCTCTTTTTGTGCTGAGGAAGACTGGCCCTGGGCTAACATCCGTGCCCATCTTCCTCCACTTTATGTGGGACGCCGCCACAGCATGGCTTGCCAAGCAGTGCGTCGATGCGCACCCGGGATCTGAAGCCGCGAACCCCAGGCCGCCACAGCGGAGCACGTGCACCCAACCACTTGCGCCACCGGGCCGGCCCCTGGATCCCTTTCTTTTCCAGATGGCTACCTCGTTGGCTCATCATTATTTATTGAAAAATCCATTTTTCCCCAATGATATTACATGCCACTACAATTCAAATATGTATTCTATATTTTTTTCCATTATTCTTTCCCTTCATGCCCAGAACCAAGTTGTCTGAATAATATGTTTGGTGGGGCTAATTCCACATCATTCCTCTCCTTTTGATGAATTTTCCTGGCTATTTATGCGTGTATATTTTTTCATATCAACTTCAGATCAGCCTATCTAGGTCCAAAAATATCCTGTAGGTATTTTTGTAGATGTCACATAAATTTATAGAATGAATTAGGAGAAACTGACAAGATGCTGAGACTTTCCATGGTGTATTATTCCAAATATTGAAGTATTCTTTTTTTCTTCTTTGTTATTTTGTTTTTTTTGTTTTTTTTGGTTTTTTTTGGTGAGGAAGATTAGCCCTGAGCTAACATCTGTTGCCAATCCGCCTCCTTTTGCTGAGGAAGACTGGCCCTGGGCTAACATCTGTGCCCACCTTCCTCTACTTGATATCTGGGACGCCTGCCACAGTGTGCCTTGATAAGCAGTGCATAGGTTCAAGCCCAGGACCTGAACCTGTGAACCCTCTGCGAACATTACAAACCTTTTAAAGTTTTTTTTTCCATATAGATGTTCACACATTTCTTGTTAAGCTTATTGCTATTTTACATATTTTTTGATTGAAAATCAGGGGCCTTTCGTCCATTAAATCTTCTAAAGGGTTGTAACTTTATATATATAAAAGCTATTGATTTGTATTTTTTTTTTCACCACTGTTTGGAATTTTTTTACTCTGTAAGAATTTTTAGCTGATTTTTTTAGTTTTGCAGATATATAATCATATAAGCTGCAAATGTTTTCCTACTTTTATATCTTTATTTCTTTCTCTTGTCTAACTGAATTGATTAGTACTCCAGAACAATGTTAAATAATAGTGGTGATAATGGACATCGGTGTTTCTGAAATTAGCAAAAATGCTTCTAGTGTTTGCCCATTAAGTATGATACTGGATTTGGAATTGAAATAGATATATTTTATGAGGTTAAGAAAATATCTATCCCCGACTGTGTAAAGTTTTTCTTTTTGTTGTTAAGTATGAATACTAAATTTTGTTGCCTTTTCACATGTATGAATATAATCATGTGCTTTTCTCCTGAAATGTAATGTTAATAAATTTCCTTTTATTCAACCATTATTATGTCCCTGAAATAAACTCCTTTAATCAGGATGTTTTATTCTTTTAATGTGTGCTAGATTCTGTTTGTCAACATTTTATTTAGGATTTTTGCATAGTTATTTCTATGAATATGAACATGAATGATCTAAGGTTTTAAGTGCAATCTTTATTAAACTTTGATGTCAATATCACGCTTCCATCATTTTAAAAATTGTTAAATTTCCTTTTCCTGTTCTCTGGAACACTTTAAATACCATTGACATTATCAGGGTTTTAAGGGCTTAGTAGAATTCCCTTCTGAAATGATCAGGGTCTAGTGCTTTTGATGATGATGGGAGTGGGGCATAAATTTCTCTGTACCCCTCCACAGTTAATTTGTCTGTTTTTATTTTCTATATATTTTGGAGTCTTTCAGTAAATTATCTCTCTCTAAAAATTTAACCACTTTATTCAGTTTCTCAAATTATTCACCTACAGTTTAGAAAACAAAATCTCTCATAGCTTAAATTTCCAGCATTTTGAGGTATTTTCCCCATTATCCTTTCTTATGTTATGTATTTGTGCCCTCTCTACTTTTTTTATTTTACTAGCTAATACTTTATTTTTCCCAAAGAAGAAATTCTTCTATTTATCTCTCATCTAATTCACTTATTTCTGCTTTTATGTTTATTAATCACCTCATTTTGCTTTGTATAGACGGATTTTGTAGTTTTCTTCTAACTTCCTAATTTACTAGTCAAAGTAGTAAATCTATACTTTTTCTTCTGGGAGTTATTTTATCTACATACCAAAGATTATGATATGCTGTGTTTCTATTTTATTTATTTTCTAGATTTTAACTATATTAGTTTTGATTTCCCCTTTGACAGGATTGTGAGATTTTTTTAACTTGATGAATTATTGTTTTAAAGTTTCTTCTCTTATTATTAATTTCTAGTTTTACTGCATTATGATTAGTCCACAATTTTCCTTGTGGTTTCTGTTAATATTTCATGGTTACTTGAGAAGACAACGTATTCTCTGTTTTCAGGAAACATAGTCTTATATATCAATTAGATTCATCTTATTAATAATGCTAACTAGGTCTTACAGATTTACATATTTTTGTCCACTTGATCTGTCATGAACTGTGGAAGAAAACTAAAGTTCCTCACCCTAAATTGCCTCTATTTCTTCTGTTAATATTGTTTTGTTCTATGAAGGGTACACAGATATATTTCACTCCTATATCTTCACTGTGAATGTCTGAATCCTTTATAAAGTGTTATTTTGTCTGTTTAACATTATAAAGTGTTCTTTTTGACTCATTTATGGTTAATTTTACTTAAAGTAAACCTTGTCTTATATCATCAAGATCATGACCCTAGCTTGCTTTTAATATGCATTTGAAATAAATGTAGTTATTTTACCTTCCATTTTCTTTCCTTCTATTGTCCCACTTTTGTCTACTGTCAGCACACTAACATCATAGTCTGTTCTGCTGTGCTAATCCCCATATTTGTTTTACTCTTAGTTAAAGAGTCACATGGATCCAGTGCTCATGGCTAGTACTTTGCTGTGGTTTTTTCAAACATCTCTTGGATGATTAAAGTTCATCTGCTAAAAAAATTCCTGAAGATGTCTCATGAGAACAATATTCCCTGAGTTGTGCACATTCAGAATTGTTTGCTATTGCTTTTGTATTTTAACAACATTTTTGCTGGTTATAAATTTTTGAGTCACACTCTTTCGCTGAAGATTTTGTAGATGTTGCTCCACTATTTTCTAGCACTGAATGTGTTATAGAGTAGTTTAAGGTCACATTAATCTTTTTCTTCTACAAGTGACTTCTTTCTTGGCCACTCAAAGGATTCTTTCACTATCTCTGATGTGAAGCCATTTAACTTGGATAAGTTTTTATGTTGATGGCTCTTGGGCAAGTTCCATTGGGCATGGTATACTTTTTCAAAGAAAAGTCAAGTCTTCTTAATTTACAGAAATTCACTTAATTTATATCTTTAAATAATTTTTTTCTCACATAATTTCCGTTTTCTTTATTAGTGACTCCAGTGATGTGCCTGCTTGATTATCCTTTGCCTGTCTTCTAGAGCTTCCATTTTCTCTCTAATCCTTTTAAACTCTTTTTAAATTTGTTTCATTTTGCTCACTTTTCTCATGTCCATCCTCTAGATCTTCACTATGTTTTCAGCAGTGTTTACTCTGTCTTATTTTCCTGCGAACTTTACCTTTCATTCTGTGATGGTTTTATTTTTCTCCTCTATTTCTTTCTTGAGCCTCTCCACTCTTCACCTACCATCTCTTTTCTGGGTTCTTGTATTTTTGATCTGCACTAATCCTTCAGAGAGACATTTATTTCCTTAAGGTTTTGTTTTGCTTTAAATTTATGGCACAATGTCCAATAACAGTTTTTGTCTCTTTCATGGCCACATTGTTTTGTTTTTTCTCATAAGCTTTTCTTACCTAGCTTTCAGTTTTCCCCTTCATTTCCTCATTTTTCTCTTGTGATTTTTTTTTAAAGATCTTGGGCTGGTTCTTTCTTCTATCATAGTATTGATGAATAAATGGAAAGCAATAAGATATATTGGAAGTATGAGTAAGTCATTTGATTTCAAACTAATTCGGCCTGACCTTATTTTTCCAGAATGGCCTGATGTGACCTATCAAGCATGCATTGTACATCTGCTTTAAACATTTATAATGTTCCAAAGCCGAGAATGATGCCCCTAAAGATAGGGATGTTGCCTCCCCCCACCCCATATTAGCATTTCTTTGTAGATAAGCATTTCTTCCCAGAAACTAAGGATTAATTTACTGACCTACTGTGCTGATCTCATGACCACTGCCCACTGACCTTCTGTGCTCATCTTGTGACCACTGACCTGCTGTGCTAGCAAAACATCTTGTGACTGTAGTAAAAGAGATATGCTTGTCATATTTAATGTATGTTCCTTGTTTCAAGATGCTATATACCCACTCTGTACATCCCGCTTCTTCAGAGTGCTTCATCCCTTGGGTGAAGGTCACCCCTGGGCTATAGTCCTCCAAACTGGCTCATAATAAACTCACCCCAATTTTGATTTATAAATTGATCATGGATTATTTGTGTCAACATATTGAAAGTGGTACTTTTTTTCTGTACCAGCTGTTTGCTAGAGGTTCATGTGGGGAAGAGTCCAGGGACACGTTCCAGGATAACAGCACTTTTTCTAATATGATAAAGGATTTTGTTTGTATGTTTATTTACCCCTTACATTTCCTCAGCCAAAGGACATAGCAGTGGTTTTCTTAACTCAAACATTCTTCTCCAAACTCTCACTATTTGCATATGACATGATTTTATATATAGAAAACCCTAAAGAATCCACTGGAAAACCATTAGAAATAATCAACAACTACAGCAAAGTCACAGGGTACAAAATCAATCTACAAAAATCAGTTGCATTTCTGTAGGCTAATAACGAACTAACAGAAAGAGAACTCAAAAAGATAATACCATTTACAATTGCATCAAAAAGAATAAAATATCTAGGAATAAATCTTACCAAGGAGATGAAAGACCTATACAATGAAAACTACAAGACATTATTGAAAGAAATCGATGATGACATAAAGAAATGGAAAGACATCCCATGCACATGGATTGGAAGAATAAACATAGTTAAAATGTCTATATTACCTAAAGCAATCTACAGATTCAATGCAATCCCAATCAGAATCCCAATGACATTCTTCACGGAAATAGAAAAAAGAATACTAAAATTCATATGGGGCAACAAAAGATCCCAAATAGCTAAAGCAATCCTAAGAAAAAAGAACACAGCAGGAGGCATCACAATCCCTGACTTCAAAACATACTACAAAGCAATAGTAATCAAAACAGCATGGTACTGGTACAAAAACAGACACACAGATCAATGGAACAGAATTGAATGCCCAGAAATAAAACCACACATATACGGACAGCTAATTTTCGACAAAGGAGCTAAGAACACACAATGGAGAAAGGAAAATCTCTTCAATAAATGGTGCTGGAAAAACTGGACAGCCACATGCAAAAGAATGAAAGTGGACCATCTGCTATCGCCGTTCACAAAAATTAACTCAAAATGGGTCAAAGACCTGAAGGTGAGACCTAAAACGATAAAACTCATAGAAGAAAATATAGGCAACACACTATTTGACACTGGTCATAAAGGAATCTTCTCAGATGACATGCCTACCCAGACTAGGGAAACTAAAGAAAAAATAAACAAGTGGGACTTTATCAGATTAAAGAGCTTCTACAAAACAAATGAAACCAGAATCAAGATGAACAGACAACCCACAAGCTGGGAGAGAATATTTGCAAAACACACATCTGACAAGGGGTTGATCTCCGTAATATATAAAGAACTCACACAACTGAACAACAACAACAAAAAAAACCCAATCAAAAAATGGGCAGAGGAAATGAACAGACACTTCTCCAAAGAAGATATACAGATGGCCAATAGGCACATGAAAAGATTTTCAACATCACTAATCATCAGGGAAATGCAAATCAAAACAACACTAAGATATCACCTCACGCGCATTAGAATGGCTATAATCACTAAGACAAAAAACAAAAAACGTTGGAGAGGATGTGGAGAAACAGGAACCCTCATACACAGCTGGTGGGAATGCAAACTGGTGCAGCCTCTATGGAAAACGGTATGGAGATTCCTCAAAGAATTGAAAATAGAGATGCCCTATGATCCAGCTATCCCACTACTGGGAATCTATCCAACAAACCTGAAATCAACAATCCAAAGAGGTTTATGCACCCCTATGTTCATTGCAACATTATTCACTATAGCCAAGAAGTGGAAGCAACCTAAGTGTCCCTCGAGTGACGAGTGGATCAAGAAAATGTGGTATATATATACAATGGAATACTACTCAGCCATAAAAAAAGACAAAATCGTCCCATTTGCGACAACATGGATGGGCCTGGAGGGTATTATGTTAAGAGAAGTAAGCCAGAAGGAGAAAGACAAACACTGTATGATCTCACTCATATGTGGAATATAAACCAACACATGGACAGAGAAAACTGTATTGTGGTTACCAGGGGCAATGGGGGTGGGGGTGGGCACAAGGGGTGAAGGGAGACATGTATATGGTGATGGACAACCAAAAATGTACAACCCAAAATTTCACAATGTTAAAAAGTATTAAAACATCAATAAAAAAAATAATAAAATTTAAAAAAACTCTTCTCCACTGCAACAGAGACATGGTGTCTGCTGAAACCATGGTCTATGTTTTCATGTGGTCAGCTCATCTCCTTTACTGCTGAGAACCAAGCTGGGTCTGAGAGAGCCTCTGCCCTCTGCTGGTGCCCCCAATTTGTCCTGTTATAAAACATGGAGCTCAGACATTGCACCTCACGTGTGTCTTTCATGTTCAAAACAGTCCCCTTTCAGTGCAGCGGCTGCATTCCGCCTCCACTCTTGCCCATTCCCACATCCTTCTGTACAATGAGGACAGCTTTGGGCAGAAATTCCTTTTGGGGGGGGATCTGGGGTTTTAGCTGTCTCATAGTTTGACCAGAAATGGTTGTATACATTTTTGTTTCTCATTCACCTTGTTGTTTTGGATAATTTCTGGGAAGAGGATGGGATAATGTGACTTTGAACTACCACATTTGAATCAGAGGTCCTCTCCTAAATTCTCTAATTTTTAGTCTTAACAATTGAACATTCTCAAAAGCCATATATTCTACATGTTTATGAATTGAGTGGAAGTACTAGGAAATAATAATAGCCATCTGCTTTGTGTCTATACATACACATACATTTATTTTATTGTGTACTACCTCAAAACAGCCCCATAAGTTAAGTATTATCATCTTCATTTTACAAATGAATAGCAGAGCCCAGATTTCAAGCTGGATCTATCTGACCCTAAAGTCCACATTCTTTACTCCAAACCACACTCAAAGAAGTTCCTATGCTCCAAAGATCATTTAAAAATGTTTAATTTTGGGGAAAACAAAATAATTCCTGATTGATTAGATTGTGGCATTATTTCTTTGTTTTGGAATCTAAATTTCTTTAGCCTCCTCCAAATACTTTTTTAAACCACTGGTTACATATAGGAGAAAAAAATTTAGAACAGAAATGGTTGCATGTTATTGAACAAGGACTGGACTTTCTAAACTGTAAAACCACAAAGCCCAGCATAACACAACCAATATGCTGTTTGGTTTTGTCCCCTAAGCAACTGACCAAACACTCCTATAAATGTGCCTGCCAATGGACTTGACAAAGATTAAGAATGTTGATACACCCCCAACCTAAAAAATAAAGTCTGAATAAACATAACATAAATAACAAACAGGCAAGCATTCAAGTGACAAACAATTTGAGAGTAAGATTACAAATGCTTCACTTCGGGCAGAATTGATATAATTATTTCATGAACTTTTTAAACTTGCTACATGTATGAGAACTCCAGACCCGATATTTCAAACACAGTTACAGATGGAAAGTAGTGATTGCTACCATACTTTTCTTGCCACTCAAAACAAAGAAAGCACTAAACAAATCTTCCCTTCTTTCAAAACTCTAAAGATAGCACTAAAGAAAGACACAGTATAAGAGCACTGTATTTCAAGTCAGGACCTGCGTTTTTATACCAGCTCTACATTATTAGTGGTGTGAATTTAGACAAGTTACTTAACTCTCTAAGCTTCAGTGCCTTTGCATATAAAATAGACTTAGAAATACTTCTCCTCAGGGTTTGTGTGTGGCTAACACCTACATAAACAGCTAGCAGAGTTCCTAATTCATAGTTGATGCTCAGTGTTTACTCAACCTGAATAACATTATGAACAGTTTCTTGTTTCCGCATTCTGTTGCATTAAGATCTAACATAATGATGGTAAGAAAACTCTACTCACAGTTTTTCTCAAAGATACATCAGCCATCATAGTTAGCTTTAGATATTAATGTTCCACTCATTTCTTCCTCTAACTTTTGCCCCAATATAGCAGTAAGACTTAACTCTAGAACGGACTCAGAAAGTTTTCTATACTATTTGATTTTTTTAACAAAATAGATCTATCTGTTACTCTGATGGAACAAAAAGGTTTGAAAAAATGTAAGCTATGGAATAAAACAAACATGAATACCAATTCTGGCTTTGCTGCTTGCTAGTTATAGGAGGTTATTTAATATCTCTGAGTCTCAGTGTCCTTATCTGTAAGATTCCGACACATTGGTTACAACTGAACAGGACAAGGTACATAAAACAATGTAGGGAGGAGTAGGCATTCGATAAAAGTGAGCTCCTTCCCCACAAAGATTTCAAAAGTCTTCACCTTTCCAGTTGTGCTTACACCCAATGTATGTGTCCATTTACCCCTGGGATCTAGCCAGAGCTTAGCCCATAAATATATTAATACATAAGTATTTATTAGTTTCCTATTAGAAGGCATTGTGTAGCTTGCAGTCAGGCTATATTTTATTGAGTGACACAATTTGAGAATTCTCAGTTTTTTCAATCCCTGATCCCCAAAAGCCTAGAGTTTAGTAGGAATATAAAAATGAACCAAATAAGTGCAAACTTAAGACCGTGTGAGATCCACGTGGTGCAAACAAAGCCCCAGGAGTCCAGAGAAAGAGACAGTAGCCCTTTCATCTGGGATGACATGCCTAGTGGTGACAAACATGGAGTTTGAAAGAGACAGCCTGTGCTCCAATCCTGCTAGACCATTTGCTGCATGACCTCAGGCAACTTACTTAAATTCTATTAGCCTCAGATTCCTCATCTTGAGAATAGACCTTCCCAGGGTTGTTGAGAGGTCTAAACAAACCGACACATAAAGCCCAGTACCCAGGACACATGAGTTAATGATAATATTGTTATTCTCTAAGTCTCACAGTGAGAATATTTTTACATCTAGCCCCATTTCTATCAAAGATAGGCTGCCAGTCCCTCACAGAATGTTGATGATGGTGATCAAACAAACAGACACCTACCTGCTGTTAGTTCCAAAGTGCTCGGATGTGTTTGGAAGAAAGAAAAAATAGAAATAGTAGCATATTAGTAAAGCAATAAAAATATAATAACACACTTGACTGTACTATTAACCTAGGTAATTTAATTGCTTGTTTCTAGAAGTCTGGATTGTTTTGACTATAAATTGAAAATGCTGTTTCTTGTTTAAATTTTAGTTCTTAATTTAGAAATAAAAAGAAATAAGAAAAGACATGTAGGTCTTTTGGGTAGTTTATTTTTTCCAGAACAGGACATTTTACTTCAGGTCTATCTTCTGGCATCCAGTCACGTGAACTGTTCCATGGACCTGACCAGGATTTCACGAAAACCACAAAGCCAAGAGACGGCGCCTGAGAAGCTCATGCCTAACTAATTTCAATCAAAACATTAAGCATCTTTGCCAGAAATCTGTAGTAAATTGAGGCAACATCAAACACGTAGTCAATTGAGGCAACAAGAACAAAAAATACCTATCAATATTTATAGCTATGAAATTAGCATTAAACATCATTTACACTTTACTTTAAATTTCTAAGAGTATTTTTTAATATGTTGCCCACTCTTTCACACTTGTTTTCTCTGCTTGCCTTGGACATGACAGGAAGCTTGTGAAAATGTCAGTATAAAGATTTTAAATTTTGCTATTTACTGTGGGGAAAAAATGAACTACCTTTTTCCATAAAATAATATCTCAAGATAAGAATATATTGTTCTGAAGAAATTATCATATCTAACGAAATATTCTATTTTAGGGAGGAAAATCTTTTAATATCCAATAGGAGATAATGAAACAAATGATGGTCCATGTGTAATATTTTAAATAATGTTTTAGAATAATGTTAATTCCTTGTGGAAATACTCATGATGTAATGCAGTGGGGGGAGTGAAATATAAAATAAAATATCCCATATAACCTCCATTTGAAACAAAAAGAAAAGAGAAAACAGTGAAAGGAGCGGGAAGAGAAAAAGAAGGGAGACAAATGAAATATACCAAATTTTAACAATGAGATTGTTAGAATTTTGCTGACTTTGTTGTTCTTTATACTTTTACATAGTTTCCAAGTTTTCTACAAAGAACATGAGTTCCTCTCATGAGCAAACAAACAAAAACTTCTGAATCTTAAGTATTCTGTCAAATAGGATACTTCCTGCCCACTACACGGATGTTTTCCATCAAGAAAAACACTACCAATTTTTAAAATTATGAAATCATAAATGAGGAAGCCATATCATCAGCTAAAACATTATTTATTTTGGATGCATTAATTCCTGTCTGGCAAGCTATGTGCCACTGAATCTCACTGAAACAGATTCAACAGCAGATTAATTTCTAATGTTAGCCTAAGATAGATTTTATTAAAAATCTGACCCTATAGTTAAAAACACTGGCCCCAAGAAAGCACTCCTGGATATTCTAATGGACTTAATCAAGTACAGTAATCCAGTTATGTGAAGAATTGTTTGATTTAATTTACACTGAACATTATCAAGTCCTTCAGGTTAATGAGAGAAAGTTGACCAGGCAGGCAGGAGCCAGAACATCCAGTTTTGATATGTTTGGGGCTCCCAGTTTCCTGGCAGCATGGAGAACATAAACTTTAATTTACAGCAAAGCAATCAAGAGGTAATAGCTTCATGTTGCAGGGGAGGCCACACTATCTCTCACCCCTACAGAATCAACTCTGCCTGCCCAGCACTTCCCCAGTGCCCAGCCTTCTCCCTGGCTTTCCTGAGCCCTCCCCAAGTTGGCCAAGCAGAAGGCAACAACAGGCAGGCCCTGCTGCTAAGCATCTTCCTCAGCTCAAAAAGTAAGATACAGTCAGATTGGCCCCATAGCTCTCAGCAAGGCTGAAAAAAGCTGAGCCACACCGGGGCTGAAACTTAGTTGTCACACACACACACACACACACACACACACACACACACACACAGTATAACTGTCATCAGACACACACACATCTGATAAATGAATTACATTCTAGAAAGTTGGTTTGGTTGCAAGAGTTATCCTATCAATTCTGGGGAAACAAATTGTCCACTGCTGTCTGCAACTCTGTAGGCATTACAGTATGCTACCCTTAGGCTTGGTTATTATCGATTAGTTTTTACTAGTACATGACAGAATACGAGTTTCCTAAACCTTTCTACCCATAAGAAAATTCATTTCCCTTACATCAAACATATGCAAATGCCTAATAAGACACAGTTACTATGAATCTAAAAAACAGAAAACAAAACTTGGAGGTAACTTCTTCAGAATTCCTCTCAATGTAGGTACCTTTAATGAAATTATGCCAGAGAATGCAATCGTTTATTTCGATGGTTTCTACAGTAAGGAACATATATCCCAAAAGGATACACAAGAATATCTGTATGCAAGAAATTTCTGTTTATATTTATTTATCTCAACCATTTATAATTTTTTGTGTTTTAAAGTTAACATAATTTATTAGAATAGTACATGCATGTGACTTATAAGTTAATATACATATATTACAGGTATATACTTAACATTTTTATCAAAAAGAACATTTGATTTTAAAAGTTTGAAATGTGACGATCAGAACTGTAGACAAAGGAAAAAGTCTCTATATAAAAATCAATGTGCTGAGCAAGTATCTTTACCCAGCTGAAGGCAGTAGATGGTCCATCTCAGTAGTTTACGGCAAGCGCTTCACAGCTAGAAAGTATTATATATTTTATCAATATTGTTTCCCACAAAGTATTCTCTGATGATTCAAATGCTTTTGGCTAAAGGCCTTCAGCTTGATTTTTATTATATAAATCCCTTAAATCCCAAAGCTGCAAAGAGCAGCATGTACCACGAGCTTAAATATATTTTTCAGATTATGTTTTAAAATTTACTATTTGTAGCTTTATTTGAATCAAAGAAAACAATTTTAACTTCAGAGAGAGAGAGATTACTTTGAAATTCAAGTCACTGGGGACCAAGTCTTTCTCTTCTGACTAGTTTCATCTAGATTTGTCAATGATCTGTTCCACCAACTAAGAATATCTATTATTTGGGGCTGTTTCAGCTTCATGATTTTAAATTCCAGTTTAAAGGACACGAATGAAGAATGCCTTGGGTAATAAAATGAATACGAAAAAAATTCAATGCCAAATACTTACTTATATGGCCCACTAACTTTAATCACCCTGTGTAACAAAAATGGAGCTACTGTCCTCCAGCGAGGTGGTCCAGGTGAAAAGAAAGAGAAGCTAATCTCATTTGGGATCCATGACCCAAGACAATTTTGTTTCTTGGAATATAAGAACAAAGTAACCTCAGAGATTACATCAACACTTTCCCCTGCTGACAGTTTCTAATCAAAGGCAAATAGCATGCACATATTTGTCAGCCTATTGGCAGTGGTTCCAGGACCCTTGTGCCCCTTTATCACACTTCATTGTTCTTTTTTCCTTTCTGCTACTTCCTTTCTCTACTTCCAGCTCCTTCTCTAGGTTTTCATTTTCTTCTCCTGTGCCTTGCTGCACCTTTAAGAGGTCATGTTAAACAGGCTATATGGCCTGAAACATTGTTCATAAAAGGAAAATAAAACTACATTTCAGAATCTTTCTTGGGGTTCATAATATTGAATTGTTTTATTGACTATTTCCACTATGAAAACACCCAGTGGTTCACGATAATTGCTTCACTTATTTTGGATTTCTCTTATTTTTCAATATGTGGGGCAATTTCTTAAGACTGCTTCTTTCTCCAATTCTTTCCAAATAACAAAAGAAGAATATTTTTTAAAGTAAAATATTTAAGAAAAAAGATTATAAGGAGTTATAGAAAAAAACCATTATAATCAGAGAAGTAGGTGCAAAATCACTGGAAAGACAAGAAGAGAACAATCAATTTGATTGAGATATTTTTTTCCAATTTCTGACTAAACTATGTTTTAGTTTCTGAAAGAACATACATAAGGATACAGATTTATGTAATATCAAAGAATTCATGGACAATGAGAAAATGTAATAAAAGATGACAAGTAGAAAAAAAATCTTATTTTCAAAAAAGAGCGAAAGATTGACAAATACTGGACAGCATATATGTAGCAGTAAACTTAATTTTAAATTCAAGAAAATGTCTAAAATGGTCATGAATATTTAGAAAAAGATGCAGTTACATGTAAATAAAAAATAAAATATATCCTACTAGCAGCAGTTCCTTTTTTAAACACGGCTTCTATGGTGATAGATCAAGGAAATGCATAACCTAGCTTGATTTCAGAAAATAAAATTGGTAAAATTTCTTAAATTATTCATGTTCAATGAGATGGAAATTTTAGCCCAAGTGAAAGGTTTTCAAAAATGGGATTTAGTTAGGATAATTTTTACATTCTATATATAAGTTTTCAAAAGTACCAAATGGTGTTAAACTGATGCCTTCATTTACTCACTTAAAATCATAGTTATCAGGCACATACCATTTCAATTCTTATTTGAAACATATTCAGACTTTAGCCAGTTGCAAGCTTTATATCAGTCAATAATGTGAGATCACTAACAAAAAAGCTAAAAATCTTAGCGTTAATAAAAATATTGTGTTATTTCAAAGGAGATAAGAATTCACTATTTTCCCTTCTACTCAATCCACATCTGGAGAATTGTATACAATTACCCATTTTAAGAGAGGAAAGTCACCAATTAGAGTGTATCCAGAGGAGGGCTATCATGTTGCAAGGTGTCTCAATCTGGAAACCACTTCATATGAATCTTTAGTAACAAGACAATCATCTTCAAACACTTACAGACATGTCATTTAGAAGGGAAAGAATTTAAACTGATGAATAAAAGAAACAGATAAACAGATTTAGCTCAATATTATGAAGACTTTTCTAATAATTAAAACTAGTATAAGAGTGACATACTCTGTCATTTGAAGTGTTTAAGGGCAGTGTAGATGATCAACTTCAAGGCTTGGAATGATAGAATGATGGACTGATCCATTCTTGAAATCAAACATAATTACTGTGCAGTGAACGAAATATGAAGAGAGGATACATCCAGGTGCAGAGAAAGTACACCATGCCTCATAGAGGTGGGGAAGTTGAAGGAAGGTTTCCAGAGAAGCTCAGAAGAAATAATAGATGATCCAAGTTTTGAAGGAAGAGTTGGGCTTAGCCAAATGCACGAGAGAGACAGTTGGTGGAGGGAGGACAGAGGAAAACACTACAGGTAAAACCACCAATATGAGAGAAAAAAGATAAGCTGTAAGGGACTAAAAGTATTTAAGCCTGCTTCAATTGCCTTCCAACTCCTGAGCTTCTATGAGCCAAAAGAGCTTTTCGTGCTCCACACAGAATGATGATTTTTAAGCTTTTCTCAGTCTTCCTTTCCTATGTTTCAGAATCTGGATGCAGACAGACTAATGAAAGGCTGGGCCCTTCCTGGGTCACTTTATAATAAATATATTAGATACACTGCATAGGCTTTAGTGAATTTAAGGCTGAAACCATCTAACAACAACTTTTTGGAACTGTGTAATAAGCTAAGAAGTATAAACTGTGGCTAGTGATCTTCAGGATTTTAGAACTGACCATTATTCATGACCCTCAAGCATGCACAAACCTCTAATACTAAGTCAAATCTTTACTACCTAAAATGCGAACTGCTTTATCATGGCTTTGCCAGCCCTCCACAGTCTGGCCCCAACCTTCACCTTCAGCCTTTTCTCCTACCTTGCCCTCTCACATACTCTACCCTGGGCCCAACCTCCCTGTTTATTGCTCTGAAATCGTGCTCTGAAGTTTCCACTGCTGTCTTTGTTCCAACTGTCCCACCAGCCTGGTGTACCCCTTCCACTGCTTACTGCTGCCCACTCATCCTGAGGGCCAAGCTGAATGTCCATTACCCCAGGGGAGCTCTGTAGTTCTACTCTTGCCCCCCAGCCAGAGTAACTTCATTTGCCACTGTGAACCTTCGGGGATGTTCTGTACTATCTTTTGTATACACAATATGTCTTCCCTGCTGGGCTCTGGACTAGCTGAAGAAAGGAGTTTTCATTCATCTGTGTTTCTCCTGTCACACCTAGAAAAGCACCTTGCACAGAAAAGTCTCTCAGCAAATTCATTTATCCACACAAATATTTACTGAGATCCTACTATGTGCCAGGCACTGTTCTAGACACTGAAGATACATAGGTAGGGGGGAAAAAAAACTCAAGCAGCAATTCTTGCCCACATGGGGTTTTATTGGGAGGTGGAGAGAGGTCTTAGCAGTAGACTAGAAAGAGGTCCAGGCCACAGCAACAAGAAAGTCCTGTAGTCAGCCATCAAACCCTATGGCAGTTGACAATGAAGCCCCTGCCACTTTCCACTTCTTAGTCTCTTGGCTTCTCCTCAGCTAGACCCGTGGATGTATTCAATTCCAGAGGTTTACCCTAAGGAGTTTCCAAATTCATGAAATCCTAAGACAAGATGTACTTAAATGCCTCAGCCCCCACATTGGGGCATTAGTACTGAGTCATTCTCGTTCCTAGGATGTTACCCAATACTGACACCGGTTTTTCCATGTTATGTTCCAATTTGCCTTTATTGCTAATCAAATACAGCTGACATTAGAATCCAAAAGTCATCCAACATTATCTAAAACTTATTCTGTTATGGGAATGGTAGAGATAAATAAATTGTTTTAATCTCTTTTCCTATAACCAATAAACTGAATATATATTGGGAAGTCACAATGGGATGAGCACTATATAAGAGATTTAAAAGCTGTGATCAAGCTACGGTTATAAAATTCTGGGAACCTCCTCTCTGCTTAAATATTACAAGCATCCTTCAATATACAATGACCGCTTTTCAAGCATTAAAGTGGTAGAACGAAATATCACTGATCACTTTACAAAGTCAACTTAGCATATGGATTGAGGGATCTGTGTTAGTAACTGCCTATAATTTGTTCTTTTGGGTTCCTCAACATTCCATTCTGACCAGATAGTGACAGATCCCATGATCATGATAGATGCCCTTCCTTAAACAGAAAACAAAATGGAATTTTTCTGGCTAAGGCAAAAGACTTACTCTACTAGTCCCAACTTTTCCTTACGTCAAACTTAGTCCGTGAATTCTTAACTGAATTCTGATCTCTGGGTACTTTCATTACACAGTCTCATGGGTACAATATTGCTAAAGAAAAATAGCATTATCATTAAGTTATGGAGTACACAGTAGTACTTGAAATTACAACAAAGAAATCAAATTGGTGTTCAGCAATGTAAAAGAGTAAACATTCTAGCAAGGAATTCTAGGGAAGTCTTAGGTGGCCAAGTTGTGAGAAGTGACAGTGAAGATAGCAATAACCTCAAAACTGAAGAGTTGTTTTCATAGATAAACAGGTTGGTAAAGCCTAACGGCATTACTGTCAGTTATACTTACTTTCATGGATTAGTGTATGTACATTTTCAAAGTTAGAGGAAAGAAATATTTGCATTACACTGTCACTAACTTGTTACTGAGCACACTAAGACAGGTCATTTTGTTTCCTAGGTTGCATCCCTAAACTGCTAGAGTTGGTTGTAAGATCTACACTTCTTGGTTTGATGCTTTTAACACTAGCAAAATGACCTTTACACCAAATATTCTAAATAATGGAAGTAGAGATTTGAAATTCCTATTGAAAATAAATGCATTCATTCAGTCACATATCTTCCTGGAGTAGCTTCTGTTTGTAAGCACAGTTCTAGGCAGTGTGGATGATAAAACATGGTATCCACTCACGAGAATCCTAAATGACTGTAGGGACTTACAATCCTATTAAGAAAAAGAAAATAAGAATAACATTCAATTTTTAAACAACTGATACACCCACTTTTCATATTTAAATAAACTAAACCTTAGGACTTAGATTTCTCATCCCACTTAACTACTTGCCCCCATTTCCTCACAGTCTGTGTCAAACAATATGTTTGGAAGGTTAATTAGATCATTCTTAGAATACTGTTCTTCAAAATTATTTAGTTAGTATTTTTGAGTGATCCATATCATTATAAACGCAAAATTATTGAGATATAAGGCTCTCTTATTTGCCATTGGTTTCAAGCATGCTTTTTCTTCTCTAACCAACGAGATTGTTCACTTTCTCTTTTTTAGCAAGGAATTCTGATTTTTTTACCCTCCACAACCCTATAATATTCAATAAATACTAACTGCAACAATATAATTAAAAGATAACCTCCTAAGAAACAATAATTAGGAAAGATAAAATGGATGCATTTGTTGCCAAGTGAGTCCCCACTGGCTAATTGATTAAATATCACCAAACACCAAATTTGCCTTCTACTGACTAGATTATATTATTGTTAAATAAGAAAAGAAGCATGAACTTCAACTATATCCGGGAAGGACTAGGAGTAATTTCTCAGAAGAAATAACTCTAATTGGTTGTCTATTATTAAAATTATTGTATAGTGAAAACCAGTGGGAAATACACTGGGAAGTTTCTCCCCACCCCTGTTTCTAACACTAATTTTCAATTTTATAGTATATCGATCTTTCAGAAAAACATAATCTATTTAAAAGGCAAAAAAATAAAACATTTAAGTCAGAGACTATGGTCATCAGCAATTGTTTCAAAAGAGTAGCCTATAAATTATTGGTTTAAGGGAAGAAGAAAAGATTCCAATTTGAAGGTCTTTTCCATTTTCAAGTTGTCAGGTCCTATATCTCTCTCTCTTCAAATTAGACGTTAACCTTGACTGTTCATATCCAAAACTTCTATCTTACTTTTTTGGAATTCCAACTTATCACTCAGAACAATATGTAGGATCTTCAGCAGTGAATAACAAGATGCCATACATGTAGAAGTTATATGTAAGCCAAACATGCTTACATGAACTAACAACACCCAAAACTCCACTATAGTTTCCCTGTCACTTTTGAGTAAACTCCATATCCCATCATCTGCTCATCAATTCTTAACTCTTTCTCCATGATGAGTCTAAACTTTGTTTTGCAGTTACCTCTGTTTCAGTCCCTGGTGTATTTTGTTAGTATATATTCAAGGTAAATCAAATGTAATATAGCAAAATTACAACAAGTTACAGGACAGTAAAGTCAGGGTTCAAATCCAAAACTAATGCAAAAGAATCAAAATTTTTCCTATTTAAACTCCAAATTACTGTTATATTATATACAGATTTTAAAATATGTGCTTCATACCATGATATACAAAATTCCTTATAAAATTATTGATCAGGATTTTGGTCCTACCACTTAAGTCAACCCTCTGGAAGAGTCCACTTGTTGTTCAGCACTGGGATACAGTGCCACCTACTGGTAACTCCAGATCCATGTTAAAAACCTTTGTAAGCTAGCCTTACTAAATTTATGTTTATTCAAAGTTATCTAAAGCCTCCTATAGCAATATATCTTACAAGCATAATTAGGATTTGATTTTGCTTAAAATGTGTTCAAAAGTAAAATTAAATAGGAATTTATCTGCTACTGTACTAAGTTTCTATTCTGGCTTATATTTTCACATTTCAGGTAGTCAAATAAAACCTCAGTAACTAATTTACCCTGTCCCCATGCACCTATGTTTCAATTTTCATAAATGAAAAAAAGTTGTAGAATTAAGTATATATCCACTGATTCATTCATTCATTCACAAATATTAATTGAGCATCTACCGATTATAGGCCAAGCCCCATGTTAGACTCAGGGAAGCAGAACTCAGCAAGGCAGACATGGATTTACAGTGTACTTGCGGGACAAAAATCAAACAATTCCTTATTCAGGTTGTCACTGTCACTTCAATCAGATGCAGTGAGGAAATGCTCTCATGAGGAAAGCATGTGAAAAGCGTACCCATGAACACTGTGTAGAGAAAACTCGTTAAGAGTTACCTCTGTGAAACTACAGTATTGTAAATTTGGAAATTTTACGCTATAAATTTTCTGTCTTACATAAAAAAGGAGTTAGGACTCGTTCCTATCTCATTGAGCATGATACATATCAATGAAGGAACAAGTATGTGTAGGTTTGTGTACCTATGTATATGTATTAGAAGCAAATGTCAATATTGGGATAAGAGCTAGGAAGCAATTTAGTGCATAACTAAATTGCCAAAAACATTTTCAATACTTTCCCTCAATTATTCAATTATTCTTACTTTATGTACAAATGTATAAACTGTTTCAAAAGCCTAATATCTGCACTAAATATTTACCTTCAAAAATTCACAAAGTGGGCTTTATAATGGAAAGCAGATCATACATATAATTTTCACTTCTTAGATCTCAAATATTAAGTGTTGTATAAGCAAGAGATAACCAGAGAATGTGAAAAAGCTAAAAGGTATCTCAAATAAGAAATCATTTTAATTTTTCTAGGAGCTGCATATAGCAACACACCTTTTTTTTTAAGAAATAGTTTCAGTAAGCCAAAATTATATTCATTTTTCCATGTCAATTAGCTTTTAAGATGATCCAGTCTCTTTTATATGTGTTTTCCATTGGTTTGATTGCGTGCGTGTGTGTGTGTGAGTGTGTGTTATGTTTTTCAGTCAAACATGTCAAATACAATACTAAAATTGATATTTCAGTAGAAAGATATGAATTGAGAGGAAATCAGCCAAATAATTTAGACTGGGCGCAATAGCAGTCAGCCTATCCACCAACCACTCATGTCCTTTCCTTCCTTATTATCATCACTTATATCTTGCCCTAAAAATAACAACATATTACTAAGTAGACATAAATTTTTTAAAGCTGACCATCTCAAATAACTGTACACTACCTAGAGATCAGCTGATGGGGTTACTAAAAACTGAGCACTCTAGAGCTCTAATTGATAGGATCTGCCTTAAATTAAAAATAAATGACCTCTGTAAACATTACTAAATCTGTCTCCAGTTTTCTATAACATCACAATTCATAAGGAAATGCCCTAGAAATTAGTTCATCTCATTAACTGATGCCATCTTAAATATCTAATAAGTATTAAAAAGAAAAATGTGCAAAAATAATATCAAGAAGGAAGGTCTCATAGTTAGGTTAGTTCAGTATGTTCAGCATTTTCTTTCAATCTTTTTGTTAAAACAATCCAATGAAGGCATATGCATATGTGTTTATATATACATTTATTTTTTCAGAGCAAGAGAGAGAGAGAGAGATTGCTTTGCCCCGTTTTTCTTTCAAGTCTCTTAGCCTAAAAACCAGATCCATGAGAAAAACTGGTTATACCAACAGACCCTCACACACTTCTATCAAAATCATATTTCCCTGTTTCAAGTAGCCTGATATGTGGAGAATGGCATACCTCACAGCCCAAAATAAATAAGTGAAGTTCAATTGATGAGACACCCATAGAGGGCAGGGCACATACATTTCTTTTCAGAGCCTGTGTAAGAGAATCTACTCCATCCCTCTAAGAGCGCTTTCTCAGACTGAGACGCCAAAATGACTTTTTTCTTCAAGCATTCTTTCAAAATTCTATAACACCATTTCTATCTTAGGTCCTAAATGTAAGGACATGTAGAAATGAAATAAACAAACAGATTAAAACTCACAGATGCACAAAAAATTTGAGATTGAATTTCATGACACTTGAAAAACATCCCATGACAAACTTAACTCGTTTGAGAGATTGGGAGTGTGGGGTGTTTTTTAATAAGCAAAGGCAGATGTTGAGAGGAAAACGTTTAGATTTTTGACACTGTTCTTTGCTAACAGAATTGCAAATATTTTCCATAAGCAAACAGTGTTGAAATGTCTGAATATTTTCTTCTTAAACCACCACCCAGCTGAACTTTGAAAAATGGAATTTACCAATTTACTGTGAAGGAGCTTATATATTTGATATTTTCCGATCAATATTTCTTTGCACAACTTTTAACTTATTGTCCATGCACTTTATAAATTTTAATAATTATGAGAAGAATTCATGGTCTTCCCATGTTGTACACACACACACACTGTGCTGGTATTTATTCAACTGTCACTCTTTAGGGACATATTTGAAGTTGTCCATAAACAGATTATGGGATGAAATATCTCATTTTACTATGTACAGTAGTTTGGATCCATCTTTATGTAATATACAAAACTACCTATATTTAAGTACTCACTGTCAAATCAGAAAAAATAGTCAACAAGTAAAACACTGATGCAGGTTTTCTTTTATTTGAGTTTTGCTTTCAGTCATTACTGCAATGTCACTGAATCTTTTTATTGGACTAAATAATTTTTTTCCTTTTAAACTTAAAATGTTCACTGATTATCTTTGATAAGTTTCACTTCTATCTCTTCCCATACTCAGTGTGCAACATGCAAAATTGTCCCAATCATTAAAGAAAACTTTCTAAATTCAGTTATAACACAGTTGCCCTGTTGAAATACTAAGAGCTCACTGATCAATGGGAAATTGACAGATGAAAGGGGACCAGGGTGAATAGTTTAAGTGCAGAATATGTTTTCCCCCTCATTGCATTTAATAGTGTGATGAAGGCTCAATGAGTCTGACTCTCTTGTGTTTTCAGTGCCACAACCAAAGTGTCAAAAGATTACTTTGTAATTACTAATAATCCCTGAAAAGAGCTTCAATGATAAGCCTGCCTTTTCAAGAGTCTATTTTTTCACCTTTAATCTCCTCGCTAGACAAGACTTACAATAATTAGGGCCAAAGGAATTCTAGAATACAAAATAAAAATCAATTCCAAAGAGAAAAATAATACTATAAGACAGCCTAAATTCTGCAACAAACATTTTGAAGTTTCTAGTAGAATTGCTTCAAAAGTATCTTAAGTCACTACTCAGAGTGTGAGTAGTGACTGAAAGTAATGTACTAAATTTGAGAAGTGCAGAGAAGATCTAAACACTTTTGGAGTACTTCATACCTAGCTGATTCCAACATCCATATATCAGAAAGTATATTAAGATCCTAGTTAATATTACTGCCAGAAATAGCAACTGTAAAAGGTAAAGATCACCTTTTTATCAACATTATCTTCCTATCTTCATCACCCAACTGAATACAAGATGCCTAATAGGCATTTCAGCAATGCCTGAAACTATTATACATATATAACATATATATAATGCCTAGGAATTTCTAGTGATATATATATATATTCACATGGATATATGTGTGTATTTATATATGTATCCATATAATTACATATACATAATTGTTAACAGAGTAAAGAAGAGAACATATTTTATTAATCATGAGTATCTTAAAGATTCTTACTAATAAAGCTTATTAAAATAGAGTATTTCAAAAGTAAAATTCTTGGGGGAAACTGCCAAAAATCTGTTTTCCAGAAAATGGCCTTAGTCTCCAACCCTGTCTGTAAAATGGGGTTTTTACTACAGTGAAGGAAAATACTTGGCCTCTATCTTATTCTTAGACATATGTTAGGAATGAAAGAGATGCTAATAAAGTGGCTTATATGTCCTTTGGGAGAAAAATTCTATACCAAGTACTATCACAAGGTAAGTCAAAATATAATTTGATGGTAATTACCCATTCTAATCCTCTGGCTCTGGATCACAGAAGAGGAGGGTGGGTAAAGTAACCTTGAACAAGCGGTCTGGTATAAATTAATAGCTATTCATTCCAAAGAGGTAATCCATTACATAGTGCCTATTGCTATTTCCCTTCTGAATACTTTTGACTCTTGGAAGAGTTGCCCAAAGATCCATGTTGGATGCCATCACACCATGAACAGTCAAAGAAAGAAGTATTGATCTGCCAAGAGAAATGGAACAGTTAACCTCTCATGTCATTCAGATGCCTAAAGAGTAGAGAAAGTAGAATGCACTTTGAAGGACTCCCTTATTTCAAGCAGCTTATCAAGTTGCAAAGATTGAAATATAGTCTGAAATGCAGCTGTAGGTTTATTCCCACAAAAAGAAAATCTTGTAGGAAGTATCACACAACCCATTCAAAAATTTAGTTAAGTTGTCTATAACACAAGCAATAACAAAGACAAATCACAGATAATTTCCTGGGTTTTAAGTGATTTTTCCATGAATTATGGAAAATAATTATTTGGAAATTTCAATACAAACCAGAACTGTCTCTCTACATCCAAAAATTAGATTAGAAAGTTCCACGCTTTGAATGTTTCTAAAAGAGAAAATTTCTGCCACTTGTTTTTCTGAACATAATAATGTTTCCAAGACATTTACTTTTTAGAAAACTAGTAAAGTTATACCACTTAATTTATCTCTTATCTTTCAGACTGTAAGAGAAAAAAGAAGTCTTATTATTATAAAAGAATTTTTATAGAAAGGATCCAATGTAAAAACATAAAATTTATAAACATGAAGGAAGCAATACTAAAGACAGGAATGCAAGGCTCATTCTCACAAATTATAAATAATGATGGAAGGCTTATTTTAAAGGAGTTTTTGAATCCTAACACCAAAACAACATCATCCAGGAACAGCCTTATGGCCAAAACTAGTGTTACTTTCAAATATGTGTGCGTATGAGCATGTGTGCATAGCGTGTATGAGATTATCTGTGTGCACATGTGTATATTTGTTTGTGTGTATGTATGAGTGCACATGAGCACGTGTGTATATGAGCATGTGCACACGTGTATGTGTGTATTTGTAGGTTAGTGTGTGTATGAGTATGCGTGAGCATTTGTGTGAATTTGTGAGTGTGCATATGTATGTGAGTGTACATGATCATGTGTGCGCATGTGTATGAACGTTTGTGCGTGTTTATGTGTGAGCACAGGTGTGCATGTGCTAGTTCACTTTCCTCAATCAGATTTATTCTTCATATTCTGAGAAGCAATCTATTTTCTTTTTTGTGAACTATGTAGAATGTATAACAGTGAAATAGAGCCAAAATATTACATGCAACTATTGGGTAGAGGAGTGGCAGGATGGAAAAAGTCTGAATAAGGCCTCTTTGGTACCAAAATGTAACTCTTTATTTTGCAAGTTTATGTAATCTTCAACAAGAAACAATCATGCTGAAGTGTTAAAAATTTTCATATCATTCAGCGTTTTTCAATGTTCTCAGATAGTTGAGATAAGGACTTTCTTCTAACAGAAAACCTGTTTTACTTATTTTACAATCTTCAACATACAAGTAGCCCAAACCTTAAACATTCATCCTTCTACTGATTATTATTGTAATCATATATTCTAGTGAAGTTAAAGTCATTCTGAAGTCAAATGCATAATTTTAAGTATTTTCAATCAGAGAGGAAAAACTCCAACTGTTTCACTGATGAAATGTTAAGAAAAACATTTATAAGACAGGAGATGAAAATGAGAAGCCTCTCCTAACAAGACTATTTCAACCCTCTCAACGTATTGCCTGCATTAAGCCACATCAAATCAAGTAAACATAACCAAAACACAGTGGGTATATTACATATGAATTTATAATATTACATCAATACAAATCCTCATAGTGGGTTACATTTAATTTTCACACTGAAAAATTAAAAGGCTCTTTCTAAGAAGGAAGACAGTTTGTAAAGGTAAGTGAGGCAAGAAGGGATACTAACAAACATGAGAGATGCTTGGTAAATATTGCTGAATGGAACTTCTCCTGTTCGACCTCATAAACATATAATGTAAATCTGAGAAAAGCCCTCCCAAGATATGAGAGGCAGTAAAGCCTACTGGTCAGGAATGTGGGCTCCAGAGACAGACATGTTCAAATCCCATTTCTGTCTCTTTTTAGCTGTTCAGGCATTTAACCTCTTACTGCCAGCTTCCTCATCTACCAAATAACAGAACTACTTCGTAGAGTTATTGTACATTTAAATGAGTTAATAAATGAAAGCACTTAGAACAGTGACAATTAGTACATGGCAACCTCTCAATAAAATTTACCTATTATTATCATCATTATGTCAAGTTTGTGTATGCTTAGCTTCACTCTACAGTCAGCTCTCAATTTCTTCAGCTCAATGACTCTTCTGCAATGGGGAATATTTTCCCCAGGAATAAAAATAACAAGATTTTCTTTTGTTAGCCCCACTTTTTTTCCAATGGAAAAGGAGACATTCCACAATCCTGAATGTGGCACCAAATGGTAATAATTAGAGCTCATATTTTGTCTGCGCCAGGATCAACTAAAGTATTGGCTCTACCAATACTGGAGCATTTCAGAAAGAACGCAGAGCTGACATGCTGTGCTGTCCACACAGACGCCTGCAGAAGTACCTTTTTCACTCCATGGATCAGGGTTAGACATATGTGGTAAAGAAACATAGACAGAGATTGAGACAGACAGAGAAAGAAAAAGAAAGAAATATTATATATGCTACAGCAAAATCCTGTTTTCCCAGAATAAAATAACAAAAAGATCAAATGGTTAAAATATTTATTTCACAAAAATAAGAAGTTTCCCTAAAGATTTTTTTGAGGGAGATAAAAAACACATGTTCCATTTTTGTTCTTTATTAATAATGAGGTGACAAAAACTCAACAATAATTCCCATAAAGTTAGGAAGTGTCAATCAAATTTTATTTGACAGTTACTTTCATTTCACACATATACAAAATAATGACATTTGTACCTAAATGTATTGGGTAACAATGAAATTTTCACTATTTCCGGAGGGAAAATATTTGAACTTTAGCCTCTCCACTTGATAACTGAGAAATGGGGAGTGCAAAACTGGCAGTTGTCCATTTCATAAGCGTATTTGGGGAGTTACAATACTAATTAAAAAAAAACCTTGGAAATATAATACGAAATACTACAAATTATACTACAACTGTGAAAAATATTTTAATGTCTTTAGAATAAGAGAAATCTGATTATATTTCACATACTTTTCTCATCTTCCCAATCTAAGGCTAGGAAAGTGAAACTTAAATAAAAATAAAAGTCTGCCCTAAATTTAAGGACAATGTACTATCATAATAATTTGTCTCCACTGAAAATTTAATTGAAATGACTCAGGATACAATTTCCAATAGAATCTGTCAGATATACTATTCCTTCTAAATGCTAACCTCATCCGTTTTCTAACCAAACAATCATAATAAGTAAATAGGGAAATAGTACAGTTAAAAAAACAAAACAAAACACTAGGTCAATAGACATTACTTCAGTACAATGCACATTCTTTCCAAAAGCAGGAATCTGTAGTCTCGCCGTAACATTCTAAGACCCTTCTGAAGTTTCAAGAGCAAGGATTTAGGAAGACTATAAAAGAGGAACTGCTACAGTCAGGACAGGAAACAATTAAGACATAAATAAAGAATTTCCGCAGAATCAGGTCAAAGTAAGGACACATTTAAGAAATGTCCTAAAGGTGAGAACACAGATGAATAAGGAGATAATGGGTGGAAGTGGGGGTAGGAAATCTGTTCCGTGCTATAAGGACCCATCTTCAAGCACATGAAAGCTTTGAGTTGAAAGTCATAAAAGTGTTTTTAAAAATCCACAAGTGTTGGGCCGGCCCTGTGGCTTGGTGGTTAAGTGCGCGCGCTGCAATGCTGGTGGCCCGGGTTCGGATCCCGGGTGCGCATCGAGGCACCACTTCTCCGTCCATCCTGAGGCCGAGTCCCACATACAGCAACTAGAAGGATGTGCAGCTATGACATACAACTATCTACTGGGGCTTTGGGGGGAAAAAATTAAAAATAAATAAAATCTTTAAAAAAAAAAAAAAATCCACGAGTGTAACAAAATTTCATAAAGACTTTGGGTTGTGAGGTTCCGAGGTCACTCCTGAGACCTTGCAGGAGGTAACGTTGTACTATGAGTTTCAGGTAAACCAGGCTTTCTTTTTCTTTAGTCAATGAAGCACTCTCGCGATATTTAGAAGAAAAAGATCTAGCTATTTGTTTTTTTTTTTTTAAAGATTTTATTTATTCAGTTTTTTCCCCCCAAAGCCCCAGTAGATAGTTGTATGTCATAGGTTCACATCCTTCTAGTTGCTGTACGTGGGACTCGGCCTCACGTTGGACGGAGAAGTGGTGCCTCGGGGCGCTCCCGGGATCCCAACCCGGGCCGCCAGCATCAGAGCGCGCACACTTAACCGCTAAGCCACGGAGCCGGCCCAAGATCTAGCTATTTGAATTTAGGTAATAAGCATTCCAAAAGACTGTTAAACAGACAGACAACAACCCAATAAACACCAGAATCATGATGACTACAGTTACAATGTGCAAAGCAGTTAACATTTCAGTAAGCAGACATTATACCAAATCAAGGTTTGTTAGCACTATTTTTTCAATACTCTACGAGTAATTATTAGTGTTACTCATTTTTGGAATTATCACAATCATACTTTGCTAAAAATTTACTTTGAAAGCACAGACTATATGATATGCGCTCTTTAGCCACCTCTCTCGATTTTCAAATAAACATAAAAAACACACTGACTTGCAAACTCTTTATGATCCAGCTGATTTAGGAAGTGTGAGGAGGGACGGATAAAAATTATCTCTCTTTTCTGTTCTAATTCACACATCTGGGGATCTAAGAAAGATATTTCAGGAACAAAGACAAGGAATTTATTTTTGTTGACAGATAACTATAGGATCCAAGAGGACTCATTCTGAGGACAACAACTAAGTGATGGCCAAGATGCAACGACTCAAGTTTGCTGCATCCTGGAATCTTGGATCAGGAAAGAAACGGATGTCATCTCTTCCAATCTGTTTGTTTTACAGATGACAAAACTGAAGGGGGGACTTACCTAAGTTTAGAACTAGTTAGTGGGCATTATAAGAGAGAATAAGAAGGTTTTAACATAAATGAAAAAGAAATTTGCATAAAAAGCAGTGTCTGAAGTATAAGGAAATTTTAAAACTAGAATTCTACTTAATTGCACTTCCCTCTTTCTATGCAGGCACCGACCATTCAAAAGTACCTTGTTTGCCTCAAGCTTTTCTGTCTTATTCTTTAAATGCCGGGAGAATACGTGCTGTTAGAGATTTGCTTTTCAATTCCTTTTTTCCCCCATCTTTTGGAAGGTAAAACTGATTGGGGAAAAAAAAATTGCTATTGAAAAAAAATAATGTATCTTTCAGCTTAAATGACCAGATGTTGCCTGAATTCCACAGATGAATATTCATCTTTGCTTCTATAGACTTGTTACTATGATGAATGTTTATAATGAAACTACTTTATAGTTATAAAAATGTCAAAAAATATATATATACATATTTGAAGGAGTTTATGAAGGTTAAAGTAAGTTTAGAGGAATTTATCTTTCCTTTTCTTTCTTATCTCACCATTTTTACTCCCCAAATTTATTTCCTGCTTGTTTTCATGGTTCTGCTCATTTTAGTGGAGGCATTTAATAAAGAGGACAGTTTTTCTTATGTTAAGGTTACTTTGGAGGGGGAGGGCAGCAAGAAGTTCACAGAGAATTCTGGCATTCCTCTTCTTCTGGTGGAAATAAGTAATCAGATTCTAGGAACCAAAAAGGAAAAACTAATTACAAACATGCAGTAGGAGCCTTATTTTCTGGATTATTCTATTTCTCTACCGTATATATCTAAGCCTCCCTCTTTCCCATTAGCTTTTAAACCTTTCTAATTTCTCCACTTTAAACAGAAACAAATAAACCATCTTCCTATTCCCCTTATTCTCCTCCACTGCCATCCTATCTGTCTCTTCCTCTCTGTAGACAAACTTATTAAAATATTTGTGCTCACCATTTCCTCATTTCCCTCTGAAGCCTCAACTCTAGTCAAATCTGGCTTCTTCCTCCAACACTTCACCAAAATAGATCTGGGTCAAGTCACCAGCCACCTTCATCACACTCGATCAAATAAAGACTTTTCAGACTACATCTTGTGAGATGCCTCAACAGCATGGGCACTATTCCCTCTTTCTTGAAACACTCTCTTTCCTTGAAACATTCTCTTTCTTTAACATAACATTATCCTGATTTTCTCCGTCCACTTTTATTATTGATTCTGGGTCTTTCTCAGTTGCATTCTTCCTTACCTGGCCAATAAAGATGCTGCAGTTCCTAAAGGCTCACTCAGAGGCCACCTTATCTATACTTTCCCTAGCTGATCTCTTCCACGCCAATGACTTGAGTTAAAACTCACGCAATGGTTACTCACAAACATACATCTCTAGCCTACATTTTTACTAAAATGTCTCTAAGCACATATAATTCAATATAGAAAAGGAAAACTTATGATTTTATCTCTACCCTCTAATCTGATTCTAGTCCACTGTCTCCCATCTCTATGAGAAGTACCTATATTCATCCAATTGCACAATACAAAAACTTAGGAGTTGTTATTATTCATCTCCTCAGCCTCACTCCTCCAGCACCTAAACCATCATCAAACCCTAAGCATTTCACCCACTAAATAGCTCTTGAATGTTTCCACTTTTCCCTATCTCCTCAATCACAACCTTATTCCTAGCTCTACCACATTTCATCTCTGAGAGGATCTGGTCTACAGAAAGAGTCCCCAACAATTCTTCCATCATTCCAGAGGTTTAGGAACTCCTCTCTAAACCATTCCCCACAGGTAGCCAAAGTAATTTTTATGAGACATAAATCTGATTATATCATCTACCAATTAAACTTTTCCAATGACTTCCTATAGCTCTTTGGATGAAGTTGAAACTCTTAAACATGGACTACGATGCCCCTGAATGGTCTGGCTTCTACCTATCCCCCAGCAATCCCTAATTCTCTTCACATCTTTTAGTTTCTCTTACTCACCTTGCACATTCTTGTTCCACAGGACCTCACCTTTGTGTGCTTCCCCTACAGTGTTCTTCCCTCTACTCTGGTTAACTCCTATTCCTCCTTGGCATTTATTTCTGCCTTCACTACCTTGGGTAAGCCTTGCCTGAATCTTCCAACCACAACATACTAAGTTGCATTTTACATTTTAAACTGTTTAATTTGACTATTTAATCAATTTCTGTCATTCCACAAGACTGTTAGTCAAAGGGGGAAAGGACTGCATCTGTTTTTGCTTCTCAACCATCCCAGTGCCAAGTGAGTGCCTAGCACATTGTGGAAGCAATATCTGTTGAATGAAAGAGTAAATGACCAAACTAGAAGCTCAGAGCATTGAGCCATCAGAACAACTTGCAGTTGTTGGAGATCAAAAGCTAGAAAGGGAAGAAGAATGTATCCAGTCATTTGGCTGTTATTTTTCCAGAACATCTATTTTTCTTAGCACGCAACTGATAATATCTTAGGGAATGGACTTTTTTCTGTTTTGGCACTCATCACTAACATGAATCATTCTGAATTATTGACCAAACTCTAACCAAGAAGACTTTCATAGTAGCAGTATATGATTTTCATTCAAGAAGGAATTGTTGTTCTACTCAATTCAACTGAAAACAAAAATTGTCTCCTGGGGACCATGTATTACACCAGGTGCTACGCCTCTGTGCTTATTTGTTTTGATGTAGTTGTTGCTTTGTTTTATTTTTAAATGTGCCCAAAGAAGCCCATCTTTTTATTTACGTGATGCAGTTTATTTTCTTAGCTGCCATACAAATCTGTATTTTTTAAAAATTTTTATTTTCCATAAAAATAAAACAGAAGAGATGTTATCAGAAATTAATGTCTCATTCATGACCTAACATATTTTCAACAGTAGGCACTTATTTTCTCTTTCACATAAACAATTCATAAATAGTAAAATAACTCATAAACTGGATGTGACCAATTCAAATACTTTGACACATGGAAATTTTTACTGAAAGATCTAATTCATTTACAAAACAATATAAACATGAAATAATTAGACATAATTATTCCACTTATAATTACTTATAATAATATTTTCTGCCATTTAATAAGTATCTACTATGTATTAGGTGCTTATCACTAATCTTCAAAACAATCACTATAATATAATATAATATAATATAATATAATATAATAATTAGTCATACTTACAGAGGAGGAAATTGAAGCCTGGAAATGTTAAAGACTAAACAGATGACTGGATGATTTCCAACATGTAGTTAAAAATAAAGTGACATAGCTATGGCAGGCACCACTGACATTCATTTAGTCAATCAACAAATATTTAGTAAGTACCTATTATATGCTAGACCGTGGGCTACAACAGGGAACAAGACAGACACAGTCCTTGACCCTCTTTGAAGCTATTTAGTATATCAATTAAAATCTATAAGAGGAAGAAATCAGTGTTGCAATTTAAAATGGAAACTCCATAACCTCGGTTCTTTAAGTGGCTGTTTTCTAGGATGAAAAAGGTGAGCAAATTCTTATTCTTCATATGCTGGACATGCTACTCTTCATGACCTACCAATTTAAACAGAGATCACATCTTTTTCTGAGAACTTCAGGTAATGAGGAGTGATCCGCACACTCAAGACATTCCTATGCGGAAGTATAAAGTAGAATTTGGCACCCAAACACTCATTATAACTTCTTGAGTTGCATCCTTGGAGTGAGGGCACCAAATTTAATATGTTACTATAAGGTCATTTCAACAGTCAGAAATTGATAATTTGTAATACAACCAACTCAACATGGAGGTCCTTGGGGGAAAAAAAGGTTTCTTTTGGGAAAAGATTTTGAAATCACTCTTTAATTTATTTTCTAGGATTCAGTGGTTATGTGAAGTAACAAGATAAAAATGTACATTTCTTGGACGGCTAGGAAGCTGAAATATTTGGGTTGGCAACAGAAAGTTACAAGTAAGTCAAAGGCACTATAGCTTCTGTCATCTTGCAGACAACTACAGGGGAAAGAAATTTCACAAGCTCGGCTATGACTACCCTTACCTTTAAAACCATACTGCTCGACACTCAGTTGTGGGACGTTTTTGTAAAGTCCAGTGTGGAGTACACTCAATAAGGTATGCTTACTTCTCTCTAATGCAACACACACACCCATTGTTCCTTCAATAGAAAGCCAAGACTCCTAGCTGCTACCAAAAATAGACAATGTATCTTAATGGGGAATGGAAACAATTTCAGAACTGATATAAATATTCCAAAAGTTAAGGTTCTAATCTGAGAATTCCTACTCTGAATATACTGGCATTACTTTCATTTTCCTTACAAAATTCATATTTAGGCAATGTTATTACAACGTTTTTTTAAAATCAATGTCTGGCATACATTCAATAAGACACAGCTAAATACATCATTTGGGCCTGAGAATGTGGCTGCATTACAGACTTGTTAGAAAGCCCCTGCTATTTTCAACAAGGTTTAAAAAATATTTTCTACTTTTAGAGAGAGAAAACAAAAATGGCAAAAGAACCTATCAAATAAAGATAAAACACTGCATAATTGAGGCAAATCATAACATTTCCCAGAGCTATCTACTTATCAAGAAGTTTTACAGAAATCAAATAACAGCATTGGCAGTGGTAAATTCATGCCATTAAAGTCCGAAATTATTAGGATTTGGAACACACAGGTATTACTTATTTAAATACAGTTAACAGCTCAACCTTCTGATAGTTAACAAAAATTTAACTCACTGGTTCTGAACCATTTTTAGGTCTGTATACAGCTCATCCCCACAAGACACTCCAATTAGTAATATCTCTCATTACATGCAGTGATTCTCAACAGACGGGAGGGAAAGGGAACGTAACCCTTAACCCCTTATGTACTTATGTAGAGTACATAAGAATCTTCTTGGAGGCACATATTATTTGAAAAATGCCCCTCTAAAATCTGGATGATTCTTAAAATGCTTCCCCATCCTCGGTTTTAAAAATTACTAATTTCAATATTTGATATCAATCTTCTTTTTACATTAATCAGCATTTAAAATAGTTAAAATAATTCTCACTTTTATTTTGAGGTACCTGTGATAGAATAATGGTTCCCCAAAGATGTCCACATCCTAATCCCCAAGAACCTGAAAATATGTTACCTTATGTGGCAAAAGGGACTTTGCAGATGTGATTAAGGATCTAGGGATGGGAAGACTGTCTTGGCTCATTCAGGTAGGCCCAGTGTAATCACAGGAGCCCTTACAAGAGGGAGGCATGAGGGTCAGAGTCAGAAGAGATATGACAATGGAAAGAAGTCAAAGTGATGCAAGGGGCCATGAGCCAAGGAACGCAAGTGGCTTCTTAAAGTTGGAAAAGGCAAGGAAATTCTCCCCTAGAGCCTCCAGAAGGAACAGAGCCCTATTGACACCTTGATACTTGGACTTTTGACCTCTAGAACTGTAAGATAATCAGTTAGTGTTGTTTTAAGTTGTTATAATTTGTTACAGCAACATTAGGAAACTAACACAGTATCAATATGTCAAGAACTGCAAAATCTATCAGAACCATGCTAGAATTGACATAAATTGTGTTAACCTGAACATGTCCAGACAAAAACAAGAAAAAAGGTGTTGAAATCGTAGCCATTAGTAGATTATTTTCCCAATGAAATGCTAGCTCCTTTTATACACTAGATTGTTTATTCTTGAGTCCAGACACTGAAAACACTGTTATAAAAGAATGTATTAATAGTTAATAACAATTATAAAATTATTATAAAATAATATATTAATGATCACCCATTTTTAAAATCCCTTCATTTTAATAATTATAGTATAGTTTGCTGTAGTGTGAGGCGGTGATCATGGACCCACCAGTGTTTGATAATTGATATCACTCCAGCACCAACCATGAAACATAAACATGAGGTGTGGTCACAGGGAAGATTATGACCTGATTGTGGGCTAACTGGAAAATTCCCAGTGGAAACTATTCTCAGTCATATCTATGTCTTAGCAGGTAACAACTACTTTCAGTAACAACCACTTTAATCATGAAAACTTATATATCATAAATGCCATTCCTTAATCCACAATAATGAAAATTAACACCAAGAAAATACACAAAGAAGATGCTAGGACTGGATAGGTCGTGTATATTTTGACATTGTACCCTTTTGGAGCCAAGATGTTTAAATATCAAATACATCATTAATTCAAACAACTCCTATCTTAGACAGACATGCTGTGGAAATTATTTTCTACTCAAAAAGATGGTAGCACTAAGCCACCAACAAAAACCAGTAGGACACTTTGAATGGTTTTCCTTACAGTCATGAAGGATTATGTCAGGCCATTAAAATTTTATCTCTGTATCTCACTTACCACAAAGCTGTGACTGGGAATACAGTTTGTGGCTATAGGGTGCATAAATGCTATGTGGTCCATACAGTTACAAATAATTGCTCTTATTACCATGGTGATGGCCCCTTACCAAGAGAGCCAATCAAATCTTATCACCACGCCATCTTCAGAGTTGTCCTTCTAAAATAACTTCCACACTTCTATTAGCATGGCTTTTGAATTTTTATTATAGATATTTTTTCATGTCTATTTACTCATCTCTATCCCTCACTGCCTGAAACATAGTAGGCATTTTATCAATGTTTATTCAATTAATCAATCCATCTACCCACCAGTACCCTTTAATCTCATCTTGGCCTATTCCTGAGTGAAGCATCTCCCAGAGCGAAGGAACAGCAAAATCACCTACGGCAGGCTCGGGATTTGCATGGATTTGCTTAAGCTATTTAGGTTTGTCCTGCACATTTATGATGTGCTAAAAATTGCATTATTCAATTTGAATCAATGAAGCAATCATGGCTAATTTAGGCCTTCAAAGTACTCCAGCTTTTTTCTTATACAAAGACATAAATATACTCTTAGGCAGCTAATGGTTCAAAAATTACCAAATAAAATCAGCAAAAAGAGTATTAAGAAAAAAATGAATTCATCTTGTTTTAAGCATTAACTAAGTTTTTATTTCCAAACAAGAGGTTACATTAACAGTTAACTGTAATGCCCTAAGGCAAAGATCTCTTTTCTAACTTTCTTTTTGTTTTTTTTTTTAAAGATTTTATTTATTCATTTTTTCCCCCCAAAGCCCCAGTAGATAGTTGTATGTCATAGGTTCACATCCTTCTGGTTGCTGTACGTGGGTCTCGGCCTCGCGTTGGACGGAGAAGTGGTGCCTTGGGGCGTGCCCGGGATCCGAACCCGGGCCGCCAGCATCAGAGCGCGCGCACTTAACCGCTAAGCCACGGAGCCGGCCCTTTTCTAACTTTCTTGACTACAGAATAAGAAAACTACAAAAGATCCTTGGCCAATGATTTGGTTTACTAGCTACAGAACAAAATTTTTATGGACAAAATTAGAACACTACTAGGAAAGCAAATCAGCATCCTGTCTCTTGAACCATATAAAACCTTAAATAGCACCAATCAAGTGAAGATTTAGTGCCAGAGAAATACCAGCAGATGTGCTATGCCCATTGAGTAGCACCTTTTATTTATCTGTAGGCTAAGGGAAAAAAGGCTTCGGCACATACTAGCTGTGCCAACTATTAATAGCTGGAATAAAGTCAATGGATGGAGAACTGAAGAAGACCTGCTCATAAGAGTAAATGAAATAGAATTTTGAGAAAATAATCTGGAAACTAGAAAAAGCTAAGTTTTAAAATAAGGGTGTATTTTTTAATATCCTCAATAATAAAGATAAGGGGTTCAGAGACTACGAAAAATGAAATTCTCAAAATCCATTTAAATCTCTGCATTAAAAAGGTATAGTTCATTGCTTTCTTTTTTAAATTTTCTCTTGTTATGAGAGACCCAACTCTTCCTCCTTTCCCAATTCTGATCTTTTGAAATCCTGAATAATCACAATTCCTCATGTTTCTGATTTCAACTTTACATTTTTTCAGTCTTGCTCTGGGGTTTTTGAAAATTACTTGAATAAAAATTAAGTTTACGACAAAGACATTCTTTCCAAGCTCAGATAGGAGTGTGTGCTACTTCATAGTTCATTTATTCCTCATTGACTCACTCTCACTGTCAGGATAAGAGAGCAGTGAATTTCCCTCCACACTTCAAGTTTTTAACATAACCCACATCACTCTACAATGTTCATGACCAGTTAACATGAGCTCTTTCTACTTCCTTTCTACCTAAAAATTTTTCTGAATCTTCTCGTACTTTCCCTCTTTTTTATTTTCTTCGCATAACAGAACATATTTATTAAGGGCCTACTATGTGCTAGACACTGTAATAGGCATGAACAAGATAGAGTCTCTGTCCTTGATGGGCTGAGAGACAGACATGAAACAGGCTGGGGATTTCCACATGATAAATGCTCTGCAGGTGGTAAGGGAGCTCATGGGAGGCAGCTCCTATATCTAGAGGTCAAGGAGTTTAGGTCTTGGTGGAATCCAAAGTATGAGTAGGAGCTTCTCAAGCATGACAGTTCCACATCAATAAAGGCAGAGGCTTGGAACTGAAGAGGAAAAAAAATTTGGGAAAAGTATGAACAGGATAATATGGGAGGTGCACATTTTATGACAGGGATAATAGAAATATGTAAACGATGCTGGACCTTACATCCTACAGTATTCTCTCAACAGAGATCAATGAGGAAGAGCTCCTATGCGATGCTGTGAACTCGCAGAGGAAAAAATTACGCAAAACCTCTCCCTTTCCCCGAATCCAGGGCAGTTATCACCTCTGTAGTGGAGGTTTGTGAATGTGTGGGGCATCTTTTGGTTGGCACAATTTGGGGGGTGTAACCAGCAATTAGTGCCTGGAGGTCAGGAATGCCAAACATCCTACAATGCTTGGGGGAATCCCTCACAAGGAAGAATTGTCCCACCCCAAATGCCAATGAGGCCCCAGTTAAAAAGCACTGCTCTAGGCCTTGCGACGTCAAAGGCTCTTCCTCTCCACTCTTCCTTCAGTACCTCCTGATCTGGAGGCCCCGCTGCTAAATAAGATTCCCATATGCAGACAGTCAGGATCATCACACCAAGTCTGAGATTCTCACCAAGTCTGTCTGATCGCAAAGTCCTGCTCCTTCCTCGAGTCAGGATAGAGCAGCAGTATGCAATCCAAGCATAAAGACAGTATTTTGGACGGGAGTGAGCGGTCAGTAGCATCACAGTCTACAAAAAAGGGAAGGAGCAGGAGACTGACCGAATCACTGTTTGCTTTGGCAACAAGCATGTTGTTGGCAACTGTTAGAGAATAGTAGCTTGTATTACAAGGAATACAGGAAGGGGTGATTAGGAAGTGGAAATTTCGAGTAGGTTTAAAATGTGCTTTCAATAAATTTGACAATGAAGAATGCATGATATTAAAGTTGCAGCTTGAAGGAGCTGCTGGGTTGTAGCAGCAAGTTTTTGTTCTTACTGTTTTTGTTTTGATCAGGAGACTATTTGGGGTAAGTGGGCGTATGAGCATGTGTTGCACGAATGATAGGAGAAACTGTTTGCAAGGCCAATCGAAACTGACTGAAGAAGAGTGTCTCGGAGGAATGGAACCAGAACAGAGAGGAGGATCTGACAAATACTCAAGTACTGAAGGTCTTCCAAACAGGAAAGACTCAGGTAGATTCTACAGTTCTTAGCAGGAAAAGCCCAGAGATAGGACAAAAAAATAGAAAGCATAGAGCTACTGACCGCACCAGTAAGCAGAAAACTCAGCTTCTCTCTGACCCTGGAAGAGAGGCTCTTTGCCTGAGCCCACAAGAGCTAACAGATAGCAAATAAAATCGCCTCTGCCAATAGCCAGGGCAAAGTCACTGAAAAACCATCACAAGGTACATCTAGGTGTAATCACAGGGCCACTATCACAGAAACAGTCTCCACTCAGAAACGTGGTAGAGAAAACAGCCATGTCCTTTGTCATTCTTCAGATTGCTACCACAATTAGTGGCATAATTTAGTTAAAAGTTACAATGATATTTCTGTTGTAAAATATTTACAATCATATTTCTGTTGCACAAAATCACAAAGTAATCAATGTACAGGACATGCTTTCTAATTAACATAATCAAGCCTTCTTTTTTATATTATAGTGAGAATATGGTGATTTCAAAATGTTACCTGAGCTATATTGAGATCTGAACACCATCTCACACTAAACGACCCTGGAGCTATTTGCCAGTGTCTCTGTGATTACTAGTTTGTGTGATTATAAAAACTAACAAATTAACAAGACCCAGACGGCTCACTATTTTCTCACACACCCTTGTTCCCTCTCTTAACTAACAGAAAACCCATTTACCTAGCTGCTAATGCTAGGAATATAAAATAAATGTCTGTCAAGTCTCAATATCCAATAAGGTATCATTGTCTATGACCGTTTTTTATTGCTTTATAGATATCAGTAGTGGAAAAGTTGTGACAAACCCTATCTGTGCATTTTAATTTTACAAAAATAACTTATAAGTCTTTGGGAGTTTCTAATAAAAACAAGTATAAAGTGTTTTCATTTCTCTATCTCAAAATGTCAATGAACTTTATTTCATAATTTTTCAGAAAACCTTGGGTTAACCAAATAATTTGAATTTGTTGCTTTATTGCATAGGTATTAAAAGTCAAATAAAAATAATCAAATCCGCATGACTCCTTCAAACTAAGTATGGAACATTTTTATTGAATAAATTATTTTTTTCTAAATATAATTTTTTAAAAATCTCCATTAAAAAGCAAAATTGCATTCCGGGGCAACATCATTTCCTCAAAAAATGAAACAAAAGCTCTGTTATTCTGAGAGCAGACTTGGGCATACCAACGTACAGCTCAAGCGAGCTCAGGAAATGTTTTAGTGATATTCCATTATCCCTTGAGACACTTAACTTCAGCTCATGAAAATACCAGTGTCTAAAGGATGAAAATTACAATGGCTTCCTGCAAAAGCCCCCTCCAGGCTATGAGGCTAATTTAAACAATATGGCAAAACTCCAATCAAACTTCTAGCATAGGTTAAAACGTCTGTTATTGAAAAGCTATCTGTTCGTTTATCTGTCAACAGTAAATCTTTTCTATTTCAGGTTCCACGTTTTACACGTTCCACAAAAATAAAAAGAAACTATAATGTATTCTAAAGTAATATCAATTTTCACTATCTGTTTTTTTTGAAGAAGAAGAAGGAGAAGGAGTGAGCAGAGGGGAAGGCTGAGCACAATGCTTTATATATGTGTGTATGGATGTGTTGAATTGAATATTTCACAATGGCACTTAAATAAAAACATAAATGAAGCTATGTCCCCTTTCTCTCTGCTGCACTGGCATTAGAGAAATGCCAAAACTTTGCAATAATACTTGGTCTATCAAAAACAAAAATCAAAATAAAAGGCAATATCATATATTTCAAACTCACCAAACCATTAGCCTAAAATCGATTTAATTAAATTCATTGGGTTATGGCCTGTAAGCGAGAGCAGGTTAATCTGATTTTTAATATAGACAGACTGCTACTTGGATATCAGTATTTAGGGATAAGCAAGTGGGAGAGAAAGGTTTAGTATGTATTAATTCAAACATACACTCCGAATCCAAACACTTGGACCTGAATTCTAGCTACCACTTCCCTGCTATTCGGCCTCTGATAAGTTACCTGACTTCTCAGAGCTTTACTTTGTTATCTGTAATATGGTCTAAATAAATAATAAATAAGCAAACAATCTCATATGATTAAAAGAAAAATGCATATATAAGCACAATGGATGATAGTTTCCTGCCTTCTCTCTTCTCCAGCGTTTGCTCCTTCTACCCTGAGGTACACAGGTAAAATATATTCCAGCATTTTGCTAATTGAGGATTTCAATCACAGAGAGAAGAAGGACTTGCCAAGGAGAGCTGAAAAATGGCAATGGAAGTATTCTGGAATGTTAGGGTTTCCTGTCTTCCTTGTTTGCACACTGGTGACTCCCTCCCGAAACACACTTTCCTGTGAACTCTCAGAAAATAGGGCAGTTGATTTTGCAATGTTAGCATACCCTGTGCTTTGGTCAAGTGGCGTCCCTGGGCACTGGGGTGCCTTTGCCAATCTCTTCAGACTCTAACGCAGTGTGGCACGTGCCTGCCAATTCCCATTCTCCCAGCCCACAGTAAGAGACCAAGCCAAGCTGGAGTTTCAAGCAGCTTCTGAGAAGGGCATTCTCTGCCACCTTCAGGCACAGTCTTAACCTAATCCTCTCATATCTAATAGAAGGGGTACCCCCGAAGGTGCATCTTTTCTGTCTGCCTTTTAGGCCAATTTTTCATCAAGAAAACTCACATATGACATAATGCTCCATGCCCTTTTCTCTCTCCTCCTCTACCACACACACATGCACACATTCACCTCATGGGTTCAAACTTAAAGAAACATATTTCAACTTGTGAAATTACATTAAAATAGAGGAAGAGAAAGAGAAAACATTGAAAAGCAAAGTCATCTCATGTTGCCAGAGGCAAGTCAAAAAAGCATGTCCCTTCATCCCACATTTAACTTTTAACAAGTCTGGAGGGAAAAAGGCTCCCTATGCAATGTTGGCAAATGCAGCATTGGGGTGACACATAGTATAGGATATGACGATGTTAACCATGAATGGGAAATTAGGCCATCACTATGGCCCAAACCTAGAGACTGGGAACAATTCAGTAGTTTTAATTTGGTTCTGCCATATTTGATTTATGTACAACTTCATGTTGGCTTGGTATCTGGAAATGTGTCTTTCGTCAAATAGTTTTAACATTAATAATTTTCAGATTGAAATCTGCAGTTAAATACATTTTAAGAGGGTATTTGCAGCTAGCAAAGGTTTGCACAATGATACATTGCGACTGCTGGAACCAGACTGAGCCACAGAACAGATTTCCAAGGAAGTCAAAGAAAGCCAAGACGCAACAAAACCTCAGATGAGGCAAAGAGAGCCAAGACGCCATTTTTAATACAAAGCCCAGCCTCCCTTTGCCTATGAGCATTTTCGTCCTAAAACAAAATTAGGTTTGTTTCTTATTGGCCAAACAGTGAGCACTCTACAAAGAAATAAATGACAGAACAAAAGGGCAAGCAATGTTAACGGGAAAAAATAAGGTAAATACAAAGTAACGGGCATGCAAAGAGAACATGGAAGAATATGTATTGTATAAATGCAAGTTTCAAACACTGTTTTCTGCATTTCCATGGAAAACCTCATGCTAGGTAAAATGATTTTGGGGCCTTCAATTTGGAAACTAAGAGGCCTCCTTGAAGCCAGATAAATAACAACACCATCATGATGTTATAAAATCACAATGCATTCTTCTTCTAAAATACCTCAAAATGTCTTACAGACGTCTTTGTTTTAATCTGCATGAGATTCCCTGAAATACACATGCAGCATTTTACTGATTGAGGATTTCAATCACAGAAAAAGTAATGACTTGTCAACAATAGCTGATAAGTCGAGACAGGATTAGGCACCAGGTCACCCAATTTATATAACAGACATCTATCCAGTAAGCAATGCTGTTTTAAAGTCAAGTATAGTCACAACAGAATCACCTAAAATCCCGTAAGTGAGGAGAATGATCCATGTGTTTTTAAACATCCCACTAAAGAAGATGAATCTTTCTCAGAATTGTCCTAGGATTGGTTCATGTTAATGAAATGTTTAATTTTTAAGGACAGAGAGTCTCCTATCAGCTACAAACAAAATGGTATTACATTTGTCATGCTGCAGAAAAAATTTCCCTCTTTGGCCTTCAAAACAGAATTATTGGACTTCTGAGGCAAGATGGCAGAATAAAGCCAAATATGGTTTTAAAACATATGTCTGCTTTGAGACATATATATAAAACATGGAGAGGGAAAAGGACTCTGAATTAGTTGAGTAATTTTCAACATTTTCTCTGCTATAAATTGGACTTTCAAGGAAAATTAGCAGTTTGAAGCCAGATCACTGGATCTTCCTTCCCATAAACCTAACAAATGAAAAAAAAAAAAAAAATTAAAACTGACCAAGAAATATATCACAGCAAAGTAAGGAGGCACAGTCTTAATGCCACTTTCTTTTTAACAAATGTGGCCAGAGGAGCGAGAAAGTGAAGATTCTAGAAAGTAGCTCAGTCATCCCAAACCACATCCTATGTACACCAGAGCAGTAAGGAAAAGAAGAGAATGGTCAACATTCCCAAGTTTTCCACTAATATCCCCAATTATTTTTTTAAAGAGGCAGCCTGAGCAACACATATTGATCCTATGACCAAGCAATTGTATTTCTAGATATTTATTCAAGAGAAATGAAAATATACGTCCACAAAAGGATTGGTACAAGAATATTCATAATAGCCAAAAACCAGAAGCAACCTAAATGTCCAACAACAGAAGAATGGATAAAGAAATTGTGGTATAGTCACACAACTGAATATTACTTCATAGTGAAAAAGTAATTGACATATGCAAAACATCGAATTGAGTGAAAGAATTCAGACACAAATAAATACATACATACCCTATGATTCCATTTACATACAAAACTAATCCATGATGACAGTCATTAAAAAAATAGTTGCCTATATGGTGGGAGGAATGGCAGAGAAGGAGCATAAGGAAACATTCTGGAGAAATGCAAATGTTCTCTACCTTGATTGCCCTGTGGGTTACATGGTATATACATTTGTCAAACTCATCAAACCATACACGTAAGATCTGCACACTTTACTGTATGTAAATTATACTATGATTAATTTTTAAAAAATCAAAATAAGTGAAAAAAGAAGCAGCTGAGGGGATAAGTGAACAACCCAGGAAAAAGATTTGGAACCCCCTAGACACAAACAAGGCCTCCCTACCACCACAGTGTGTTAAGGTTCAGAAATTTCCGAGTCTGTCCAACTCATTTTTTCCTGCCTAGAAAGAAAGCTAGGATGAGAAAGCAGAACTATCAAAACCAACCCACTAAATCTCCAGCAGCAAAGGAGGATTTGACAGGAGGAAAAACAAAAGGGAAAAAAGGACAGTTTTCTCAGGGAATGGGAGACCCTTGAGAAAGAAATACATAGAGGGTCCACAGAAGGGACGGAAGTCCTCACACCTCTGTGAACTAACAGGCTGTGGCCAAAACCCAGAGATTTCCCCTCACTGACTGAAAGGAGTGAGTAAGAGCTGCTGTGACAAATCAGGGCAAGAGAACAGCTAGTGTCAATCATTTAGGGAAGGTTCTAGGGGTTCACCTTAAACCTGGGGAAAGATCACAAACCCACAGGAATAAGAAAGTTCCCAAACAGGTAGAGGAAACCCCAGCCCACGTGTTTTCAACAGCCTTTAGGCAAACAGAGACTGGCCCACCAATTGCCTAGCCAGTCACAGCCTCTTTCAAGCGCCCCCATCGCCATGCTGTGAGGCCAAAGAAAAGCTTACTGAAGGCCCAATGTATCCAGTCCCGGAAGGGCAATTAAGGGCATGACAAATAGGCCACATATAAAAGAAGGCAAGGAGAATTCTCCAAGACCACATCACAGTCAACTAGAGGGTGACGGAGCCGCCTGCATCTAAATGGGATGGTGCACCAGAACTGGGTACCTATACTGGGATCCCAGTAATCCTAATTTAACACTGTGTCAAACATCTGAAATGACAGAATCATTTGTAACACAACTGCGAGATTACGGAGAGTGAGTCAGTGAATGCAACCAGTAAATGCCTAATAGAGATGTCAGAAGATGAAGTGCTCTGCAGTGATGCCTTTGAACAGAGGCAGATGGAGAGGAGACAGCAACAAACCCACTATATTCTTTTCTTCCCCCACCCCTCTATGTCCTTATATATAAGACAACCCACTAAACGGAAAAAGCAGAAAGAAAGGATGGGAAAAGTCACTGGAACTTATAGCAGCTCCTGAGTACTGAAAATTATGCAAAATAAGACTGTAAGACCAAGTATTTTCCTATATTGATCCACTGCCTTCACTTTTACACTTGAACAGTAAGTCAAAAGAGTAAGACATGCTCCATGACTGCACTCTCTCTCGTCCTTATTTTTTAATTGGCTATGAGCAAACTATACTGTCAAAGGCAATGCAGACCCTGTTCTTAACAATAAACAACAATACAACAAAGTCGAGTTCACCAATAAAAGCAGCAATTATTGAAAGAAAATCTGTAGTCTTATAGAAAGCGAGTATTCCACCAGAAAGGAGAAAAAAGAAAAGCAAGCATCCTAAACAGACAACCAGAATACGTACCACTTATATTATGCAAGTTTTATATAATCATGCTTTCTGTTATCCTAGAATAAGTGAAGCATCTGTTGATGCTAAAAGCTTATATATTTTTCCCACTCTCATAATAACCCCATTTATTTTACCAAGCTTTCAAAACAGTTTACAGACCTAATGAATGGAGCTTCATCCTCAGGGAGATTTTTTTAATTACAGAAAAAGGAAGTCATGGGAATGTAACTGCTAAAAAAGAGATTTGTATTTTCTTATATTTATTCCACATTACAGAATGGCCATTTTCACTGAGTAAAGACTGAAAAAATATATAGATAGATAGATACAATTATTGAATGATACTGAAACATAGCCCCCCTGAAGGGCAAGTTCCTCTCTTGCCCATGTGTGGGAAAATTCAATGACAGCAACTAACATTCCACCCAAAGGCTGAAGAAAGTGCATGGCCCCTAAAAACAACATTGCCCCTAAAAACAAACTAACTGAAATGCAGAAAGACAGTTCTGCTCTCCAATTATTAAATATACAAGAGAGAAAATTTAAAGGTTCATAACTCTAGGAAGAAAACTAGAGTGAGCTTACAAAGAATTTAAATATGAAAACAATAAACTAGACCTACTAATAAATAAAAACAGGAAATACCAACAGCTTATCACCTAGTAAACCATATGCTCTGAGCCATGATTTGGGTCACATATAAAAACAAACCCAGACTTTGCAGCATTACATTTCAACATATAGAACAGTCAATAAAACCTGAAGGGAAAAACACAACTCCTTTACACAGCCTGCTGCTATTAGGGGCATTGTCAATTACTATAGTGTACAGCAGAGGTTGAGTAACACCACTGATCTCTTTCAACAATGTTAAAGCTTTCACCACTCCAGTCTAATAAACACATGTTCCCAATAACTCCCCCAATGAAAAAGCCCCTTTCAAAAGAGAAACAGGACTCGTGAACACTAACCTCTTGATTAGAAAGCACATACTTAGCCAGTGGACTGGGAAGGTCTCCCTCCATTTGCATGCTTCAGGCTACATTCACAATCAATTAGTTACATCAAATCCCCCTTTGTTTCCCTCCAGCGACTTTTTGCCACCGCCTTACTTGACTCCTAAACAAATGCCTCACCTGGGTTTCATCCAGATTGCCTGCAAAGCATGCTCCTCCCAGACCACGGGAGCCAGCCTCTACAGATATGTCTAGCCTTCTAGGACTTCTACAATATGGTAGAGAAATGTTTTCAAAATAATTCCCCAGGGCAACTGAGGCATTTGTAATATTTGTTTAATTGAAGAAGCTCACTTGTTCCCTTTCTTGTTCTTTTCTTGAAGTCTTGACTGTCAAGTATCTTTCTTTCATCTACTCCAGAACTGCTCCCAGAAGAGCACATTCAGCTGAGAACAAAGATACCCGGGTTATAATTTCAGTTTAGTCATTAAAAGCTACCTGACCTTGGGCATCTGCCCTTGGCATCTGTGAAGCTCAGATTCCTTATCTACAAAGTGGCTGAATTTTGGTAATTCCATTTCTATTTAAAATGTTATTAATTTGTGAAAGGACATCCAAGAAGTGATCTGTTGTCTTCAATTACCCTTCTCATTTTAAATGTGTTCAAGCCCCACCACCATCCCACAAGCTTTATCCCTGAAATATTAATTGATGGCTAATGATCCATTCTAACCATTCATAATTCCTAGTGTGTTCTTCAATACCCTAAATTTCAGAATTTATCTGATTGTGTTTCTGTTGACAATGTGATGCTCAATAATCTCAGCAACATTCCTACTAGCATGTTCAATTATACTTGGCCAGTTTATCTTTTATTCCAACTCCTTCCAATCCCCAAGCCTGGATTAACATAATTGTCTATTTCCTTTCAAGGGTCACTGAGCATTGCCAGGGGGAATCACATAAACATGCTAATTGGATCCATCACCAATTTATGAGATTCAACTGCAGCTGCTCAGCCATCCATTAATTTATTTCTCCTCTGCTCTCTTTTCCATTGCCTAAAAGTCATTACTCCAAACCTTTATCACTCACTTCAAGCACTAGACTCCCTGCTTCTGCCCGCCTCATTCTCAGCAGACACAATCAGAAAAAAATACAAGACTTGAGCCAAGAACTCCCTCAACTACCCTCCTCTTCATTTATATTGTATCCATTCTTCCTACTTTCCCTCTGTAGTAGACAAACTACTGTAAGTTTTGCTTCTTTTCCAAAGCTATATCTTCCTTCAGTGAATTCAAATGCGGCTCTTCCCATCTCTTCCAAAGCTATCAATCACATCTTCCATCTCTTTTATCAATGTTTCTCTTTCACTCCAGAGCCTTTTCTTCCTTTCTGCTTGGGATATGTGCTCAAAACTCCTCCACACTTTAAACAACAAATAAGTTCTCTTCCATTAGACTTTCTTGAAATTACAAGGATCTGGGAAATGTAGTTTCTGGCTGAACATCTGCATCCCACCGATTATTCCATAGTATGGAACAAAAAGCACAACTTTTCAGTAGACAGCAAGTTGTCTCTATCACACTCTCTCTCTCTCTCACTAGGTTCAAGGCTTAGCTTTCCTGACTCCTTTCAGCAAGACTTTCACTAAATCTTCCTCTTCTCAGACTCACAATTTAAGAGTTGTATCCTAAGACTCTACTTTTATTGCCTTTTCTTCTTGCTTTCCAAACCCTGCTTGAATTAGATCATCAGTTCCGTGCTGTACCTATCACCTCTATATGAAATCTTTCACAGCTCCAACTCTAGTCTTAACCTTTTCGCTAAGTTCCAATATCACATTTTCAACACTTTACTTAACACCATCATTTTGAATCATCCACAAGCAATTCAACATGGCAGTATCAGGATGTTTTTGGTTTCAAGTAACAGGAAACTGCCACTCATTCTATCTTAGACCATAAGTAAATTTCCAGCCCCATGTAACAAGAGGTAAAGCAGGCCACAGGCACTGTTCAGATGCATATCAAGGCTCTAGATTCTTTTCTCTGCATTTTTCTTGGCTCTGTCCTCCTCTGCCTGTTGTCTTCATCCTCACGCTGATGGCAAGATAGAAGCAACAATTCTAGGTGTCATATTCAAACATATCATCCATAAAAAAAGCATTTCACTTCCTTAAAAGAAAAACTTCACAGAAATCCCACTGAATGAGATCCATGCTTATTCCTAAATTGATCATTGGCAAATGGAATAAGATGACCATACTTAGCTTAGACCAGGGTTTCTCAACCTTGGAACTATTGACATCTAGGACTGGATAATTCTTTGTTGCAGGAGGCGGGTCTAAGCATTGTAGAATGTTTAGCAGCATCCTTGGCCTTTACCCACTATATGCCAGTAGCATTCCCCACTTCTGACAACCAAAAATGTCTCCAGACATTGCCAAATGTCCCCTGAGAGGCAAAAATTACCCCTGGTTGAGAACTGATGGCTTAGACTAACCATGATATATCCTTAGAACACAAATAAGGATCATCTTCTCTTAAGAAAGAAGATAGGAAATGAATGTTGACTAGGCGACCAATAGGGACCACTACTACGTCCCAAAAAAGCTTGTTTTCTACTCCCTACCTCCAAAATATATTTCTCCTCCTGAATTCTCAATATTGTTTAACATATCACTGTCTAGATAGATACTCAGCGGCCCAAACTAAGAACCCTGGAGTCATCTTGATATCTTCCTTATTGCCCATGTTGTCAACAGTTCCTATCAATACTGATAATGAAGCATCTTATGGATCTGTTGTCTTCTCTCCATTTCCACTGTCACCAGCACAGTCCCACACTGCTGGAACTAGAGGCAGTTTGTCAGGCTGAATAGACATGATTTTTTCTCCCTCCCCACCTGCATCCTGTTCACAAGCGCAAAAAGATCAGATTTCTTAGAAATTCCTGTTTGCATTTAGGTAGTCTAAAATGGAGCTTACCGCCTTATAAAACAAAAGCACCACATTTCTACAGGAAAAAATCATAGATAGCTGTATGTCATATTTATGTTGTTGGATAGAATCTGAATTTCTTTTCTTTATGTGTTCCTTTTCTCTTCTTTTTTAGCATTTATACAGTCCACTTGATTTTCTCTATTTTGTAATTACCCAACCATTGTCTTCAACATTTTATCTAATTTAAAGTTTAAAGCTAAATAATTTTTTTCTTTAAGGTTAAATAATTTCTTCTTTCTGTAGAATAACTTTAATATATATTCTCTCTGAAAAAGTTTAAATTCCTGTTTGCTCCTCTCTTCAGTATTCTTCTCAAACAGAGGTCCTGTCAAGCTCCACATCACCCTTCCAGGCCTTTCTAACCACCTCTGCTGAGAAAACTGACGGGTTTGTGGAATCAGTCTCTTGTAGTTCCTTCCCAAGTTCTTTTGTTCTCATCATAAAATCTACTAGAACTCACTTGCCTGCTGTATCAGTTTGCAAAAATGGCCACAACTATCTATATGCATGTTCTTTGCAATGTGACTTTGCCTCCCATCAAGAGGCAGAGTCTATTTCTCCCACCTCAAATCTAGACTGGCCTTGTTACTTGCTTTGGCCAACAGAATATGGTGGAAGTGACGGAGTGCCAGTTCCAAGAGAAAACCTTAACAGGATTTGCACACTTCCCCTCACTCTCTTGGAATCCCTCACATCTCTTGAATGAAGCCTAAACTACCATCCTGGATGACAGGAGACCACAAGGAACAGAGCAAGCCATCCTAGCTGAAGTCATCTTAGAGTAGTCAGACCCTAGCTGACTCAGCAGCTTAGAAGCATCAGTGAGACCAGCGAAGACCAGAAAAACCATCCAGCCGAGCTTAGCCAAACTACTGACCCACAGAACTGTGAATTTTATTAAATAATTGTTATTTTAAACCACTAAGTTTTGGGATAATTTGTTACACAGCAAAAGCTAACTAATACACCTGCCCATACATTCCTTAACAAGCAAGCCTCTTCTCTACCTTGCTACTTTTCTTCTTATAGGATAGGCTCAATATTTCCCATCAATTAGACTACTCTTTCACCTAAGCACATATTATAAATTCTTATAGTTCAATGCAAAAATCCTCCTCATTCCCAAAGTATTTGGAAAGGGTGTTCTTAGCCACAATGATATCAAAGGAGGTATTATGTAAAATTTCCCTCAAGAATCAAATATTTAAGATTATGCTAATTCATACAATTTTCATATAATATAGAAACAAATCTTTTTCTATTCCTTTTGGGGTTACAACCTGCTATGTACCAGATATTTTGCAAATTATATCTCCTTTCATCTTTTTTATAAGAAAAAAAGTTAATTGATGTCTTCATGTCTTTCTGATTCCAGAGCCGACACTTTTTCCATTAAACCATACTGGCTATTTCACTTTGAGAGTGTGTGACTAATGCCCTAATTTCTTAGACTTAGATATACTAAATTCTGCATCCACTTGTAGAACCAAAACCAAAATCCTTAAGTTTGTGTTTGTTTCCTCATTCATTCAAGTGGCAGATACAGCATAAGAATGTGTATTCTTCTGATTCCACCATTCTCTTGAGCACTGAATCTCAGGGTTGATGTGCATACTTTCCTGCTTTTTCTCTTCTCAGAGGTCATGACAACGGGCTAAGCCACTTTCACCTACTCACTTCTACACGTGCTTTCCTGTCGAACAAATCAACCATCTCATCTAAAATTTCTTACTTTTTCCAGTCTGTCTTCTAATCCATGACTGAAGTAGACAGAGGAGAAAGATGGAATGCAAATCAAAGCATAAAAACATTCATTAAATGTCAGATGCCGACTTACTCTCACCTATGAGATTCATTCCTGGCTCTTGGTCATACATATTATAAGCTTTCTGGATAAGCTCTACTTCTTCCTTTATATTTTGACATGATGGGTGTTCAGTAAATGAATGTTGAAGAATAGTAATACAAAAGTGGAAACTACATCTCTCTCCCCTCTAGCATCATGCTGCATTCAAAAGAATTATCTTTTACCGCATTTAACTTGAACTTTATGTTTTCTACTTGCTAAGGGCTATTCATGTTAATATTGCACCACAGAGGGGATTTTTGTTTTTCTTCTGATAGCCATCTTTCAACAAGTCTGGTTGCAAGTAAGTGAGATCAGCATTTCAAGAGCCAACTATTGTGTGGCTTATTGTCCGTACTTGCTGAACTTTACTTTCCCCACAGTCTGCCTCCGTTTCTATCACTGACTTTATCTTGTAATGAAAATTAATGCCCTGATTTAAATGAAGGATATGAAATATGATCTATTATGCCTGCTGACACACAGTATGTTTCACCTCATTACCACATTCTTAAAGAATAATTAGCATCTCTAGGGATGAATTGGATACTGCATATCCAACATTTGCAGATACATTTATTCACAGTTAGAAAACAGTGGTTCTGGGCCGGCCCTGTGGCTTAGTGGTTAGGTGCGTGCGCTCTGCTGCTGGCGGCCCGGGTTCGGATCCCGGGCGCGCACTGACACACCGCTTCTCCGGCCATGCTGAGGCCGTGTCCCACATACAGCAACTAGAAGAATGTGCAGCTATGACATACAACTATCTACTGGGGATTTGGGGGGAAAAAATAAATAAATAAAATCTTTAAAAAAAAAAAAAAAAAGAAAACAGTGGTTCTATCCTTTCCACACACTAAGCTTCAGTTACAAGTTTTATCATCCTGAAAATTGAAATTCTCTGGGGAACAGAGATTGTGTTACTGTTGAATTGGTTGCATGCTAGTGGAGCCCAGAAACTTTCCACTTGGATGCTTACAAAACTGACCCTATCGTCACGTCTTCCCATTTCTTTCAAAGTCATTTATACTCCTTAAGCACTTTAATTAAAATTGATAAATAAAATGGAGAACTGACGCCATTTAACTGAAACATTTAGTCTCAAAATTCACAAGTGTTCACGATATATTCAGATAATCGAGACCAATATTAGGCCATTGCTTAATTTACTGGAGGGCTCGCTCATACATCTATATCAATATCTATATTTCAGTTGGATGTGGAAACTGAAATACAGACAATGTAAATTTAATGCACTTTAAATTATCTTGATATACTGACAATTTAAAATATTAATCTAATCATGTCATTTATTCACTAATTTCAAATAAATTTAAATCAAAAGTTAACTGCATAAAATCTATCTCACAAAACCTACTCTTATCAAAAAATACAGAAAGTTATTCAGAGTAGAAACTAGTGTGCATTAATCCTTTGTATCAGTCCTCTGGTTTAATCTCTTTTACTTCTTTTTTCATTTTTCTAAATTCTATTTTTTTCTCAAATCTGCTAGGATTTTAGTTTCCTATTCCGTTAAAATATTTTCAAGCTCATCTTATTTCTTTAAAGAGAGGATTATGTCTTATAATCTGTCTGACAATTCTAAAACCTTACATTTTTGTAGGTCTGTTTTAGTAGCTGGTTGTTTCTGTTTGTTCTTGTCCTTACGGCTTCTAGTTTCCTTGTGTGCTTGGTTAAATTTTGCTGTGATCTTCCCATTTCACTCATGGAACTATTTGTGGGAATTCCTGGAGGCCTAGGATTTGCATTTGCTTCTACTAGGCACACACAGGGGCACTATCAGTTTAGGACCCCCTAAAACCAAATCCACATCTAGCATTCTTTGAACTGCCTGGGGTTGGGGTGTATTTAAGCAGCACATCCTCGAGAACATCAGTGTTTGGCTACAACTTCTCAATGGTTTCATTTTGGTTTGGTTTTTGTGCCCTCTTCTACTCAGCACTAAAGTGACTCCTCTTATAGTCCCCTGGGGTGGGAGGGTGGGGAGTGCTGATTTCTGGCTCACCCTTAGCCTGAGGGGGTAGCCCTTGTGATCTCGGCTTTATGCAGGGAGAATGTCTCCTCTTAGACTTCCTTCCATGGGTGGGCCCTGGGCTCCTGGTGACCAGATTCTGCAACCTGCAATAATACCCACCAATGTCCTCAAGCAGAATTGGCTTCCGTGCTCCAATGACCTTTCTGGGTTCTCATTTTCCTCTGAGATCTTGGCCAGGTGATTCCTTATTATTTTGTAGCTTTCTGATGCTTTTAAGAATATACACATGTTCATTCCAGCTTTTTTAGCTGTTTTCAGTGGCAGGATTGATCTGAGTATCCTTAGCCCACCACGTTTCCAGAAATAGAACCCTACTCAGGTTTAATAAGCCTCATTAAAGCAAACATATCTCAGGTGTCTGAAGTGTTTTAATTACATCTTGTAATTGCAAGTAACAAATATAGCTTAAGCTACCTCAAATAACTGAGGGTAGTTATAAGAATGTTGGTGCACAGAACCCCGGAAGTAATGGAACAATCCAAACCACAGGAAGAGGAGGAGTTTTTTATGATGGACCACATAGAGACGGGAAGAACTGGAAACCGTGGGAGACTGTGGGCCTGCACTCCACCTCAGAGGTTCTCAAACATTAGAGAGACTCAGAATCGCCTGGAGGGCTGTTAAAACACAGATTGCTGGGTCCAACCCAGAGCTTCTGAAGTAGGGCCTGAGAATTTGCATTTCTACTAAATTCCCAGGTGATTCTGATGCTGATGCTGATGCTGGTCCAAGGACCACTCTTGACCACCACTATTCTACTGCACCATTGTTGAAGAAGGAAGGCTCTGGAGTTTGACTGCCAAGATCCCAATCCTAGTTCCCCATCTACTGCATGTGTGAACTCAGACATGTTATCCCACCTCTCCATGCTTCGGTTTCCTGTCTCGGTGACTCAGATTCCTACTCTGTAAAACAGAGAAACTGGTAGTACCTACCTCAAGGGGTTTGTTGGGAAGACTAAATAAAACAAAAGATGTAAAATGCTTAGAATAGTGCCAATATTTAGCAAGCACTTGGTAATATCAGCTATTATTATTACTATCACTCACCTATTTTAAATAAATCATATTTCAGTACTTATTCTCCTTTTTGTGTATGTCCAATTTTGCTTCCTATTACTAACTTGTTTTTTCTTCTCTCTCTCTTCCTCCCTCCCCATCTCTACCTCTCTCTCATGCTTTTAAAATATTCTAGCGTAGCTTCCTTATAACTTGAGTGTACCAGGACACTTATAGACTTAGACTCGCTATCCCCCTTCATGACTGTCTACTTTATAACTCTCTTTCCAATCTTTTGAGTTTATTTTTTGTTGTTAGTGCCATCAAGTGGAGTCTAACTCCTAATGACCCTGTGTACAAGAGAACAGAACCCTGCCCCGTCTTTTTGCATCATCCTCTTACCTTCCTGCACTACATCAGACAATGCTCCACTGCTAGTCATAGGTTTTCATGGCCAATTTTTTCGGCAGTAGGTGGCCAGGTCCTTCTTTCTAGTCTGTCCTAGTCTGAAAGCTCCACTGAAACGTGTTCACCATGACCCTGCTGGTATTGGAAATACCGGTGACATAGCTTTCAGCATCCCAGCAACACGCAGCTGCCACACTACAACAACCAACAGAAGGTGATGTGGTTCCCTGATTGGGAAATGAACCCAGGCCGTGGTGGTGAGTGCACTGAGTCTTACCCACTGGACCATTAAGGGCTGGCTTTCGAGTTTATTAATGACTATTACATACTTAATTAATTCTTAATTCTCAATTATATTCTTAATTCTGTCCATCTTTCCCAGTTTAAATTCCCAAGAGAGAATCTGACTAGTCAGATTATCATATTCTGGGGAGCCACATCACAGATTACTAAGCAATCCGGCTGCCCTTGGACCAGGTCACTATCCCTGGTTCAATCAGCTGTCGTGCAGCAGGATGAAAGAGGGTGAAGAGAATACAACGAGGCTGCCTAGGGCTGCTCTTCAAGTAGCAACTGTGAAGGCGGTAGATTCACTAAGAAAGGCCTGGGCATGTGGCAGACACCATGATTGACACGTCTAGTTATTATCATAGGCTTCATAAACACCAAATGCTGTTGCTCAATCTGCTCTCATTAAAATTAAATAGTGTTATTAAATTCCCTTATATCAAATGACTTACTCTTTTTATACAGACCTTATCCAAATATACATGAGCTCTCATGTTGTGTGTTTCACACACATTAAGATCACTGGAGGTGGTCAACAATAAGTACAGCAGGACCTCCACAAGTGAGTGGTAATAGACAGGGAAAGAAACTGATCCTATCCCAGAGGTGAAGTCCTACTAAATGTATATTTCATTATATGCTTTGTTTAGAACCATCAGTCAGGAAGCATGATAAAAGGGATAATTTATAGAGACTGCCTGAAAGAGTGATGTTCAAAAGAAAATCCATTATACAAACATGAAGAGCAAAGTAAATATCAATACGGATGAAAACAACAATCCAACTCTTTCTAAAAATGGCATCAGATAATAATTCTATACAAAATGTAGTAGTTGCTTTAAAAATATCATCTTGTAATATCAACCTCTATAGCCCTAACGTCTTACAGAAATACTGGTTATGGATCCATCATCTATGAGTTTATCAAAATCTTTACTGAACCTATTTGTAATGCTGAAACATTACATGCATATCTTTTTTTCTCCCTCACCCTCCACTTCACCATGGAAAGAAGCAGAAAATAATTTAGGTTTCTCTTCCCAAAATGTCCATTAACACAGTATGTTAGTATATACTTATCTTTCCTGAATTCATTTTATGGGATTCCATCAGCTGATTCAAGAAATTGAGTAAGAGAGTTGTGAACTATTCCTAATTGTACACATTTGTTCTCCATTGAGGAGACTGGCTGGACCTTTATCCTCATGGACCCCATCACAGGGTTAACATCCAGCTCCTGGGTCCTAGAATACATTTTCTCTTCCTAACCTGAATAAATGACTTGTACAATCACTTTTATACACGTATTCCTCAATTATGTGAGACTGTCACATCATTTGAACTTTAAATTATAAAATATAGAATGTTACAAATATTCTAGCACGTAAGACTCAGAGCATGAGTAATTGGCCAACAGAGAGAACATGGTGTGAGTGACTTTAGGTGAATTATATAATCTCTCAGAGCCTTACCTTTTTCATCTATAAAATGGGGATATGAAGAACCTACCTCAAGCCAAAATTGTGCAAGTTAAATGAAACAATGCATGTAGCACTAGGCAGAGTATTTATTTTTAAGAAATATAATTTCTTTCCTTATCTTCTACAAGATATAATAGATGACAGAGCCTGCATTAAAACACGATGTTGCTCTTTATTTTTACTAAGCATTTAGGAAGAGACACTGTGAAGTTCCTGGAAGAGCTACCATTAGTTTATTCCAAAAGTTAATTAATATAAAGGGCCAGATTTCAGCAAGGGGAGGAGGAAGAGCAGGTAAAGAATATTTTAGACAGAATCATTTTTGTGTCTCTACCTTCAGCTTGATTATTATGATCTTCCTTCAGGCAGATCCTTTCAGCAACTAAATCCTCATTTTTGGAATCTGCCTTTGTTTCTCTGCACTTCCTGCCAGCTTTTGACCCCACACTTTACCCTCGGTATTTTCCCTCAGGCCTAAATTCTTCTCTGTGGTGTCAGCCTGTCTCTGGCTGCCCCAGGCTAGTTCTCAGGTGTCTGATACCATATCTGGTATCAGCTCTCCCCCACACTTTGTTGCAGAAAGTGGAATCTCTCCGGGCATGATCAATTTACCAGTGTCCCCTGGCTTGGAGGCCTAGGTACTCCCGGACTCAATATTGCCCTTTTCCGGGCAAACTCACCCAGAGGACAGATCTCCTCTGTTCTTCTCATACCCCTAACTCTGGTCCTTAACCTTTGGGCTATGACAACTGTGAGTATAAATAGAGGGATAAAGAAGTTAACCAAGGGAGAAACTGCTATCATTTGAGGAAGACAAGAAGGAGGTGGGCAATAACATTAGAAGAAAGAATAAAAATTGCTTTAAAAGTCTAAAAAGTTTTGCATAAACATCCTCAGTATTAAAACATCTGGGATCTTGCAGTCTTAACAAACATCTAAATCTTTTCTACACTAAAAGCTTTCGATTCAGGCTTCTGGGGTGTTTTTTGTTTAGGAAAGTGTTGACACTTTTATTACCAGGGCGAGTGTGAAGATGGAATCGCTTAATTGCATATCTTATGCTTAGGGTCAATATTGCTGAAATCCATCTGTCCCATCTTGTTAGCCTCTCTGCCTGACTTCATCCCTAGGAGGGGTCATTCCTCCTCCTCTGATTAGTTATTGATAGACTAATAGCATGGCAACTTCTGGTTTCCCCACTTTTCTTATTCATTAGAAACCATGACTACGAGAACTAAAGTTTCAAGATTAACCTAAAAAAACACAATCACAAATTTCATTCACTTTACTTTCATTACATCAGCATTCAAGCAAAACAAGCACCTTAGCGCAAATTACAAGTACCGAGAAGATGTACACTCAAAAATGCCACGTACACACAGGCATCTGTAAATGAAAGTCCTACATAACGTCTGCAAATCTTTTCCTGCTGACACTAGAACTTCATTAAAACAAATTACTGCCATTTAAAAAAATTGCAGAGACATCTAAAACTTCTCAAGGAAACTCCCTTTAAAAAATAATGTCAGTTGTTCCTTTCCAGACAGAATTGAAAAGCAGGGTAGAGTTGTGTTTTTTTTATAATTTTATTTATTTATTTTTTTCCCCCAAAGCCCCAGTGGATAGTTGTGTGTCATAGCTGCACATCCTTCTAGTTGCTGTATGTGGGACACGGCCTCAGCATGGCCGGAGAAGCGGTGCGTCGGTGCGCGCCCGGGATCTGAACCCCAGCCGCCAGCAGCGGAGTGCGCGCACTTAACCGCTAAGCCACAGGGCCGGCCCAAAGCAGGGTAGAATTTAAGTCTTCCCCTAGAAACAGAGGAAATTGTTGTTGTAAAATACTTTTCCCCTTTCTTTTTACTGGAGTACAAATCACACAAAGTAGTCTACATGGAAATTCTTCTGGTCCCCTATAGCTGGTAAAGCTGGAATGCCTGCTGCAAGCCTGTTTAAATAGGGTAAGAGGGAGGGAAATTATCCCTTGTACGTAATCAATTTTAAAGGTCGATACCACTTTTAAGACATGCCTTCATATTTTTCAGTATTCTTTCTCTCATGCTAAAATACTTAAATTTAGCTTTTTTTTTTTTTTTGAGATTAATTATATAGGATTTATCATCTTATTCAGGTCTCTCTCTCTCAAGACTCCACCTGCCCATCTCATTTCTCCTGGTCATGTTTTCTTTAGTTTTTATGTGTCTACAGTCAAAACCATGGACCTACTAACTACATGTTGAAGCTCAAACAGCCAACAAAAACAGCTCTCCTATCCCACCTTGATTGTCTGACTGCTCACCAGTTTCACCATCTCCTTTTTGCCTTTGAGTCTTGAACATGCTTTCTCTCTCCCCCCGTCCCCCTGCCCTGCAGCCCCCAACTATCCCCCGAACTACACCTCCATCCGTTCACCCAGGTCTGACCACAATGCACCTGCTTAGGGAAATGTTTCCTGGCTCCTTGCCCCAGCCTCACACCCACCTTCCACTGAAGACCAGAGAAATTAATAGGCAGTAGGGAGATGGGAGACTGTAATGACTAGGAGCTTGGATTCGGGAGTTGAATCTTGGATTTCAAACCTTAGATCTGCCATTTACTAGTTATGAGGCCCTGGGCAGGCAAACCTCACCTTTCTGGGCCTTCATTTCCTCATACATAAAATATAAATTATATTAATACTTATTTTGTTGGGTTGTTGTGAGGATTAAATCTGTTAGTGCATGTAAAACACTAAGAAGAATACCTGATGCATAGTAACTATTCAATAAGCATTAGCTATTAGTATTATTTCCACAAAATCTGGATTTCCTACATCTTATTATATGATATATTATATTATTATATTAAAATTCTTTTCTTTTTTCTTCTTCTTCTGTTTTATTTTTTTTTTGGTGAGGAAGATTAGCCCCGACCTAACACCTCTTGCCAATCCTCCTCTTTTTTTTTGCTGAGGAAGATTGGCCCTGGGCTAACATCCGTGCCCATCTCCCTTTACTCTATAGGTGGGACACCTGCCACAGCATGGCTTGATAAGCGGTATGTAGGTCCACACCTGGGATCTGAACCTGCGAACTCCGGGCGGCCAAAGCAGAGCATGCAAACTTAACCACTGCACCACCAGGCCAGCCCCGTAAATTCTTATTTTCTTAACATGACCCTCCAAACATTATAAGCCCTGTAAGGGAAAGGATCTTGTCTGGCTCGTTAATTGTAGCATTCCAAGCACAAAGTACTGTATCAGGCATAGAATAGACATTCAATAAACATTTAATGAATCAATGAATCAATGAATGATTGTCAGACAATGACTCTGCCTCCAAGCCATGAGTTCAATCTTCCATTTTAGGGAATTGTTCCTGTATCCTTACAAGCCCATGTCCTCCACTCACAATTACAGGGGTTCAACTGCTATAGAATTACTCGACTTCTCTCACGCTGAGTTCCACTATGCATCACCTTTGAGGTTTTTGGACTTGAGTCAGCTGCTGGAATACTCTATCTAACTTGATGATTTGGCTCCTGGACTAAACTACTTGATTCTTAGACTAGCTGGGTGTTTGGACTTGGCTTGTTTCCTGGACTATTTATAGGACTTTGAACCTTAGCTGTACATAAGAAATACCACACTCCGGGTTACCACCTGCACAAGCATTTCCTCACATCTGGTCTATATCCTATCCCCACCAGTAATTACAGAAACTGACAAGATAACACCCCAAAATATGACTTTGTTCACCAACTAGTGGTAGCTCTAAATAAAAGAATAATCATCTGTTCTGAATATCAACTGGAATTCTATTATTTGTCACTTTCTCCTTATTATACTACAATGACAATTGGTGTTAACAATGACTTCACTTAATACATTCAGTATCATTTTACTCTTCTGTGTTTTATTGGTTGTAATGTTTAAGAATCTTCCATATTCATAACCTCATCCCATTGTCCATGACATGTAACAGAAAGTGTTTCATACTAACAAAATCATGAGATTATACTGGTGGGTTATATACAAGTCCATATCAAGAGTACTAAAACAATGTTCATTTCATCTGTTCATTCAAAAACATGTACTGAGTTCCTACTATATTGCCATGTACTAAGATAAAGGATAGAAATGTAGAGATGAATAAATCATATTCCATGCCTTTAAAAATTCACAAGTTAATGGATTTAAATTTAGGTCAAAATAATATTTAAGTATTTGAAATAAAAGCGTAGTTTTCCAATTTTGCTCTCCACCAAAAAAATGGTGCCATCATGACCTTGAATAATAGCCACTGAACTCATCTCTTTTGAAGTATATTATTTCTATTAAATCTCCCTAAATTGTATAGAACCTATCCAAAAGAACTTTCTCTCCTTATGACCCTTCATTTTCAGGTCAGGATAGAGTCTAAAAGAATAACCAATTCATTGTAATACCCTGATCTTAACATTCCAGGAAACATCCCAGGAAAGGCAGAGAGAGAAGCAAAGTTCAATAGCCATAGAACTGATCTCTCCACCATTATTTTCATCTGCACAGTGCACTCAAATTACTATCTTGAAAACAGTGAAAATGTGTTCAAATGGCAAGAAGGAAATAAGGGGAAAGGACAACATTCTCAAGTGTTTATAATCATAGACAGTACAAAAAATAGGTGTGGGTCAAGTTATGTGTACATGTCTGCATTTTTCTTCCAATATAGCTATAGCTCATCAGGAACAGATGTAATTTGTGCTACTAAATCGCCAACCACGGCCTTTAGTAATGTTTCTGTTCTCTTTTGTCCACTAAACAGTTTCAAGGAACACTGTTGAGTTAGTCTGGAGTTATGACTTTGGAAGCAGAAATACCTGGGTTTGAACCCCACCACCTATAGAGGTCTCAGACAAGCTATTTAACCTCTCCGATCTTCATCTACAAAAATGGCAGAAATGACAGTAGCTTCACAGATTTGTTTTAAAAAAACTATATGAAGATGCCTAACAAATTTTGGCTCTCTTAACTATTGAATCAAAAATTAATTTTTTTTAATGCAATGAATCTTCCTCATTACCATGAGAAATCACCATTTTGGGGGGCGGGGAGGGTTGAGGAAGACTGGCCCTGCACTAGCATCTGTTGCCAATCTTTCTCTTTTTCCCTTTTTCTCCCCAGAGCCCCGGTACATAGCTGTGTAGCATAGCTGTAGAGTTGTAGCTCCTCTATATGGGATGCCGCCTGAGCACGGCTTGATGAGCGGTGAGTACCTCCACACCCAGGATCCGAACTGACAAACCCAGGGCTGTTGAAGTGGAACGCGCGAACTTAACCGCTAACGCCGCTGGGCCGGTGCCAAAACTTAATTTTTAAAAAAGGAGAAAGAGGAAGAGGAGGAAAGAAAGAAAGGAGAAAAAGAATAAGTAGAGGAGGAGGAACAGGAGGAGCAGAAAGAGAAAAAGAAAAAGGAGGAAGAAGAAGACAATGGGAAGGTTTTTTAAATCACGAATGTCATCAAGCATGGAAATTGTAACCCTCTGGCTGCAAAAGCAGAACAGCTATAAAATTAAAAGAATAAAAAGAAATAACGCCATAAGCTGGTGGTTTCTTGCTGTGTATAAATGAATAAAGAATGAATTAATTTTACAAACCTAACAGGACCGAGAAAAGGGCACGGGCATGTTGAGAACAGTCCTAGAGAATGTATATATCTTCCGACAAGCCCAGCTACAGTCCCAACGCCACAACTGTCAAGGGGTGTTGAGAAGTGGTAGTAAGCCAGGCTATAGCCATTTCCAGCACTGCCTCTTCTATCAATATTTTAAATAAGGATGAGTTTATTGTTTGTAATTGATACATCAATTCAACCAATATTCACTGAATGCCTGCCCTCCAATTCTGCCCTCCAGCCCCCCAAGATTTAGAAGAGGATACATGATAATATCCATAAATAACCAAAATGCAGGAAACAATGTGATAAATATAGTGAGAAATGCAAATGAAATACAATAGAGACTCCAAGGAGGAAAGAATTACCTTCAGTGGGAATACCTTGAAAAGGCTTCAAGAAGAAAATAATATTAATTCATTCATTTGTGCATTAAGCAAATATATTTTGGCATTTTCCCATAGGCCAGATACTATTTAAGGAGTCAGAAACACATCTGTGATCAAGAAAGATGAAACGTGTACTCGACGGGAAGAAAATGGTAAACAAGCATGTACATTTATACATATATCATTTTAGATAATGACAATTGTTTTTGAGTAAATTAAAATAGGGTAATCTGAAGGAGAGCAATTTGAGGCAAGAGGAGGCAACTTCAGATAAAGTGGCCAAGAAAGACCTCTCTGAAGTTTTAGCATTTGAGCTCAGACCTGAAAACATTCTTGGCAGAGAGAAGAGGAAGTGCACAGGCCTTGAAATGGGAGGGAGCTGAGTAAGACAGAGCCTTCAGAAGAAAGCTGGAATAAAGTGAAAAGGGGAAGGGCAGGAGAAGAGCACCCAGAGAGGTCTCCAGGGGCCAGATCGCATAAGGCCTCACAGGTAACATGGAGGAATTTACATTTTATTTAAAATATATGGGAAGCTGTTGAAATGTTTCAACATTTATAGATGACGTGATTCATTTCCATTTTTACTACGGCTATTGTGTGGATAGAGGCAACATCGGCAGCATGGAGACCAGGTGGAAAGCTACTGCAGATGTTAAGTGGGATGATGGTAACGTGTTGATAGTAGCAGGGACTCAGAAATGGGCTGATGCAGACTGTATTTTGGAGTTAGAGCCAAACTTGTTTATTAAATTGTGTGAGCGTGTGTGTGTGTGTAAAATTGTTTGACTTGGCCATTCAGAATACTGGTAGAGAAAAAGGGCAACCAAAAGAGAGAAAAGTGGAAAAGAATTCATATTTATTGGTTAGCTGTTATGTCTAGGTACTTTATATGGATCATTTCAATTAATCCTCACAACAACTACAAAGGAAGATATTTTCACCCCCTCCCTTTTTTTTCTGAAGTAAAGTTAAGAAAGAAATCTGTTAAGTAAATTGCTGAAGGTCCCAGGACTATGAGAGCAGTTTCAAATCCAGGTCTAGCTGACTCAAAATCTGTGTCCTTTTCTAACCTTGTATCTCCCTGGGGCTATGAGAAAGGTGGGAGTAAAGACAAAATGGCAGAACAGGTATGCACAGGAAATCTGAAGTCTCTGTTTGACTGGAGAATGAATGTTTAAAGGGGAGTAGTAAGAAAACAAACTGGCTACGGCCTTTAACAACTGTCTCCAGCCTTTAACAACTGTCTCTTCTCCCAGAATTTCACCATAGATGCCCTGGAAAAATCTCAGCTTAAAGTATCTCTCCAGGCTCCACCTCCTAAACCCAATCACACTGTCTTATTGACTTTCACTGCCAAACCTCTGGTTGTGAGCATTTTCTGTCTATCCTATGGATCTGATATTCTAGAAGATCTCCTGCTTTCTGAGATTGCTGCAGTGGGGATAAGAACTTTGGTTCTCCTTTGCTCCACTCATAGGTAGCCCTTTAACTCCCATTCCCATCTCCCTGGAACCCCACTAGCCCCAGAGAATAACAGGGTTCCCAACCTCCTCTGAATCACATCAGAAACAGCTACCCTCACCTGTCACAGTCCTCAGCCAATTCCAGAATTCCAGGTGGGGTTTTTTAGAGCAGCTGTGATGTTCTCAGCCAGCTGATGAGGCGATACTTGAAGCTTTTCACTCTAGGTTTCCCAGCCTCATACAGGAATGTCCAAGCAGCACAAGATGGTCTCACAATGGCTAAGGAGGAGTTCTAGAGCCTTACCCCAGCACTGTACCCTGAGGCTTAGCAGAACCTTTCAGGGGAAAACCAGTGAAAGACAGCCTTCCAGACAGGTTTCGGTCAGTTGTGATGCTGTTTGGCCTAGATGTCTCCAAGCCATCCTGGACAACTTCCTGAGTTGGCCTTAGGCCAAGCTGCCTGACCCATGAGATGTGGTTTTTTCTCATCTCCACAAAAGCACCTAAAAACCACACTCTTAACCACACTTGGATTAAGAAGGATACTACTATGTAATAATAAAATGGATAAGTCCACCAAGTTTTTTATATGTACACAACATTAAATTCCTTGTGATTTGTTAAACTATAATGATTTATTTTCTAGTGTTAAACTAACTTGTTTAGTCTTGGGATAAAAACAACCTGGTCATTACATAGGTTCCTTTTTATATATTGCTGGATTGATTTGTTAATATTCCTGGAATTTTTGCGTCTAGATTTATGAGGGAAGTTTACCTATAATTTTTCTTTCTTGTATTATCTGTCAGATATTTCGTACAGGGGTTATGCTAGCCTCATGGAAAATGTTCCCTTTTTTTCTATTGCCAAGAAGTGGTTCTGTAAAATTGTGATTATTTTTCCTTGAATATTTCCTTGAATATTTCTCTCTCCTGAGAAATCATCTGGGCCTAGAGTTTTCTTCGTAGGCAGATAGTTACTATGAAGAAAACCTTTCTTTAAAATGAGAGAAATTTGGACAGGGGGAAAGAATATAGAGGCAAGGAAAAGTGTGAAGATACGAGAAGTGACCTTTCAGTAACATGACAGACTAAGTTGACACAGAAGACCCTCCCCTACAAAGCAGAAATGCTAGATAAAATAGAAAATTTCCTTTTCAAATAAATAGCCAAGCTCAAATGATAAAAATAAGGAGCGAGCTCCCAGGTACCTAAAATAAAAAGGGAACTCAAACCAGAAGTAAACCAGTTCACCATAGCAGCAAAAGAGGGTGTCAGATTCTGAAACAGGGTTTGGCAGCTAAGATTTTAATGTCCATGTGGGGACAGTTTTCATGGTATCAGCCTTTTTGGATCAGAGTACTACAATAGAGTACCTGCTTTAAAGCTGAGCCGTAGCAGTGAAACGGGGATCAGGAAAAATTCCTCACACTAACCTAGAAAATTGGCAAGAAAGCTTGCCATGTGTCCAGGTCTCTAATGGGGGGAATAAATCTCCTGAGAGAAATTGAAACCATAAGCCAGAAACATATAAGAGTTAGCAGGAGTTGTACTAACTGTACGGTGCAGGAATCCAAAGACAAAATAAATTAGCCGACAAACTAATTTTAAGACCTCAACAAGAGCAAATGCAAAACCCCTCTGTAGAAACACCAGTAGTGCACAATCCAGGGTACAGCAGACTCCCTGCTAAAGATGCCTTCACAGTCAACAATTAACAACCACACAAGAAACAATTCACAAGGAAGGAGAGTCAGCAGACCAAAGAGTTGAGAGAATTTGCACCACTCTAAGAGGTAGAAATAATACAACAATATTAAAGAGACATATGACACAAAATAAAATAGGCAGATTTGAAAAAGAACGAGATGAAACTTCTGGAAATAAAAAACTATGGCTATTGAAATTGAAAATCAATAGATGACTTAAAGAGTAGGTTAGATAGAGCTGCAGAAAACTGTAGGAAAGATTTGAGGAAATGAACCAGAATGTAGCAAAGAGAGAAAAAGAAATGGAAAATATGAAAGAAAAACAAAGAGGCTTGGAGAATAGAATGAGAAGATCCAAAATACACTTAATAGGATTTTTGAAGGGGACATTACAGAATGAGGAAAGAAAAGATTTGAAAGATAAGAATTATCCAGAACTGAATACACACTTAAGGTTTCAGGTTGGGGAGGCAAACCAGGTTCCAAGCAGAAAAACAAAAACATACCCATGCTTAGACAATAAAGAAGGAACTGCAGAAACAGGAAGGTACATAGATCATCTTAAAATAACCAGAAAGAAAAGACAGCTTACCTAAAACAGAATGACAGACTGACAGACTTCTCATCAACAGCAAAAGAAGTGACAAAACAATAAGGGGGCTAAATTAGGTACAGAATTCTATACCTAACTAAGCTACTAATCAAAAATTAAGGTGCTATACATAGATTCTCAAAAAAAGACCAAAGGGATTTCCTACTGTTGGAGGAGGTCATCAAGAGGATGTGACCGCTGGTTGACCCTCGAACTGGAGGCTCCTCACCACCTCCCCTGTTGTTGGAATGTGCGTTCAGCCCACTGTTCCTGTACTAGGAACTACTTCAAAGATGAAGCCTTGAGAGAATAATGTGTTACTGAGACCATCTAGACTGAACCCCATTAAGGTTTCTATATAAACTCAGAAGAATCTGTAGAGCAGTGTGAAGATTGTACTCGTCTTGCTGCCACCCAAGACAAGCCTCGTATGTAAGTTCCCTTGCTTATTAAAACTGCCACCTACCACTCTGGAGTCGTCTGCCTCTTTGAACTCTCCTTACCCTCTATATTCAGGGGCCAGTTGCAAATTTTACCTGGGGAACTCCTGAGCTTGTGAACCAACACCTACTTATATATAACTCTGGAAAAAATTACTAAGGATCGTAAAGAATTTAAGACAGAACTGAAAATAAACATATAAGTATCCAAAATGAAGGAGTGGGAAGCTAGAAGCAACAATGAGTAAAGAAATTAGTAAACAAGTCAAATCGAAATGAAAATTGACTATATAAACAAAATGACTCATTAGGTTTTAAAAATAAGATGGATGTAAAATACTAGTACAGGGTAGGAGAAGATGATCAGAATAAAGCATTCCAAAGCCCTTGTATTACACAGGAGCATGCACTGATTAACTTAAGTCAACTAAATTAAGAGTAATGATGAAAAGAGAGAAATGCAATGAATAATTTCCAAACTAATACAAGGGGAAAAAAGAGAATTTAAAGAAAATCAATTTAATAATAGGAAAAGAGGGGGAAGGATTAATAAAAATCACAGTAAATAGAAAACACAAAATGAGATAATAAAAATAAGTCCAAATATACAAATCATCACAATAAAAGTATCAGGGTTAAACTGGACTATTAAAAATAGTTTGAAAATAAGGGAAAGAAAAAAGACATATGAGAACTATCAACCAAATATGGAACAGCATTATTAATATCAAGCAGAATGTATCTAAAAACAAAAAGTATTATTAGAGATAAAGATGGCCATATGTCTAATGATAAAATGAACTATTCACTAGGAGCATAAAACAGTCTTGAGCTAGTATGTACCTAATAATATGTCCTTAAAGCAAAACTGAATGGAGTTACAAGGAGAAATTAACAAAACCACAATCATAATGGGAAATTTTAATATAATTTATTCAAAAATTGATAGATCAATTGGGCAATAACTAATAAAGAAATAGAATATCTTAATAACATAATTAACAAGCTTGATTTTATGGACACATATAGAACTTGGCACTCAACAATTAGAGAATTTTTTCAAGTACATACAGAATATTTACAAAAATACATCCTTTCCTTAAGAAACTATTGAGTGCCTTCCACATGCCAAGGAACCTTTAGTGTGAGGCTCTGGGGAATACAGTCATGAAAATTAAGTCTCTGCCTTCATGGAGTTTATATTAAGTGGAGGAGATAGACCTGAAATAAATAGATTCACATCATCTCTAATGTCAAGCAGTGCTAAGTCTATAAAAAGAAAAATAAAGCAGGTTAACAGGACAGAGTCATGTGGGGAGCTACATTAGACTGGGTAGTCAGGGAGGGCCTCTCTGAAGGTGTCTTTGAGCCAAGAGCCATATGAAGTCATGATGTAAGCCATGCAGGATCTGGGGAAAGAAGGAAATAGCAAGAGAAAAGGGCTCTGGAAAGGGTATGTGTCTGGCTTATAAGAATCAATAAAACGACAATACACTAAAAGTAAAGTGAATAAGGAGGTCAGAGAGGGGAGTTGGGAATAATGTGATCTGCCTTTCATTTGAAAAAGATCCTCTGGCAGCTCTGGGGAGAGTTAGCAGGGAGACCAATTAAAGCGGTTCAGGCTAGAGGAGTAAGGGTAGAGACCGTAAGTAGTGGTCAAACTAAAATCTCGAAGGTAGAGCCAAAGGAATTTGCACAGAGATTGGACATGGGCTGTGAAAGAAAGAGAGAGATGAGTCCAGGATGACTCCAAGGGTGTTGTCCCCAGCAACTGTGAGAAAATGATAGCACCTTTACTGAGATGGGGAACAGAAGAGACACACATGAGAAGGCACAGAGAGAAGAAGAGAGAAGATAGAAGAATAGAGAAGACACATGTGAGGCGGGGAGAGGTGCTGATAAATGTGAGATACCTCTTAGATGCCCCAGTAGATATTTAAGGCGGTAGGTTCCTCCTGTTCCACCTCTGCATTGGTGTTGCCTGCCTGGCCTCTCTGGCTATTCACTGTGGAAATTTCTCCAATTGCATGGAGAAGAAAACGTTCCAACTGCTTTCTCTGTTACAGAACTAATTCTACCCTCACTAATTCTACCCATCTAAAGGACTTTTACAAGCAAAATTAAACTAACGTTTGGTGAATGCCTATTATACTAAGTCCTTTCACAAATATCATCTCATTTAAATATAAATATCCCTCTTTGTGGCAGGGATTTAAAGGAGTGGGTGAGACAACTGTGCACATCTTTTCTTAGCTCCACATCCAGTGACATCGTATCAGTAGTTTGAAACTGGCAGTGGGGGAGTATTTACACCATGGAAATTGCCAAATGCTACAAATAAGGACTTCTCCCCACCCCCAGCTCCAGAGCCAACGGTTTAACATTTACCAGCACACCACTGATTATATCCTTATTTTAGACAGAAGGAAACTGAGGCTTCAGAGGTCAAATGACCTGCCCAGTTGCAGAGCCAGAACCCAGGTGTTTGACTCCACGTCAAGGGTTATTTCCCTTATAGAATCCTCTTGAGTCCTTACTTTACGTCAGACTTCGTACCATATGTTTTACGTGCCTTTTCTCCTCTAATCTTCACAACTCGGCAAAGGAAGTATGATTGGTATTCTCACTTTAATGATAAAAAGACCAAGGCTTTGAGAACTTAGTAACTTACTAATAATCAAATGTTGGTCTATTCTGATACTAGAATCCATTCACTCAAAACCTATGCCATTCCGTCTAACTCTACCAAATTTTACTCTGTCAAGATAAATCAAATCAACTGTTAATTTCTGTTGTAACGTAGAAGGGAAAAAAAGGAGTGAAGTTATCAAAGGCACAAATTAAGTCCATAAAAGGTACAATAAATATAAAAGGGGATCTCTATATTGAATGACACTTTTCCAATACTCCAGGAAAATTCCTTGAAAGAGGCAAAATTTTGAAAAATCTTTTAATTCTAGAAAAGAAAATGTCTGGCACATTCCAGGGAGACATTTCAACATACAGTGTGGCTTAGGAGAAAAGTTCAAGGCAAAAGTAGGATCATCTGATCCAGGGAGCAGTGAACACGTTCACCTTAAGAAGACCAGGGAAGACCCTCTGGGGAACATGAAACAATAGGAGGTTTTCTGTGTGCTCTGGACAAAGGGCTTTGAAGTAGAAACAATAAACTAAGCAAACAGCACACTAGATTTCACTTTGAATCTCAAAAACTGATATTCCAGATAATACAATATCTTTTTAGAATTTTGTTCTCTACTGCTTAATGAAATAATGTATTTTCTTGACCTTGTACTTGGTAAAAAAAAAATATTAAAGAACAAGATCCATCTCACATATTTATCTCTTCCCCATCACCAATCAGCCTCATTTAACCAGCCTCTCCCTGTCAGATCTTGGCAAGAACAGCTACTGAGTTGCCTGAAGCATTTTTCAGTGGCAGAGTGCCTTCCTTCTAGCCTGGGAACTTCAAGGAATTCCTCCCACCTGCTATAAAACAGGGCTTAAAGGTAAGCACTCAGAAATTTGGTGCTCATGGAAAAATTGCTCCAATTAGTATGTTTGAAGTTTCCAAGAAAAGAAACCCAGAGGTATACTAACTCAAACTATTTGGGAATCCATACATAATTCCCAGAATTCCTAGCTCTGATATAATTTTCCATTTCAAAATTAAAGTAAATGTCTCAACATCTTCAAAAAAAAATCAAACAAAGCTTTATTAAATGTTTTAAGAGTAAATGATCTACGGGCCGGCCCTGTGGCTTGGTGGTTAAGTGCGCGCGCTGCGATGCTGGCGGCCCGGGTTTGGATCCCGGGTGCGCATCGAGGCACCACTTCTCCGTTCATCCTGAGGCCGAGTCCCACATGCAGCAACTAGAAGGATGTGCAACTACGACACACAACTATCCACTGGGGCTTTGGGGGGAAAAAATAAAATAAATAAAATCTTTAAAAAAAAAAAAAAAAAAAAAAAGAGTAAATGATCTAAAGTATTAAATGCTTTAAGAGTAAAATTCACATTTTTTTTAAAATTCAAATTAAGGACTCAAATAGCACCCCAAACCTATTAGTACCTCTCTCCATAATTCCCACTGAGAACCCGATTCCTAAAAAGAGATCAGAGCTTAGAGTCCATGATACCCCCTGATGCAAACATTCTTTTATCAAAAATTTATAGAACAAACTGAATCTGTCTTGTAAAAGTTAAAGAGTTTTTTTAATGTTAATTCCAAGTGGTCTTAGTATGAATCGAATTGTGTCCCCCCAAAATTCATATGTTAAAATCCTATCCCCCAGCACCTCAGAATGTGACCTTATTTGGAAATAAGATTGTTGCAGATGTAGTCAGTTAAGATGAGGTCATACTAGAGTAGGGTGGGCCAATAATCCAGTGTGACTGGTGTCCTTCTAAAAAAGGGAAATTTGACACAGCACACAGGGAGACCTGTGAACATGACGGCAGAGATCGGTGCATCTACAAGCCAAGAAACACCAAGGATTGCCAGCAAACCACCAGAAACTAGGAGAGAGGTACGCAACAGATTCTTCCTCACAGCCCTCAGAAGGAAACAACCTTGCCAACATTTTGATTTCAGACTTCTAGCCTCCAGAACCATGAGACAATAAATTTCAGTTGTTTAAGCTACCCAGTTTGTGGTACCTTGTTACGGAAGCCCTAGCAAACGAACACAATGGTCTCTTTGCCATGCCTTCTTAGGCACATCTCCTCAATCTCACACAACTCTCAAAACAAAAGATGGTGGCAAAAAATAACTTGTAGAAAGCTATTCTTTTTCAGGAAATTTTGTACATTTTGTGAGAGTTCATATAATATAAGCCTCAGTTGTCTGCCACGTAAATAAAGATAACATCCAGCACTTAGAGTTTTTGTGAGCCTTAAATGAGATAAAGCACAGAATGTACCTAGTTCAGTGTCTGGTCCACAGTAATGACTCAAAAGAGCTGTTATTATTAGAAATAAAAATTATGCTACTAAGCCTGTGCCAACAAGACATGTGAGATAAGGTATTCCCTCGGGAGTCTCTGCCAGTCATGCTGCCCTCAGAAAGAGTTGCCAACAGCTGACTTCATCAGGCTCCAACTCTCCCAGGGCCTGAACCAGTATCTTAAATACCCAAGCCTCAGTTAGACTTTGTAACCAGCATGTCCCACCCTGCTTTATCCCACCATCATCTATGGTCACAGCCCCAAATGTCAACAATTCCTCTTCTCTCTTTCTCTCATCCTCTCTGTTTCCTCTCACCTAACCCATTCCTTCACCATCTCATGCCCTCACAAATCCTGTGACCTTCCAAACCATCGTCCCGCTCTCCATCTACCTCCCACTTGAGCTGAAACAGCATTCTTCATTGATGGCACCACCTCCCCGACAGCCCTCCCCAGTGGGGTCTGCTCATTCTCCAACACCCCAGATACACCAGGGTCAGGAGGTGGGTCAGCATTTTATCCACTCCCAGTCTGTGATTTTTCTACCTTCAGAGAGAATACCTGCCATTTTGAGGCGCATATCACATATGACACCCTCTAACCCCCTTCATCACTGTCAACTGCCATCTGGAGACTTGTCAATAATTCTTACTAAATAAAAATTTGATGCCTGACTCACTGTCTTCCTCACCATTTTAAGCTCTGTTCTTATCTGGGTTACTTTAACATCCATGTTCAACTCTGCAGACTCAAGTCCTTGATCTCAATCCCACGATCTTCATTCTGGTTTAACTTTCTTTTCTATCCAAGCTAAATTCTACAATCAAGCACTCTGGCTATTTTTACCAATAATCTCAACTCCCTTGTTATATTGTCCTTTACACGCAAAATCTCAATTCTTCTCAGTCCAGTACACCCAGATTGGACCCTATGATCAGTCCCTTCAGTCTCTCTCATCAATATCCTTCTCAACCACATCCTATTCCTTTAGTCACACGTGCTCAACAAAATCCCAGTCCTGGATCAAACCAGTGGTCAGCCTTAGCAGTTATGTCCAGGCTGCTGAGAGCTACTAGAGAAAATCACACAGCTAGGCCGTGTTCAAGCATTACAAATTCATCTCCTGAACCACAGCTCATCCTGGGAAACCATCTATGTGTCCATAGTTACCTTCTACCTCCAAAATTCCACTATTCTTCTAAAATCCCTTACTTACCCTTCTAGCACTTCCCTCCTCCCATCAAATGACTCTCTTTTCTGTTCCTTTGAGAAAAAGAGTCCATCAGACAGGAAGTCACCCAACATGCTGCATCCCCATTGACCACCCTGCCCATGACTGTGCCTGTCTATGGTGTGCTTCTCTCCTATCACACTCAACCAAAGGTCTTCTTCTGCCAACAACCAATCCCTCTACTTTGCATCCCATCTCCTCTTGCTTCCTCAAAGACCTGGTTTCATAAATTATCTGTTCTCTCTTTGGCATTTTCCATCCCTTCTACTCTCTTAACTCTTTTCCAGCAGTACTTAAACATTCTCTCCTCTCTCCCATCTTAAAAAAATGTTCTTTCTCAACTCTAAGTCCCATTAACTAATGTCCATTGAGAATGTACTGCATGCAAGGGATTGTGCTAAGTTTTAGACATCTATTATTTCAATCCTCACATCAACCTTATAGAGTAGATAATAGTATCCCCCGTTACTAAAACTGAAGCACAAAGAAGGTAAGATTATCCAACCAGTAATTGGGAGAGCCAGCTTCCAACCCAGGCATGAGACTCCAGAGCCTATGCTTTTAACCACAATGTTGTTTCATGAAAGAAACATACCGTATTCACTAGCTCCATTTTCTTACCATCATTTCGGCCTCCTGGCTCCACAACTGTAATTAAACTGTCCATTTTAGCCTTCAGTTTAGCTTTTATTTTCAGTAACCTTATAAATGGACAGAGTTGACAACGTCTGCTTAAAACTAACAACTTTTTAAATTTCCAAATGCTGCTCATTTCTGTTTATCTTCCTATTTACGTGGACTCTTCCTAGAATCCTTTATGAACTTCCCTTCTCACTGTCTTTTAAATGCTTGCATTCTCCATAGTTCTGTCTGGGCTTTCTTCTTTTCTGTCTACATACTCTCCTTGGATGATCTCATTTATTCCGATGGCTTCAGCCCTCATCTATATAAGTTTCAAGTAGACACAACAGTTACTTGGTACTATTCACACTAACATTGGCAGTTGGAAATGCTGAGGGGTGATACCTGGAGACTGACAGGCCATCCAAACAGATCCACACACAGGAGACATTTACTTTGATAAATTCACCATCAACCAAGGTCTGGCTCTCAGACTTGCAACCTCAGAAAATTTAACTTGACACTGTCAGAATATTTAAAAGATTAGAGACTGACGCATAAAACCGGTGTGCCAAAATATGAGTTACCAATGAGGAATATAACTGTCTGCTGAATCTGATGTATGGGCCAGTCTGACCAGAGCATTCTCTTCCCATAAAGAAAGTGCATGAGGTTAAATTATTAGGAGGCTGTTTGGTGAGCATGCAACCAAAACAAGGAGAATTAACAGTATGATCCAAATATGTAATGACATCATTACATATTTATAACGATAAACAGTCTATCACCACAGTTGGAGTGTTGCTTATGGGTGGACTGGTTATTTAAATGTAGAATGAGCTAACACTCTGAACCCTAGATAGACCTTGGCAAAAAACCAAACAATTCAATTAAAAAATGGGCAGAGGACCTGAATAGACATCTTTCCAAAGAAGATATACAGATGGTCAACAGGTACATGAAAATATGCTCAACATCACTAATCATCAGGGAAATGCAAATCAAAACCACAATGAGATATTGCCTCATACCTGTTAGAATGACTATTATAAAAGAGACAAAAAATAACAAGTATTGGCAAGGATGTGGAGAAAAGGGAATCTTTGTGCACTGTTGGTGGGTGTAAATTGGTGCAGGCCCCATGGAAAACAGTATGGAGGTTCTTCAAAAAATTAAAAATAGAACTACCATATGATCCAGCAATTCCACTTCTGAGTATATAGCTGAAGAAAACAAAAACACTACAAAAAGATATCTGCACCCCCAGGTTCATTGCAGCATTATTTACAATAGCCAAGATACGGAAACAACCTAAGTGGCCGTCAACGGATGAATGGATAAAGAAAATGTAGTGTATACATTTATACAATGGAATATTATTCAGCCATAAAAAGAAGGAAATCTTGGGGCCGGCCCTGTGGCTCAAGCAGTTAAGTGTACGCGCTCCGCTGCAGCGGCCCGGGATTCGCCGGTTCGGATCCTGGGCGCGCACCGACGCACTGCTTGGCAAGCCATGCTGTGGCAGCGTCCCATATAAAGTGGAGGAAGACGGGCATGGATGTTAGCCCAGGGCCAGTCTTCCTCAGCCAAAAAGGAGAAGGATTGGCAGATGTTAGCACAGGGCTGATCTTCCTCACAAAAAAAAAAGAAGGAAATCTTGCTATTTGTGGCAACATGGATGGACCTTGAGAGCATTATGCTGAGTGAAATAAGTCAGACATAAAAAAACAAATACTATATGATCTTACTTATATGTCGAATCTAAAAATAAAACCGAGCCCATAGGTATACAGGATAGATTGGTAGCTGCCAGAGGTGGGGAGAAGGGGGTTGACAAAATGGGTAAAGGAAGTCAAAAGGTACAAACTTCCATTTATAAAATAAATAAGTCATGGGGATGTAATGTATGGCATAGTGACTACAGTCAAGACTGTATTGCATATTTGAAAGTTGCTAAGACAGTAAATCTTAAAAGTTCTCCTCACAAGAAAAAAAAATTTTGTAACATGAATAGTGATGGATATTAACTAGACTTATTGTGGTGATCATTTCACAGTACATACAAATATCAAATCATTATGTTGTACATCTGAAACTAATATAATGTTATATGTCAATTATACCTCAAAAAAAAGAAGAACTTCGTTGTACAATGCCTAAGTCTATTTCCGTGACTCTCTTCTACATTGGTGACCCCCCAAACTTTTGGATATTTTATTTGAACACGTTAATGTATAAGGAGCTTACTATCAAGACTACCAGCCTGAAAGTAACAGTATCTCTCAAAGCTAACTTTACTTATCTTTTCTCTTCCATTGTATGGCTGATTTCATATTTTAACCTACAGAAGGCAATCATATTTCCCTTTTTTCCATGTTCTAAGGGCCACGTCTAGTCCACTGGACTTTCTTAATAGCTCAGAAATATATATCCTTCTCCCTATACCCAAGTTACCTCAATATTTCCCCCTGAATTGCTATCATGGCCTCAGATTTCATCTCTCAGCTCTCAGGACTGCCTGCTCCAATCCATCCAGCAAAGAGATAAAGATCTAAAATGAATATCCAATCATGTCACTCCTCACTTATAATCCTTCCAGGCTCTTGATAGCTTTTAGGATGAAATCTAAACTCCTTAATATTTTGATTAAACTGCTTTTACTCATGCACTTTCTTCAGGTTTCAGCCCAGGCCACACTTCTTCCAGAAAAACTTTGCTGATCATCACTCTCTTGAATTTGGAATCACGGGCACTGGTCTGGGCTCACACAGCTTCCCATGCTTCTTTCCACTATAAAATGTATCACAGTATATAATACTGTTATTTCTCTTGCCCTTCTCCCCACAGACTGTTCACTTCTTATAACCTATGCTTCATTATCTTTGAATCAAAAGCACCTAGCATAGAGCCAGCCCCAGTCGCATAGTGTTTAAGTTCAGCACACTCTGCTTCAGAAGCCTGGGGTTCAGTTCCCAGGTACGGACCTATACCACTCATCTATCAGTGGCCATGTTGTGGCGGCGGCTCACATACAAAAAGAGGAAGATTGGCAACAGATGTTAGCTCAGAGTGAATCTTCCTCAGCAAAAATAAAAAAGCACCTAGCATAGTCTCTGACAAATAGTAAGTCTATTATTGACTGATGAGTGAGTGAATAAGTGAATGAATCAATGAATACAATGGCTTATCTTTGGATTTTTAAATTCTCTTGCTGTTTGCCCAGTTATGAAGCAGTGGTCTAGGGCTCAAGGAGACAGTATAGGAAAGTCTACATGCCTCACAAACACTGAGTATATTACAATGGTACCACACTTGAACTGGTTTGAATTGTCCTTTGCCTATAGGTTGATTAGTAGCCAAGTCATCAAGTAGATATTTCTTCTATTTAATTTTTTAGTCTTATTGTATAAATGTTCTACTATTTTTCTCAATAACTGGCTTCTCTCCAGTACCTACTAGATCCGACAAATGTGAGCCATTCAATAACTAAGAGCAACACCATTGATTCAATAGTACTTTTAAAGGACTTTCACAGTTTTATTTAACCATGATAACATCCAGAAAGGAGGGAAAGTTGATATCATTACACCCTACACTTGATACAACATCCCTCCATTTTTAAATTTTTCCTATTCTCCATAGAGATGGGGAATTCTCATGGAGATTTATCAGAAAAGACAAAACCAAGGTTGAGAATCCCTGTAGACTTGTGAGAACCACTTACAATGTGGATCTTTTATTTGTACAGAGCTCCTTAGAAATTCATCTATTTGTGGTGACACTCCTTCAGTAAGTCCAGTTAAAATTGGAAGGTAGGCAGATTGTCTTATGGCATGGAACTGAGGGATTCCACACTGCATAGAAATCCCCCCCAAATTCACCTGCTATACAAACATTCAATGACTACCCAAGACTCAGCATTATCTGGGTCATAAGGATCCTTCCATTTCATATTCAAGCTTGGGTGGGAAATATATATCACCAAAAAGGCCTAATAGCAAATTATTATGTTGTTTAGTTTTATTCTTCTAATTATTATTATTTTAGAAGTAAAATCACAGACATGAAAGGTAAGATTGAAATACCCAGAGAAACCATCAGTTCTTGTTTCCAGCATTCATTCATTCACAAAACATTTTTCAGTTGGCGGGCCTGAGATAAATGGAGCTGTCCCTGCTTAACGTCTCATGAGAGAGAAAGGAGGTAAGCAGAGTTATAAAGACCATTGAGAATGGTTATTGTTTGTTTGACCAGAGACAAACCTTAAGCAAAACCAAATTCTGATTTACCAATAATCAACTAGAAGGCTGTTCCTCAACTTAACAACAACAACAACAAACCTTCATTCTGTGGGAGTCATAGACGATTCTGTTAAATAGAAGCATCCCTAATGCATTTAACATATTTATCAAAGTTTGGCCCTTATACTATGGGAGAGAGTTTTCACTGTGCACAGCAAAACGTCTCTACATATCCTCAAAAAACACCCAGTGACATGGGATCCACTCTCAGGTTAAAATATTCAATAATCTGGCCGGCTCTGTGGCTTGGTGGTTAAGTGCGCGCGCTCTGATGCTGGCGGCCCGGGTTCGGATCCCGGGAGCGCCCGGAGGCACCACTTCTCCGTCCAATGCGAGGCCGAGTCCCGCGTACAGCAACTAGAAGGATGTGAACCTATGACATACAACTGTCTACTGGGGCTTTGGGGGGAAAAAGCTGAATAAATAAAATCTTTAAAAAAAAAAAAAAAAAAAAATATTCAATAATCTGAGGAAAGAAAGTTATCATTGTCCAATAAAAATCTCTCACTCTTAAATTTTAGTTCATTTCCTTTAGTTGGATTTCTCTTGGACTTAAAAGACCAATCCTTTTCCTCATGAAAACCCTTCTTCCTGTAGGATGTGCTAGAGGCAAAGGGAGCCTAATACCTTCTTGGCTCGTTTCCCTCTACATATTGAAACCGAAAACATTCCATTTGAACTTTAGTCCATATAAATTTGCATAGGTTTTCAAGGTCTGAATGTGCAACATTTTCCTTGTAAAAATCTTTTTATTCATTATGGTTTCACGTAATTTTGCTATTGCTCTGAAAAATATTCTAAGAGAATCTTTTCAAAAAAGAAGCCCTGGAGTGTTTTCTTAACACTGTGTAGGTCCTACAGAACCATACAAAGTCATTGAGGGCTCAGGTTTTATTACAATGATACTCTTAAGCACAGAGGCATGTAAGGCTGATATTTCTCCCAATGAATCAAGTCTTTGCTACTTTGAGTTTCTTTGCAGTCACTTATTTTTCACTATATTATGATCATTAAAATTATGGACTTTGATAATAACCTACCAATGCATAAATTTTATAGATAGAGAAATAGAAGTCTGGCAAGGTTAAATGATTTGCTTAAGTGATAAGAATAAGGAAGAGAACAGAAATCTTCTGTTCCAAATTGGATGTTCTTTCTAGTACAGTACATTTGCATTTTGTAAAATACTGGTTGAATCATTTATCAAAACTAGTTTCAATTTTAGCTTCATGAACAAAGCAGCCATTCCAGTACTTGGAAACGACAAGATAATTCCAAAGATTTCTAGTTCCTTTTCTCTCCATTCTCTTTTGAATTCTCTCCAAACAGGTTTTCACTCCCATCATTTCACTACTCTCGTTGAGTCACCGATGACTTCCACATTGCTAAATTCATTAGCCAATTCTCAGTCTTCCTCTTAATTAACCAATTAGTGCTTCTTCCTTAAAATGCTTTCTTCTCTTGACTTCTAGGATAATATACTCTTCTCCTCCCTCTCTGACTTCCACTTCTCAGGCTACTTTGCTGGTTTATCCTCATCTCTCTGCTAAACATTGGAGTGTCCCAGGGCTGGGTCTTCAGACTTTTACTATTATTATTACCATTTAATCAGGCCCTTAGTGGTCCCGTCTAGCCTCACAGCCCTCAATACCATCCATATGTATGCCTTGGGATCTCAAATTTATATCTCTGACCCAGACCTCACCAGTTAATCTCTAAACTCATCTATCCAACCACCTTCTAAACTCATCTATCCAACCACCTTCAACTTGGGCACCAAAAGCCATCTCAAACTTAAACACAGCCAAAAATAAAAGCCTCATCCTCTCACTCTTTCACAAATCTGCTTCCTGTTCATTCTTCTCCATCTCAGTAAACGGCTATGCTACGCTTCTATTCGCTCAAGTCAAGTCCTCAGAAGCTGTCTTGTCTTCTGTCTTTTTTTCTCACACATCCAGTCCACCATTAAATCATTTTGGTTTCATCTTCAAAACACACACAGAATCCAAACATTTCTCAAAACTTCCACAGCTACCAACTTCACCCAAGGTATACATACCATTTTCTTCTGCTGGAATGATGCAGTAGTCTTCTATCCCCCCTGTTTCTGCCCTTGCTCCACTTTAGACTATTCTCACACAAGAGTCAGAATGATTACATGGATGCATAAGTCAGATCATGTCACTGCTCTGTTCAAAATCCTAACGTGGCTCTCCATCTCACTTAGAGAAAAGCCAAAGTCACAGTGGCCGACCAGCCCTTTCGTGATGCGGCCCCATTATCTTTCTGACCTCACCTCCTAATTTCTCCTTATTGCTCACTGTGCTCCAGATACACTAGTCTTTTCACAGTTTCTTGAACATGTCAAGATGTTCTCACCATGTTCAAGAGCATTTCATTTATTATTACTCTGCCTGCAAACTCTTTCCTCAGATATCCTCGTTGCTCCCTCCCTCATCTCCTTCAAGTCTTTGTTCAAACGTGATCTTTTCAACTGGGGGCTTCCCTGACCACCAGAATGAAAATGTCAACACTCTCAACCCACTTCAAACTCTGCATGCCCTTTTTCTGCTCATTTTCTCCAGAGCAGTTATCACTAACAAACACACCACATGTATTTCAATTATTTTCTTTATTACCTGTGTCCCCCAGTAGACTGTAAGCTCCATGAGTACAGGAGCTTTAGTCTGTTTTACGCCCTTTTATATTCCCAGTGTCTGAAGCAGTGCCTGAAACATAATAGGTAAGTGAATGAATAAACGAATAATGAATATAGACTGACATAAGATATCCTGGGGAAAAGTAGAGACGTAATTGTGAAAGAGAAGAGAATTTCCTTTATATAAAGTGACTCCTTAAAACACTCTACCCCATTCTCTTTCCTCTGTCTCCGGTACCTACCTTATACAGAGGAGGAGAAAAGGAAGACTGGATGATAAAAGGAGCTGTAGTCAGAGACTATCAGCTCTCCCCAAAGCCGTGTTGTGAGGAAGACAGAAATACAGTTTTAGTATTGTAAAAAGCACAGCAAAAATTAATATGTAAGGATCAACAAGTTCAATAATAAACTAGTGTTGATGAGGATGTGAAGAAATCAGAAGCCTCATACACTGCCGGGGGGGATGTAAAATGATGCAGCTGCCTTGGAAAACAGTCTGGCGGTTCCTCAAACAACTAAACATAGAGCTACCATGACCCAGCAGTTCTACTCCTAGGAATATACTCAAGAGGAATGAACACATATGCTCTTTTGTGTTCTGAGCACCCAATTTCAATGTGAAAGTGGGGGTTTCCCCACACCTCCTACAAGCATTTCTCAGACACCAGAAGTGTGTCTGAGAATTCAGCTCAATTCTGATGCCTGTCTACCCAGAGATAGCACCAGATTCCACAGGTTAAAGGTTCAGTTCTACAAGACTGCCCCTCTACCCCCAGTTCAGACACCAGTTGCAAGCCCAGGTTGTTAACCTGTGCTTCTGACTGACCAGCTACAGACAGAAGCTCCCACAACCCCCTCCTTGTACTTCAGATGCCAGATACGAGTCCAGGTTGTTACCTGTACTTCTGACCAAGCAGCTATAAATCAGAGGTTCCCAAGTCCCCCTCCTTGGGTTCGATTCATTTGCTAGAGCAGCTCAAAAACCTCAGGAAACCCGTTTACTCACTAGATTACCGGTTTATTATAAAAAGATATAACTCAGGAACAGCCAGATGGAAGAGATGCATAGAGCAAGAGGTGAGGAGCTTCTATGCTTCTCTCAGAGCATGCCTTCTCCCCAAACATTCATGTGTACACCAACTCAAAAGCTCTCCAAACCTTGTCCTTTCAGATTTTTATGGAGGCTTCATTACAAAGGCATGATGATTGATTAAATCATTGGCCACTGGCAATCGATTCAACCTCTAGCCCCTCTGCCCTCACTGGAGGTCCGGATAGGATTGAAAGCTCCAACCCCCTAACCACAAGGTTGGGTCTCCTGGCAACCAGTCTCCATCCTTAAGTAGGGTCCAAGAGTCAACTAATTAACATAACAAAAGACATCTTCATGGCTCTCATCATTTAGGAAATTTCAAGGGTTTTAGGAGCTCTATGCCAGAAACAGGGACAAAGACCAAATATATATTTCTTATTATAAATCACAATATCACATATGTCCACACAGAAACTTGTACACAAATGTTTATAGAAGCATTATTCATAACAGCCAAAAAGTGGAAACAACCCAAATATCCACTATGGGTTAATAGATAATCAAAATGATTATCAATAGATAATCAATAATATCCATACAATGGAATATTATTTGGCCATAAAAAGGAATAGAGTACTAATATATGCTATAACATGGATGAATCGTGACAACATTATGCAAAGTGAAAGAAACCAGTCAAAAAAGACCACATATTACATGATTCCATTCACATGAAAGTCAACAAGAAAATCTATAGAGACAGAAAATAAATTAGTGATGGTTTAGGGCTGGGAGGAGGATGATAGAGGGATAGGAGAGTGATAACTAAAAGGTATGGGGTTTCTCTTTGAAGTGATGAAAATGTTCCAAAATTGTGGTGATGGTGGCACTTACCTGTGAATACGCTAAAAACCATTGAATTGTACATTTTAAATGAATGATTGTATGGTGAGTGAATAACATCTTAATAAAGCTGTTAAAAAATTAATACATTAAATGTGATTATGGAAGTGGAAAACCCACTTTAAACATAGTTAGCATCAAAAGGTTGGCTGGACTCTCCATGACTCCAGTCCTCTCTGGTTCTTCCCCCTACCATGGGTGTGTTGTTGGTCTTCCAACACTGGCTTCCTACATGCACATTTTCTGAATGATTTTATCACGTCCTTGTCAACTTGTTAGACTTCTTCCCCTTGTATATCTATGTTTTCCATGCATTTTAATTTTTACCCCTACCTGCAAATACACACCTTGGCCCAAACTGTAATGCAGTGGTCCAAAGCAATCATCTGCAAAGACCTAAAGGTTTTTGTCAAATGCTTAGATTATATCCCAGATAATATCCATTATTTCGTCTAGCTAAATGCAATAGCAGATGTCAAAGGGCTTTGAAAAGCTGCAAGTAGTCAACATTATTAATATAATGATTATATTAAATTCCACACATTATTTCCCTCCATGTCAGCTGTATCACCCAACCATAGGAATATGTGTTAGGAACTATGAAAAACAACCACATGTAAAACAGTCATAAAATGTCACAGTAAGAAGTGACCTTAGAGATGCTCAAATCCAATTCTCTCATTTTATAGGTGAGGAAACAGATTAAAAAAGATAAATTGACTTTTTTAATGTCCCTTAGTAAGACAGCCAATCCCCCATTCAAGGTCCCTTCTGTCATTCCACGCTCCTCACCAATCAGAAGTACAAACGAATCAAAAATGCTTAATGATTATACACATACACAGAAAATGTCAGGCAAAGGTAATACTACAATTCATTAAAGTGAATTAGTAAACTAAATTAAAGGTTATTAGTATGTTTTAACTTCTCTTTTCCTCTTTATCTTCAAAAATACTTTAAATTGTCTTAAATAACCAACACCAACACGTGGCCACGTCTCTCTACTGTGAGTCACAATGGAAACAGAATTAACAGTTTGCTGAATTATACATTCAATTAATTTTATGGAACCAATATAATCATTTTCTCATATTATTTAATTCATAAGAGCTTTAACTCATTAGTCATCTGTTATTAGCATGCCAACTTTCCCTCCCTTTGAATCCTGATTGCTAAACTTAGGAGAGTCAACTACACCACACTTTCCCATTTGGTAACAATTGGAAGGCAGCACACCACAATATAATTTGCTCCAATAATTTTTCATATCACATCAAAATATCATGATGATCGTTTCCATTTACGACTTGAGGCAATTTTTCTGTTCTGTTTGCAGCAACATCATTTCATAAGAGTTTTTTGGAGAAAAGCAGATTGTGGTGTTAATTAGAGAAAACAATTTTCACTTTTTTAGCCAACTTCAGATTCATCCTTATGGAAGAAACATATTTAGTCTATTCCAAAATAACAAAAGTCTTGAACTGCATCACAACTGGCACCCTATTTAATAAATTGAAACATTATAACACATGAGGTGTCTTAATAAGACAACGAACACAGTAAACGGCCGTTCAATTCTTTATTCAGATATAAAGGCCATTTCGTGTTTAATCAATGTAGAAATTACTACTTATATGCATATCCCAGAAGAGTAGGATAGGTTATTGTTTTCATCATTTGAAGAACAAAAAATCCCAGAAAGTTCTAGTTCCCTCTGAATTTCTCCCCATGCCACTTTTTAAAAAAATAGCTGAAACCTGCCACATTTAATACCTTGAAATAATTTGAACTCATATACCTTTGTGAAATGCACAAGGAAAGAATTTAAGATTCTCAATATCAAGCTCTCATTGTGAAGAGGTTGTGTCAAGGTCTTCTAGTGAATAGAGAGAATTTCAATAAAAAGTGGGAGAACAGTAGGGGAGGACTTTTAAGAAACCACTGCTTTATTTCTTCAACTGGGCAGCAACTTGTGCTAATGAAACTCAGGTGGATGTCAGACAGCAAGCCCCAGGGTTCCCCCTGCAATGCTACCCTCAGCAATGACAATGAGGGCTCCTATGAGCCTCCCAGAAAGGTGACACTTTAAAGAGAAACTGAAAAAAGTAAATAGGATCATATTACAGTGAGCAGCTGAAACTCATGGCTTAAGGGCAAAAAATAAAATTATTTTGCTTCAACTACCTTTAAAGAGTACCGACATACCAAATTACACGCATTTCTCCTGGATGAGACATGGACATAATGTGAATCTGTGAATCTAAGCAATGATGACCCAGTGCAAAAATGAATAGATTCAGTTAAGAAATGAATGGCTTCTCTCTCATTTTCATTTCTTCAGTTCCACTAGCAGTTATTACTTACAAGCTTCCTTGTGTTTCATACAACAGGTTTTTTCCCTTCTTAGCTGCGAGTTATCCAGAGTATGCTCTCATCCTAGATGTTAGCTATTGCTGCTGAATACCCATGTCCCAATCTGCCTTCATAATTAAACTTTCTCTAGCTCTAAAATAATAATAATAAAAAAAGTCAATTAACTGATTTTGATGTCTTTGCTCTGGTTCTGGTTTTCATAATTCCACATTTCCAGGTTTGGGGACCACTGTACAAGCACCCTAAAGAAGCCATCGACTTCATGGCTGAGGCTGCAGTAGGTATCAGAGAGCAAACCCAGATGCCAGTGAGCAGTTCTTTGTTACACTGTATCCAGCCACATAAAAAAAATGGTTTTGAAACTTCCTGACACCGACACAATTTCACAGCATAAGAAATAATGTAATCATAAGAAATAACAAACACAAAGAATAAATATTTCCCTTACCTGGATCATGGAAAGGCACCAAAGCAAAGTTGAAAAGAGGTCTCTTTGGTCTTTTCAAAGACGTCTCCAAAATTTTGGAAGCCCCTTCGATAACCTGAACTAAATCATCATACATGGAACCAGTCACATCAAACACAAAAGCCAAGGTGGAGGCCCCCTCGGGAATTTCCTCAGCCCTGATCTCGGACTGGGAGTTTGCATCTTGGGCTAGGGAGGAATAAAGAAGGGCAAACAGGAATACTGTGTGGACGTCCCAGGAAATCATTTTCCTTTTCTTTTTTTTTTTTTTTTTTCCTGAGCGCCTAGCCCTCCTCAACAGGCAGCGGGTTTCCTCTCAGAGCAACTCATTAGACTCTTGAAATCTCTTGGAACCAGCAAAAAGTTTGGAGCTGAGAATCAGATGGGAACAAGCACCAAACCCGAATCCCTGCAGGGGCTAGGCAGGCAGAGATGCGGTAGCTTTTGTCCGGACGCAGCTTCCTCCTGGACTGCTCTGTGGCCGCAGGTTGGGGGCAGCGTGTCGCCGAGTGCGGGCAGCGCGCCCGGCCCATGCCCCGGGGGCCGCTCTGAGCCCTGCGGTGCCGCCGGAGTCCCGCCGCCCTCCCGCCGCCGCCGCCGCTCTCCGCCGGGCCAGCCACTGAGGCTCCCAACTTTCCACTGTTCGCCGCTCGGCAGCGCGGAGGGGAAGCCTGGCTCGGCCTCGCCTCCTGATTGGCCGGCTGCAATCTCCCCGGCCCCCCCCCCGCCCCCCAGGGCGACGTCTCTCTCGACTGATTGTGGGGTCAATTCAGTACCGGGGGAGCGCCCCCAGCATCGGCTCCGCTCCCACCCGCACTGTTCCTAACCTACCAAACCCCAGTGTAAACAATGGCTTTCCAGAGTGAGTGGCAAAGATCCACACTGAAGGACACCACACTAACCAGCACAAAGGGGATTTTATTTCTCTCCTGTGTGCATCGCTGCTGCAGACACCTCTTTCATAATTCCCTCGAGAAGCCAAGACGCCCCAGCCCAGCCTCCCCGTCCCTCAGCCCACAACTCAGCCCAGCCAGGAGGGGGAGCTGGAAACTTCTCCCGGCTGGGCTGCAGCCACGCTATCACTCTTTGATCTCCTTGGGGACTGTGGAGCGGTGGAGAAGGGAGGGAGGAGAGAGCTGGATGGGCAAGAAGCGCAAGGAAAAGGAAAGGGGCTGTTGAGGGAAATAAGAGAGACGGCGGGAACTCGGGAGTCACTGATTGTAGTTAGGAAAGATGGTAGAAGGAAAGGAAGCTGGATGGGAATACAGGACGGAAGCCGAGTGGAAAGGATGAGGAGAGACAGAGCGAGTTCATATTAAAGAGGAAACTGATTTTTTAATTTCGTTATCAAGATTCAAGTTTGCTGAGCAGTGTAAATCCTCCCCTTAGCATGGTGAGGCAGAATAATATCCCCATTTCACATTTCCTCCCATAGAACAGCCATGTGCCAAATCTCAGCCAAAGATCCATTAAAAAGGTGTTCCCCTCTTATGGCATTTTCTTGCCAATAAGCAAGGAAACCTCGCCCTGGAAAAAACATTACAAAGCTTTTCCGTGTTATAATTATTATATATATTATAGTACTAATAACAGAGATAAGAAAGTGGACAAAGAAAGTCAACTGTAAGCTAAGGATTCTTTGCTTCATTTTAATAAAAATGTATTTCCATCCTGGAAAAGAAGCTCTTGTCTGGATCCTGGCATTTAAAGAGGGGCCAACAGGCATCTTGATCCCTGTTCAAATGTGTGTTAGACCACCCACCCAAGACCAAGGCAGCCTGAGGAAGAGCCAGCTCCCCTGAGCCTTTTATAGTCTGCAACTGCCTTCTCTTTCAGACCCAGAGGCTGTGGGACCTGAGTTTATGATGCTTATAAGTCATGTCACTTAAAGGAAGCTGACTGGCCATTTGGGCTGAGTGGGAATAGGAGAGGAGGAGGGAACATACTTCCTTTCCAAGTAGTATTTAGAGAATGCTATTTGAGAAGCCTACTCCTTTGTTTATTTAAAAGGAATTGCATTCTAAGTCCTAGAGTTTTCACTGAGACCTGAGCTGTTCCAGGTGTTCAAAGGAGGCGGTAGAGCCTGGTGATTAAGAGTTTGGGGTCAGATAGCCTGGGTTCAAAGCCCAGCCGTGACACTTAGTAACTGTGTATCTTCAGCAAGCTACCTGCTTCTTCACGCCTTCATTTATTCAGCTGTAAATGGGAATAATGATAGTACCCACCTAATAAGGATTAAATGATCCATCTTGGTAAATGTTCCATGTGCACCTGAAAAGAATGTTGTTGGGTAGAATGTTCTATAAATGTCAATTAGGTCAAGTTGTTTGATAGGGTTGCTAGAATCTTCTATATCCTTACTGATTTCTGCCTACTTCTTCTAGCAGTTATTTAGGGTGGTATTGAAATCTCTGACTATAATTACGGATTTGTCTATTTCTTCTGGTAGTTCTCTGAGTTTTTGCTTCAGGCGTTTTAAATCCCCGCAGTTAGAAGCAATATTGTCCATACCTTCATATTCCCAATTACTATGTATGAGTGTGAAAGCTGGACAGTGATGAAGGCTGACAGGAAAAATATTGATTCATTTGAAATATGATGTTGGAGGAGAGCTGTATGGATACCCTGGACTACCAAAAAGATAAATAAGTGGGTCTTAGAGCAAATTGAGCCTGAACTATCACTGGAGGCAAAAATGATAAAACTGAGGCTGTCCTATTTTAGGCACATCTTAAGAAGGCAGGATTCTTTGGAAAAGACAGTAATGCTGGGTAAAGTAGACAGCTGCAGGAAAAGAGAAAGAACCAATGTGAGATGTATTAACTCCATAAAAGAAGTCACAGGGGCCGACCCCGTGGCTTAGTGGTTGAGTGCAGGCACTCTGCTATTGGCAGCCCAGGTTCGGATCCCGGGCGCGCACCAACGCACAGCTTCTCCCGCCATGCTGAGGCTGCGTCCCACATACAGCAACTAGAAGGATGTGCAGCTATGACATACAACTATCTACTGGGGCTTTGGGGGGGAAAAGAAGGAGGAGGATTGGCAATAGATGTTAGTGCAGAGCTGGTCTTCCTCATCAAAAAGAGGAGGATTAGCCTGGATGTTAGCTCAGGGCTGATCTTCCTCACAAAAAAAAAAAAAAAAAAGTCGGGCCGGCCCCATGGCTTAGTGGTTAAGTGCTCCCGCTCCGCTGCTGGCGGCCCGGGTTCGGATCCCGGGCGTGCACAGACGCACTGCTTCTCCGGCCACGCTGAGGCTGCGTCCCACATACAGAAACTAGAAGGATGTGCAATTATGACATATAACTATCTACTGGGGCTTTGGGGGAAAAATGAATAAATAAAATTATTTAAAAAAATAATAATAATAAAAATTAAAAATAAAGTATACAACTCAATAATTTAAAAAAAAAAAGTCATAGGCATGAGTCTGCAGAAGCTGAGTAGTGCTGTTGAGGACAGGACATTGTAGACAGCACTCATTCATATTGTCGCCAGGAGTCAGAGACGAGTTGATGGCATGTAACGACAATTACACGCATAACACTTAGGATTATTATGTCCTCTTGATTAATTGACATCTTTATCGTTATGAAGTTACATTCATTATCCGTGGTAATATCATTTGCTCTGAAATATGCTTTGCCTGATATTAATATAGCCACTACAGCTTTCTTTTGATTAGTGTTATCATGATACATCATTTTCCATCCCGTCACTTTTAAATTCTTTTTGTCTTTATATTTAAAGTATGTTTCTTGTAGTCACCATACAATTGGGTCTTGCTTTTTTTATGCAATCAATCTCCGCCTTTTATTGGGCTATTTAGACCATTTACAGTCAATGTGATTATGGATATGGTTGGATTTAAATCTGTCATCTTGGTATACGTTTTCTATTTGTCCCATCTGTTCTTTGTTCCTTTTTTCCTGTTTTTCTGCCTTCTTTTCAATTTATTGAATTTTTTTATGATTCCTTTTAATCTCCACTGCTAGCTTATTAGCTATAATTTATTTTAGTAGTTGCTTTAGTGTTTATAGTATACATCTTTATCACAGTCTTCCTTCAAGTAATAATATACCACTTCATATATACTAAAAGAACTTCAGAATAATATACTTTCATTATTCCCCTCCCAACATTTTTTGCTATTGTCATCCATTTTATTTTACACCACTGTGTTTTAAACCCCACACTACATCGATGTTATTTTTTTGTTAAAGTAGTCAATTAACTTTTTTTTTTAATTTTTATTTATTTATTTTTCCCCAAAGCCCCAGTAGATAGTTGTATGCCATAGATGCACATCCTTCTAGTTGCTGTATGTGGGACGCAGCCTCAGCATGGCCAGAGAAGCGGTGTGTCGGTGCGCGCCTGGGATCTGAACCCGGGCCGCCAGCAGCGGAGCACACGCACTTAACCGCTAAGCCACGGGGGCTGGCCCCAAAGTAGTCAATTAACTTTTAAGGACATCTAAATAATAAGAAAAAAATTAATATATTTTCCTACATAGTTACCATTTCTGATGCTGTTCATTCCTTTGTGTAGATCCAGATTTCCGTCTGATATCATTTTCCTTCTCCCTGAAGGATTTGCTTTAATAATTCCTGCAGTGCAGTTCTGCTGGAGATAAATTCTTTCGCTTTTGTGCATTTGCAAAACTCTTTATTTCACCTTTGTTTTGTTTTGTTTTGTTTTGTTTGAGGAAGAGTGGCCCTGCACTAACAACTGTTGCCAATCTTCCTCTTTTTTTTCCCCCCCAAAGCCTCAGTACCTCGTTGTGTATCATAGTTGTCGAGTTGTAGCTCTTCTACGTGGGACGCCACCTCAGCATGGCTTGAGGAGCGGTGAGGAGGTCCGCGCCCAGGATCCAAACCGGCAAACCCAGGGCTGCCATAGCGGAAGACGGGAACTTAACTACTACACCATCGGGCCAGCCCCCACCTTTGTTTTTGAAAGATATTTTTTTTGCTGGATAGAGGATTCTAGGTTGGCAGATTTTTATTTTTCTTTCAGTACGTTAAAGATATTGCTCCACTACTTCTTGCTTACATTGTTTTCAGTGAGAAATCTCTATCATATTTATATTTGTCCCTCTATATGAACCTTATTTTTTTCTCTTGATGTTTTTAAGAGTTTTGTTATTATCACTGATTTTGAGCAATTTGATTATGATGTGCCTTGGTGTGGTTCCCTCCTATTTCTTGTACTTAGGGATTGTCGAGCTTCTTGCATCTGTGAGTATGTGGTTTTCACCAAATTTGGAAATTTTTGGCCTTTATTTCTTCAAATACATTTGCCTCCTTTCTTTGAGGAAGCCCAATTCACATATAGGAGACCACTTGAAGTCGTTGCATAGTTCACTGATGCTCTGTTTATTTTTTTTAATTATTTCCTTTTCTCACTGTGTTTCATTTTTGGTAGTTCCATAGCTATTTCTTCAAGTTCACTAATCTTCTCCACTGTCTATTCTGCCAATTGTCTCATCCAGTATACTTTTCATCTCAGACATTGTAGTTTTCATCTCTAGAAGTTGTATGTGAATCTTCTTTATATCTTCCATGTCACATTTTAAGTGTATGAGTATATGGAATACAGTTATAATAACATTTGATGTCATCAATTGGTAATTCTAACATCTATGTCAGTTCTATATCAGTTTGAATTGATCAATTTTTCTCCTTCTTATGGGTTGTAACTTCTTGCTTCCTTTCAGACCTCATAATCTTTTTGTTTGTTTGCTTATTGTGGTAACATTGGTTTATAACATTGTATAGATTTCAGGAGTACATCATTATACTTCTATTTCTGCATGGATTACATCATATTCTCATGTTCACCACCCAAATACTAGTAACAATCTATCACCACACACACGTGCCGAATTATCCGTTTCACCCTCCTCCCTCCCCTCTTCCCCTCTGGTAACCACCAATCCAATCTCTGTCTCTATGTGTTTGTTTGTTGTTATTATCTACTACTTAATGAGTGATATCATACGGTATTTGACCTTCTCCCTCTGACTTATTTCACTTTGCATAATACCCTCAATGTCCATCCATGTTGTCACAAATGGCTGGTTTTCATCATTTCTTATGGCTGAGTAATATTCCATTGTGTATAAATACCACGTCTCCTTTATCCATTCTTTCCTCGATGGGCACTTAGGTTGCTTCCATGTCTTGGATATTGTGAATAACGCTGCAATGAACACAGGGGGTGCATGTATCTTTACGCACTGGTCTTTTCACGTTCTTTGGATAAATACCAAGCAGTGGAATAGCTGGATTGTATGGTAGTTCTATCCTTAATTTTTTGAGGAATCTCCATACTGTTTTCCATAGTGGCTGCACGAGTTTGCACTCCCACCAGCAGTGTATGAGAGTTCCCTTCTCTCCACATCCTCTCCAACACTTGTTTCCTGTCTTGTTAATTATAGCCATTCTGATGGGTGTGAAATGATATCTCATTGTAGTTTTGATTTGCATTTCCCTGATAATTAATGATGCTGAACGTCTTTTCATGTGCCTTTGGCCATCTGTGTATCTTCTTTGGAAAAATGTCTGTTCAGGTCTTTTGCCCTTTTTTTTAATTGGGTTATTAGTTTTTTGTTGTTGAGATGCATGAGTTCTTTATATATTTTCAGAGATTAACCCCTTATCAGATGTATGGTTTGCAAATATCTTCTCCCAATTGTTAGGTTGTCTTTTTGTTCTGTTGATGGTTTCCTTTGCTGTGCAGAGACCTCATAATCTTTGATTGGATGTCAGACATTATGAATTTTACCTTGTTGAGTAGTGGATTTTTATATTCCTACAAATATTGTTGGGCTTTGTTCTAGGACAGAGTTGAGTTATTTGAAAACTGTTTGATCCTTTTGGAATTTACTTTTAAAATTTCTTAGGTCAGGCCAATGCAGTATCCAATCTAGAACAAATTATTCCCCATTACTGAGAACAGACCCTTGTGTGTATTCTACCCAATACTCTTTGAATCATGAGGTTTTCCAATCTCGCTGGTGGGGACAGACCTGCTTCCATCCCTGTGTGAGTGTGGACATTGTACCTTTAATCCTTTCCAGTGGTTCTTTCCTCACATGCAAATGCTGGTCAGTACTCAGCTGAATATACAAAGGGGATGCCCTTCAGATCTCTGGAGTTTTCTATGTACAGAGCTCCTTCAAGTACTCTTTCCTGCAAACTCTAGCTGTCTTAGTCTCCCTAGACTTTCAGCTCCATCTCAACTCAGGCAGCCTGCTAGGCTCCACCTTGGTTCCACTGCCATACACCATGACCTGGAAACTCTCTGAAGATGGTAAACTCTCTGAAGGTGGTAAATTGGGACAATTATAGACTCGCCTCCTTTGTTTCTCATGTCTCTGGAATCACTGGCCTTCTTTGCCTGAGAACAAAGTGAAGAATGCTTATAATGCAGTTATCCCAGTGCCTGACAATGCAGCAAGGACTCAGTAAAAGTTAAGTATTATTATTACCATTATATTTCTTTGAAGATACAGCTTTGAAAGTTTGAAACTATGTGTATACGCATTGGAGACACAATGCTTTGGAAGAGACAGATAACTAGGAAAGCTTTTTTATTTGTTTGTTTATAGAAGGTCTTTTGTAGCTTCACTAACATCCTGAAATCTAAGTGGGTGGTAGCACTTAAGAATAAGTTTAAGGTCCGCAGAGCACAGTGGTAGGGAAAGATGGGTGACAAAGGAAAGAAATATTTAATGTCTCAAAAGGCATTTTTACTTATACATGTATGTATGTAGAAATACACATTTATGTTCCATAATCCCAGTGTGTCTCTCTACTTTAGTCTCATATAATTGATGACTACATGATTTGGGACAATGGAGAAATATACATGGGCTTTTCCACTCCTTTTCAATAAAGTTGGATCTCTGTTGAAATCCAGGTCTCTGATCTGGAGACAACGTAGCCCCATGGACAGAAATCTTATTTACATGTTAAAATAAATGAGTCCCTGAAAGTAGACTTTGGCAGGCAGTCAGCAGAGAACATCAAGAATGTAAATTGGGAGAAAGTGACTGAGTTAGGAAGAGGGCATGGCCTAGGATAAGAGTAGGAAGGGTGGGGCAAAAAAGACAGTGATGCTTAAATCAGAGTATGGCCCAGAAATAACAGTATACCCTAGCCTCTTTCCTACTTTTCTTATTAAAAACAGTCTCTATGAGGTTGGAAGGAGCACTGGTCTGTGAATCTAGTCTTGCTTTAGCCACTAATTGTTTCGATTCTGTCACTCACTTCACATACTAAACAATTTCTAAAATTCATTTCAGCTATAGCATTCTCTGACAGTCTTTGCTGAAGTTCCCCAGAAAGCCTGAAATGAAGGTCTAGGGTGTGATTCCCAGGGTGCTGGCACAAGGGCTAGGGTGAATGGAAGCAGGAAAAAAGGGCGAGTCAGTATAAGGGTGCATTATCAAGTTGGCCTCTGCTATAAGTTACTGGTTACTTGGTCCCATGGAACTGACTGAAAACCCATATGTTAGGTGTCTCAAGACTGTTTGTGAAGGAGAAAGGAGAGTGGATGGAGTAAAAGGGAATGTACCTACTCATCAGCTCCCATCCTCATTAGTCAAAGACTTACCCCATGAGGCTGAAATAACTCCATACTTTTGGGTCCCACATACATGGGTGCTGATCTGGTTTCCTTGGCATCCTGCTGCAAGGCATCAATAGAAAAGCCCAGGGGGCCGGCCCCGTGGCTTAGTGGTTAAGTGGGCGCGCTCTGCTACTGGCGGCACGGGTTCAGATCCCGGGCGCGCACTGACGCACCACTTCTCTGGCCATGCTGAGCCGGCGTCCCACATACAGCAACTAGAAGGATGTGCAGCTATGACATACAACTATCTACTGGGGCTTTGGGGGAAAAAAAAGGAGGAGGATTTGCAATAGATGTTAGCTCAAGCTGGTCTTCCTCTGCAAAAAGAGGAGGATTAGCACGGATGTTAGCTCAGGGCTGATCTCCCTCACAAAAAAAAAAAAAAAGAAAGAAAAGCCCAGGACAGAGATAAGAGACACATAGCAGATGCCTGAGAAAAGACGCTGCCAGGTTGCACCTGCATGAAGCTATTTGGAGCTTGGATCACATCTTGAAGGCGTATAAAGACACTGAAGGAATCTAAGCTGAAGAGCAAAAAGATTAGAGTGATACTTCAGCAAACTCACTCAGACAATGAGTGAGAAATGGAATAAGGAAAGTAAATTGGGGAAAAGGACAAAAGTAGAAGTAGACTGCAGTAATAATATTAATGATGTCCTTCAGCTAAGGAAACTGAGACTTGGAGAGTTTAAGCAATTTGCTTAAGGTCGATGTTAATGAGAAGTAGAATCAGGACTTGAACCCAGGCAAGCTGACTCCAAGCCTGTGCTCTTCACTGCTTTGCAATGCTGCCCTTGGGCTCTAAGTTACAAGGGCATGAACTCAAATAACAGCAATGGATAAGACGAGAAGAGATTGTTGGTACAATATCAAAAGTATTTGGTAATTTTCCATTGTTTTTTATGGAAAGATCTACATAGGTAACTCCAAGCAAGCACAAGCCAAAAAACACCCTTTAAAGGCTCTGGGGACAGAGACACGGACAAGAGGAAAAAGCGAAAGTTTTTAGTTTACCAAGAGCCCTGTCCTTGATCTATTCTAGACACTATCCTAGACTTCTTCTAGGAAGTACTAGAAGATCCTAGGAGGTAAGGGATAGGAGTGGAGAAGCCAGGAGCTCCTCTTGGAGATTAATACACAATGGTAGAGCTTGCAGTGACACATGGCAAATTATGGAACATTTCCAGTTTCATGCTAACAATCACCAAATTAGGGCTCAATGGTCTTTTTACATAGATTCTCATTTTTGCTATATTTGGGGGGAAAAATATGAAAAGGTGACAGATTTTGTGAGTGTGTGTGTGAGGAAGATCAGCCCTGTGCTAACATCGGCCAATCCTCCTCTTTTTTTTTTTTTTTTTTTTTTTGCTGAGGAAGACTGGCCCCGGGCTAACATCCATGCCCATCTTCCTCCACTTTACATGGGACACCGCCACAGCGTGGCTTGCCAAGCAGTGCATCGGTGCACGCCTGGGGTCCGAACCGGTGAACCCCGGGCCACTGCAGCGGAGCACACGCAGTTAACCGCTTGCACCAAGATGACAGATTTTTAAAAGTAGCCAGCACATTTATAGCAAAATCAATACTAAAATCCTCTCTGTAATTCAGCTTTCTCGGGCCGGCCCCGTGGCCTGGTGGTTAAGTGCACGCGCTCCGATGCTGGTGGCCCGGGTTCGGATCCCGGGCGCGCACTGAGGCACCACTTCTCCGTCCATCCTGAGGCCGAGTCCCACATACAGCAACTAGAAGGATGTGCAGCTATGACATACAACTATCTACTGGGGCTTTGGGGGGAAAAATAAAATAAAAATAAAATCTTTAATAAAAAAAAAAAAAAAAAAAAAAAAATTCAGCTTTCTCCCTTGAAATTCTTCTACCTGCCCTGGAGAAGATAAGATTCTGCTCACTGGTTAAGTAATTTAAGAGATCACCTAGTTAGAAGCATTCATGAAACTAGGCCTGATAAAGCCTAGCTCAGAAAAACACTGCCTTAAAAGAATAAGAGTCCTAAAAATGATTGCTTTAAAGTAGTGTGTACATACACTGCTTTATTGTAAACTGCCTCCTGCAAATCACTAGGTGGTTTGACATTATCCTCAATGATCCTTCCCAAAATATCCGGTTCTCTATGTAATGAGGCCCAGGATTATTTTATGTTTACTTTAGCACATTTCAACAGGGTAAGTAACTTGCTATTACAACTGAATTCAAAATAGAGTACTTTTGTATCAACGATAATGGTTATACTTGGCACTGCTGTGAAACTAAATATATATATATATAAGTCAGATTATTTTTTCTTCTCTTGTCTTCCTTAAGAAGGCAATAAAAGGACGGAAAGCCATTGTGTTATAACTGGAAAATTAATCACATCAAATATTCTCTTATACTAATCAAGTTATAAGTCTGGAATTGGCTTATATAAAACAGATGTTTACATTCTTATTCTCCTTTGGTACTAATGTCAAGAGAAGAAAGCACAGAATAACTATGTCATGGCGTACTTTGGGGAATGTAACACATTGGTTTTACTTTTTTTAATGAAGCCACGAAGCCTGTGGTCAGCAAGGGGGACAGCCAGAAGGGGGAAAACACCGGAGGCCTGGTCTCCTACTCCTTGTATAGGCAAAACTTTTGTCGCCTGTAATGGAATGGGACGTGTGCTGCCTAAGGAAGAGAGAACTGGCTCACAGCAAGTGGGAGAAGATACAGGCAACATGTGTCTGGTAGCTTGTCCAAAGGGAGCCTCCCTTTTGGCTCAGCTGGTGTCCTAGTTCTCTAGGACTCGTGATTCTGGTTTGCATTTCAATTGTGATCTCTCTATCAGGACCTCAGCTATTCACCCCCTCCCAAAATAAAGACCCAGGGACCTACAAGTTGTCCTCATACTACTTGGGGAGAAGTTTTGAAAGCCTAACTGAATGCTTAATGGAGAAAGGAGTCTTGAACCAAGAATGTCTCAGCTTCACGTTCTGAAAATAATGTTGAAGAAATTAAAATTTATCCTCAATGACCCCTCTCCAGATGTCCTCTCAAATCTCCATCCTCTCTCCCAGGTAGCTGCTGTCTCCATAAAGTCAGGGCCCAGGCAACATCACACACCCAGTCTTTTCTGCTCCTGTATCCCAGTTTAAAAGCTGCAAAAGATTTTAGAAATCATTTTTCTACTCTAGGGCCTTCATTTTACAGACAGAAAACTGAGGCCCACAGAGTGACTTGTCCAAGATTTCATGAAATTCTGAAGTAGTGTTCTAAGTATATTTTGGACCTGTAATTATCACTCTTCCATCTCACCAGGTATACTAGCTAATATTTATTGAGTACTTATTATGTCCCAGGCACTATTTTAAGTGCTTTATGTGTATTAACACATTTAATCACCTTTAATCCTCATTCCAAAACTATGAGGCAGTTAACATAATGGTCGCCATTTCACAGAAGAGGAAAATGAAGACGAAATTCACACAGAGAGGTGAGGTGACCCTGCCTGGTTCTCACAGCTCAGCCTTCTCATCTTTACTTTTATTCTCCTCCTTTGGCCTTCAGTCCATGTTTTTCCTATTATTTTACAGTAAAATTAAAAATTTTAATAATGAAACTTTGAAATACAGAAATATTTTATAGTATGTTTGAAAGTTTTATCGTTAATATAATACATATACTATATTGGCCTTTTCAGGGAAAAAAAAAGATACTACAGTCTCGGTTTCTTTTGCTTTGTGAATTATCCATGAAGCATTCTTTGGCCGTGAATGAGCTTTTCTTGCCCCTAAGCCTATTTCTGAGTTTTCTCTCTCATTATTTACCAACTCAAACTAACTTTATATTTTTCCCATGATGCCATGAATTCCTTAGGAAAAAGGGCTGTGTTTGAGTCATTTTTATAAACACATAGTGCCCAATACACAGTAGGAATTCAATAATGATTCTTTAATGAATAATGATTAATAATAATGACAGCAATAATAATAACTGCCATCTAATGAGTACTTGAACCATGTTCTTAGCACATAGGTTAGCCCGTGTACATTCAACATTCACAATAACCTTATAGGATAAATATTTCTATAACCATTTCGGAGATAGCAAACTAAACTCAGAATGGCAACAACTTGCCCAAGATCAATTTGGTAGTATGTGGTACAGTCAAGAGTAAAACCCAGGTCTTTCAGGACTCTTTTCAATCCACTCTACTTCCACCATGCAAAATAACTTTATTATTAGCCTGAACATGACATTTCTAGGAAAATAAGTGTTTTGTAAAGAAAGTTTATCTTTCTAAGGCCCAAATATTTATTTAAATTATCTTGCTTATGTGAAACTTACCTTTACTTACCTCCAGATAGAAAATCAAAGAGTTGTAGAAGTGAAGACAATTTAGCAAGATGTAGTTTCAAAAGAAAACAAAAGCAGCTCTAAAAAAAAGGAATACTTTGAAGGTGTGAATATCTAGCCACTCATCTGTTTATTAGAAGAAAACATCCATAGTGCCTGTGATCAGTTTCTATTAACCATAAGGGGCTATAAAAAAGGGGAAGATCAATGTTCTAATATGGATTTACTTGATACTAAAGAGTATGAAAAGGATTTAGAGTACAATTCAGGTGGTAGATGTAACCCATTTTCTGTTTTCACCTTTATTCTATGATTTTTTTTAAAGGATGAATCCTTCTTCTCTTCTTGCAGAACTCCCTCCCATGTCTTCAAAATAGAGATTTGTCTAGAATAGGCTTTGATTATGAAAGTAAAAAGTCCTAGAATTCAGGGAGGGAAAAGACCTTGAAAATCAGAAAACACCTACTATTCTAGACAGCTGGGAATCTGTCCTCATTTTAAACAGAGGAAGAAATTCTAACTTCCCATCTTACATTCCAACGTTCAGTAATTCTCTTTATCAGAGTTACTGATAAACTCTGTATATCAGAGTTTTCCTTTATATTTCTTCTAATACAATTTAAGCCTCTTTCTTCCCGTTTTGTTTTCAGAAGAACTACGGCTGATCACAGCCTTTCACATATTTTTTTCTATATCAATTAAGGCAAAGCAAAAGGTATTTGCTTCAAAAATAATAAACTGGATCCAGGCTTTCTGCCTTTACGTTTTTTTTTTTTAATACCTTAGTCCTATTCAAATCACATTAATCAAAGTATAATAAGTAATTCCAAGTTCCTCTGAAGAAATAAGGGGATATATCATGAAAACTAATCTTCCCTCTTTCTTTCCTTTTTATTTTCAACCTATACTCAGTTAAAAATCAAGATTTTTTTTGAAATTTTTTAATTAAAAAGAAAGCTAGAGTAATACTGTGGTGATAGATTAGAGTTGGAGACATCAGAATGAACTAAAGTTTGACTTAATATGGATACAGATGGATATGTATAAAAATACTTACAGGGATTTGTATATATGCAGGTTAATATACACACATGTATTCCCTTGCTCTATCAGCTGAGAGGGCTTAGAAGCAATGACACTCCAATAGCAATGAGCACCCTTCGTGACTGAATCTTGGTTTCTAATGGTTATTTCCAATAAAAGAACCAGGGCTCCTTGGAGAAATGGCTGATTCTAAGGCTGGAACAGGGAAGATATAAGATGAGCTTGGAGCATTTTATAGAGCCATAAATGAAAGAAATGCAAAACAAAACACAAAAAGGTACACACATGCACACAAAATGGTATGATATGTCAAGGGGACACAGGAGTCAACTGAAAGAAGTCCCAGTGGTCAAAGCTGGAATAATTCGAGCAACAAAATAACATAATATTGAATTATAATCCAAAGTATAAAATGAATATCCTTAAGTCCATAAGGATACAAATAAATGATACATAAATAAATGAAGGATTCTTCTCCCATGCAGACGGATTCCAAATAATTATGTATATACCCCTACCTCAAGGAGATGAAGGATAAATACCCACCCCTTAAATATGGGCTGCACGTAGTGACTTGCTCCTCAGGAATACAGTAAAGAAAGGGGGAAAATAGCTTTACAGAAGAGAAATCTGGCCAACACTAACTCCACTAGTGATCAAGCTTAACGTCAACAATAATAAGTCTTGTTGATAGCATGTACTCTTGATATGATGTGATGAGAATAGCATCTGTCATCTTCCCTCCAAGAAACCCCCCAGGACTTCTTGTCAGAGTCTAGAGAAACCTAATGTCAACATGGTATCCTGGATGGGATCTTGAAACAGAAAAAGAGCATAAGGTAAAAATTGAGCAAATATGAATACAGTATGGTTAAGTTTAGTTAATATTTAGTTAACATTGGTCACTAGTTGTAATAAATGTACCATACCAATGAAAGATGTTAATAATAGGGGAAACTGAATATGGGGTAAATGAGAACTTTCTGTTCTATCTTCACCACTTTTCTGTAAATCTAAAACTATTGTAAAATAAAAAAGTTATTTATAAAATAAAATAGCAAAAATAACCCCAAAACCATTTTTAATGCCATCTTAAATATGATGGCATCAAGAAATACAAATAATTTTTATTAGTCATTTGTCATCCATACAATGAAATGGATTAAATAATTCACGGTAATTCATGAGTGTATTTTACTAATAGAATAAAGTCTTACACTTAAAAGACAGAACATCTGAAAGAAATTCTATTGGGCCTATTGGAAATCAGACTAAAGGCATTATATAGCATAAATAAACATTGAAAACATACCCTAAAGCAATAATACTACTGTTGCTCATTGCCATATGGCAAATCATTGCCACTCAAGCAAGGCTTAAAAAGTATAGTGTTAGTTACTGAAACATTGAGGGTGGAAGAGAATCATGATTTTTTGTTTCAAAAAACCTATCTATAATAAATTACAACTGCTATCTCAATCAGAACAGCTTGGTAATGAAACCAAAGTTATTAGTATGTATGTCACTTCGTTTGACCATATTTGGTGACAAACTCCAGCCCAATACCAGCTTGTTGCTTTGTAACCATTAGTTAGTGTGAGACAAGAGTGTGTCTAGATCCGCATAAACCTAAAAACTTCCAGGAAAAATTGCTTAAACAGAATGTCTTATTGATGATAGATCAGGCATGTTATTTTCTTATGGAACTTGACCTGTAAATTAACCCAGGAAAGAACCTGAGCAGAGGCAAAGCAAGTCCTCTTATAAATGACTCTAGTGGGAGAACTTTGCTGAGATTTGACGGACAAATTTCAGCAAAATCCTTTCACTCACACCACAGCTAATCCCAAGTCTCTCGGTAGAGGATTTTCTGTGCTACATTTAAAGCATCTCTACAAATTTCTTTTGCTGTGACTTATAGTTTCGCCAAAGAACTAAACATCAAGAGTGCACCAAAAAAGTTTTCTTCCCACTGGGCCTGTAGTTTATGCCTGAAGGTTGATTTTCTAAACAAAAATGCACAATGAATTATTGGAAGCATGAAAACGCATTCAGTCATCCCTAAAGGGCATTCTTTAATGCTAAATATTTGGCTATATGCTAAAATTGACAGTATAAAATTAGAACTATATTTAACAGATGTTGAAAAAATTGACATTACGCCAACTAATTCAGATTCCCAACATTGTTGCTATCATCCCATATAAGGAACAAAAATGATAATAATAATAAAATAACTGCACACCAAAATTGACAAAATAAGATACAAAGATAACCAGCAGACACATAAGACTCACAATTTGTATTATATTATGAATTCAGCCTAAAAAAAATCACGTTCTCAGTCTTTCTGACTTTAGTTCTGTCAAGTGGCTCATTTAATTCAACCAGCAATTGATTAACAATACTTTAATTTTCCTGATCTTACTCTTCACAAATCCAGTAGCCAAATATCTTTACCAATATTAAGTAAACCTTCGAACTCTCTTATGGAACATTCAGCAATAGCGTTCATCTTCTACTGATGCAAAGCTATGAAGATTAAGCTCATTGACTTAACATTGCCCTAAAATTTGCGGAATGACCAGAAACTACTTTTCAAGATGCTATTGGAAGCATTTAGAGAAACTATGCACAAAAATGATTGCATTCTAAATGAGAGGGAAGAGTGAGAAGTTTTCATGCCACCCTCAGCCCCCATCCCAACCCATGCGTGTATATATTTGATCAGCATTTATTTACTCATAAGTCATTCAGTGAATAGTCATGGAGAACTTTCTATATGCTAGACACTAGGGAAATACCATAAAGAGATGGTAACTCTCCAGTTGCATTATAATCAGCAAATATCTACACTTTTTGTGGCAATATAAATAAACAATTCTTATCAGAGATGTTGGAATTTTTTTTTTTTTTTTTTTTTTTTTTTTTTTTTAAAGATTTTATTTATTTTATTTTTTCCCCCCAAAGCTCCAGTGGATAGCTGTATGTCGTAGCTGCACATCCTTCTAGTTGCTGTATGCGGGACTCGGCCTCAGGATGAACGGAGAAGTGGTGCCTCGATGCGCACCCGGGATCCGAACCCGGGCCACCAGCATCGCAGCGCGCGCACTCAACCACCAAGCCACAGGGCCGGCCCGAGATGTTGGAATTTTAATAATCAACATTACCACTTAAAGATCTTTGCTTCTACTATGTTACTAGTCTTATTTTCCTGGAAAAAAAATTTATAGCCTAAGATTTCTACTAAACAGCTATTTTATACTTAACGGTTTAGAATCAGTAGAGGTATTAGGAGAGTGTGAAAACTAATATTGCCCTCTGCTGGCAGATCCCTCAAGTAAAAAGCATTGTGTTTTGCCATTTTACCTTATTCCTCAGTCTTTGGGGATACATTTTGACATTAAGAGATTAGAGTTTGCTTCTTATAAGTAATATTTGGAATTCCTTCTGAAAAAAAGTCCAAAATGTCTAGGCAATGATGATAAGTACAGTTAGCACCAACCAAAATAAATACTTTTTCAAATATAGCTCTACCCACATAATGTGAAGACATTGTCTTACAGCATAGTGGTTCATAATTCAGGGATATCTTAATCCCATTTTTTTGAAGCTGAATCTAATTATCCAGGAATCTCCAGGCTCCTGCAAACTAGATAGCTCTCAAATTTGAGTAGTCTTTGTGAGCCCGTGCAACAGACAATTATGCCTCTCTTTTCACCACTAAAGTGTATGAATTCTCTCCAGTTAAAACTTCAGATGCGGTATGAGATTTGGGGATGTGACTGTCTCAAGATATTTGTATAAACTCTTAGTTTTAGATGATCCTATGTTAACAGATTGAGAGGCTTTATGAAATAAAACGCCCTGTTAGTTAAAAGATTTGAATCACGCTTGGAAGTTGTTTCCAACATTCTTTAATGAGTTTTTCTTTTTTGGTAAATATAGATGGATACAAGAAGCTTCTGTTGTGAGCAAGTGTTCTCTTATTTCATCTTTGTATTTCGAGTACTTAGCACAGTGTCCCATATATAATACATATTTAAGGAAGGCTTGTTGAATGAATAAATGAATTAGCTTATTCCATTCACTATGTTTAATCAAATTAGACCTTATTTCTCAAAAAAAATGCTTAGGGTAGAATGTAGTATGGCATGTAGGAAGAACATATGCTTTGGAGTTGGACAGACTTGGATTTAAATCCTAGTTTTGATATCCAGATGTGTGGTAGGAAAGCCACCTAAGCTCTCTGAGCTGCAGCTTTCTCATCTGTAAAATAAGAAGCATAACACTTTCTTTCTGTGTTGTTGTAGGGATTACATGAGATTAAAATATATAAAGTGTCTGGTCCAAAATGAGTATTCAAAAATTTAATTCTCTTTTCTTTCCTTTCAGGTAAATTGCTCATTCCTTTCTTTTTAATCAGGACTCTAGAACAAATTTAGCTCAAATCCATTTTGAGAAGAGAAGAAAGAGAATGTGTTTAATCTAAACACAATTTGTTTAAATTTTCAAACTTTTCCCCATCAGGATTAAGAATATGTATATACAAGCTTCCATATTTTGCCTGCTTTAGAGCTTCTACTGACTTCAAAAGAGGTTACCTACACTGGAAAAGGCACTAGGGGAATTTATTTTACTTACCATCATTTTCCAATTAAGTAAAATGGAGAAATCATGACATCTTCCATTAGATTAATGATTTGCAGGTTTCAAAACACTTTAATCTATAATCTCTCACTTCACTCTCACATTAGTCCCTATTTTAAAGCTAAGGAAACTGAGAGGAGAAAAAAGGGGCCTGCCAAATGTGGGGAATAAAACCAGAAGCCCTGTGTTCTGACTTGTTCAGGCATCATTCCCCACCCACCTGGGATGTGTTGCATCACATGTTCTCATCAGGAGCTGCCATTACATGCTCACCAGTGCCCCCCACCCTTCACTTTGGGCATTGCATCCTGGAGCCAAGCCCTCTCTTGCTGCCAATGGGATTGTGGTCCACTAGTTAAAGGAGACAACCAAGTCATGTGTCCTGAAGCGCTTTTTTTTTCCCCCCTCAGTGACTCACAATGAGACATGTGGTTAGTTGTTTGGAATTAACTACTTTTCCAGCGTTTTACAAAGCCTAAATGCCCTCGGTGGTATTTTTAACAATTCTAAGGAAGTTCTCAGTTTATTTTCAACATTAAAGATGCTACAACAAGAGTGAGCAGAATGGAAAAGTTGAAGCCCTTGTTGGTAGGGCTACAGACACAGAGTCTCCATTAGAAACAGCTGTGCCTGTAAGTTTTCTTCTGTGATACATTTATTGACATTCTTGTTGTGTTGCCAGTGCTAGCTGGTGGCCAGCTGTTCTCATCAGATTTTAATTAAAAAAGCTACCAAACCCATCAAGAATATTCTGTGTAAAGATGTGCAACACCTGTCGGCTGCTGTTCCTGTACCAGATCTATCTCTATGTCTGGACCTTAACAATATAATTCATTCTTACCCTTGTTGCCCCACATCCAAAATAATGTGTATTAAGCTGACATCCCTGTACCTTTAAGGGAATTTTATCCCCCTGAAATTATATGCAAAATTGGGTATGTATATTCTTATGAAGAGAAGGCTCATACCTGCAACAGATTTTCAAATGCATCCATTATTCAGAAAAGGGGTAAAGAAGATTGACTATAGATAGGTACCCCTCTATATTAATTTTTAGTGGAAAAAAATAATAGTTGCTTGTCTTAAAAACCTCAATCAACAATGGGAGACTTCTCAGGGTAAGTTAAAGACTAAATAAAGTAGGGATAAAACATGGGAAAGGAAAGTTAAGTAGAAATAGTATATCTGTTAACAGGCAATAGAGGATGATTCGCTTGAAAAGAGTAGGTTAGAAAATAGAAACTTTACTACCATAATTTTACCTCAGTCAACATATTAACAGTAGGCATATATATCAACTTCTAGAAAAGGCTCTCAGGGAGGCAAAAGTCATCTTTCAAGTTTATAAGCTCATGCCATGTCCAAAAAGAAAGTACATACCTAATTTTAATACATAACGATTTATAAATCAACAGATTATAATTTGCCAATATTCACTGCTTTTCTCTGCTCACTTTCCCAATGGCCAAGAAAAGCAGTCAGTTCCAAGCCATTATCCATCTTGCTTCTCTATCATAGTATAGAAAGGGTTACGAAGTTCTGAATTTGCCTTACAATCACCAAAATGTGACATGGTTCCTTTGCTCCCCACTTCCCTCATCCTCTTCCCCCACAAAAACAGAGAAAAAATAATAATATTAAGAATAGACTTTCTCTAGGGACAGAGAAGTAAGCCCAGGACTGACTTACATAATAATTGAAGAAATATCCTTGAATGTGTGGCAACAATGTCTACAGCCTCACCATTTCCACCTTCTTTATATTACTTCTGTTTCCTTTCTCTTAAGAATCTCTCAATGACTGATTGCTTCTATGAAGCCCTAAGAAAACCACTCTGTCACTACAGCCGTCCCAAATCCAACGCTTCTCACCACCTACAATTTGGCGAAGTCTTTGAGAAGAGAAATAACAGGAGTAAGGAAAGAGAACCATGAAAACCTTTATTGTTTTTTCTCCCTCTTCCACTCTGAAAGAAAAAAGAAATTGTTAGATAAGAGATAGGCAGACAAGGAAACAGCAGCAAAATGCACACACATACACATATAGCATAATGGGCAAAATTTCGGTTGAAAAGAATAACTGAATGGTAAAATGAAGCCCATGTTAGTAACAAAATGACAATTCTAGCACTTAGTTTTAGGAAAAAGTTACACTTGGCTTACTTCTAGTAAAAATCTCAACTTCTTATCCCTATAGATTTATTAGCACAATAATGGAGCATAACCAGGCAGTAAAAAGTTACTGCTTTGAAGAAAAAAAGTTGGTTCTACCATAAAATTTGTAAACTTTGTTTCTTCAGTGCCTGAGGCACTGTTTCCAGAAGTTTTTTTTTAGCCTAGTATTATGTGCACATACAGAATATCAAAACAAAACTTGAAGTGGGAAATTTAATAAGGTTAATTTTTTTAAAGAAAACTAGCTTTAATGTGAGATGCATGCTAGTCCTCACTTTCTAAGGTTTATTCCAACAGCAGTAAACATATTCACATTTACTTTGTGGTCCAGGACAAGTTAATAATTAGTTCTGAGTCCTACCATATTTCTATATTATGTCAAATCTAACAAAATTCAGTCAAGATTTAAACAAAATTCATTAAGTGTTTTAGGACTTGCTGAAATTCGATCTCCTCCGCAAAGACTTGCCTCAGTAATGTGGCGATTTCCTGCCCTCTTATCCTATCCTTGTCTTCTCAATATAACATTCATAAATCTGATGCCACTCTCTGCACTTTTAGGGAAATGATGGAGCTTTGCCAGAAGACCAAAGATAGGCAAAGCCCTGATTTTCAAAGGAGTGCGGGACAGGAGAAACACAAGTATAAGGTCTTTGAAGTTAAAGGCTATATCTTATTTCCTTTTTTATTGCCAGCACCTAGTAAAGGGTCTGTAACATAAATGAATTAATGAATGAATGAAATCAATTCAAATAGATTCTGAAAACCATAGACTGGAAAATATAACATCTACCTTCTCTTGAAATGAGAAATAGGTAGACGAATTGTGGCCCCTTAGAAAGGAAGAGAGACTGGATTCACTAAAAACAAAGCATGCCAGGCTAACCCCACCAGGATTTTATTCTTTGCTCTGTGCTGTTCAGCTTGGACCAAAACATAATCAGCATACTAATCAAATTTGTGAATGTTACAAAATTGGTGAGGACCATTAATACACTAGATAACAGAATGGAGATTCTACTTTACCTCAAAGATCTGAAAATGGACTGAAAGCCATCTATTTGAAATTTTAACAAAAACAAATGTAAATGACTATCTTTAGATTCATCAAAACAATTAAAAAATTTAAGATGAGAGAATCTGGACTCAATGGTAGGAAAAATGTGGTATGGTATGGTATGGCATGAAAAAATAAAGCAAAGGTTTCAAGTGACCACAGCTCAGTATGAGCCAATGATGTGAGACGGATACTAAAAAATTATTGTAAATTTTAGTATTGATAGAAATATCCTATACACATCATAAAAGCAAATAGTCCACTGTATTCTGCATTAGACAGAATCCATTTTTGCCCTCTGTTGTGACACTCTAAGAGAAATGCTGACTAACTGGAGAGTATTGAGAAGAGCATGAGAAGATTTTAAAATGAGGAACATTTAAGAAATTTGAGGCATCCAAGTTGAGGGAGATGAATAGTAACCTTCAGGTTTGTTTTTATTTATTTATTGGACCTCAAGGATACTAAAGTATAATAATCATAATATTTCGTATAATTCCTAATAATCATAACATCATATAATTCATAATAATGATAACATTCTCATCACTGATCCACAAATATTATTACTTATTTATTTTTATGTTTGATTGTTTGCTTGTCTTTTTTTTAATAATGTAGCAAGATCCCATGAAACCCCCACCCAAAGTGAAAATAAGAACCTTGGCAATAACTTTCTTCCTCCTCTGGCAGAGGCCACAGGGATATCTCCGGCAGAGGCCACAAGGATAATTCTCCGTCTTACAATGTGATATTGACACTCTACCAACAGAGTGGTGAGGTCTATGTACCCTCCTCTTGAAAGTAGGAAGACCGTTGTAACTAGTTTGGCAAAGTGACACTATGCAACCAGGCTAGATCATAAAGATGCTGTGCACTTCTGCTTTTCTCCATTAGGATGCTTGCTCTTGGGATCCAGCCATCATGCTGTGAGGAAGCTAAAATCAGCCCACACTGAGAATCCATGTGGAGAGACCACATATCAGTATTCTAGCCATTAGGCAGCATCAATGGCTAAGACATTTCCAGATGATTCCGGCTCCCAACTGCCAGCCCCATCCTTAAAGTCTTCTCAGTTAAGGCTCAGATATCATGGAGCAAACACAAGATATCCCCACTGTTTCTTGTCCAAATCTCTGATCCACAGAATCCGTGAAAATTATCAGATGGTTGTTTTATGACACTAAGTTTTGGGTAGTTTGTTACGCAGCCATAGTAACTGGATATCAGTATGTGGTCATCACCATTGCATTTCCCTGTTGTGCTCAACTTAAAGGAACCACCATCTTCTATCCTGTCTTTATCTATCCCTTCCTTTCATCTTATATAATTAGATCTCATCTCCAAGTAAGCCTAAAAGTATATTTTTAATTTTAATTGTTTTTTACTTTATAAAAAGGGTATCCTATTTAATGTATTCTTTTGGAACTTATTTTTTCACTTAATATTATATTTGTAATATACATCCTTATTGTTGTTGTTCAATAATTTTGACTGCTAAATAATATTCCATTGAATGAATATACAATAGTTGATCATCCACCCTCCTGTCAATGTTAGGCTGTCCCAGGTTTTTGCTATTGTGAATAGCACTGCCAAGAACATTCTCATATATATCTCTTGGAGTATTTGTACAAAAGTTGATCTTGGGACTACTAGAAGGTAGGATATGTAAATGTTTGGGCAAATATTTATTTATTTATTTATTTATTTTTAATTATTTATTTGTTCAATTAATACATCTTTTTTTTTTTTTCCTGAGGAAGACTGGCCCTGAGCTAACATCCATGCCCATCTTCCTCTACTTTATATGGGACGCCGCCCCAGCATGGCTCCACAAGCAGTGCATTGGTGCGCACCCGGGATGCAAACTGGCGAACCCCGGGCTGCCACAGCAGAGCGCGCACACTTGACCGCTTGCGCCACCAGGCCGGCCCCTGGTCAAATATTTAAAAGAGTGAGGTAAGGAAAAGGACTACAATTCAGGCACAATATAAAGAACTAACCCTGGAGTCAGATGACTTTTGTGGGGGATCCAATTTTTGCAGCTCAAAGGTTGTATGACCATGGATAATTCACTTTGTTAATCTACAAGAAATTTTTGTTGAGATATAATTTGATAATATGAAATCTCTTTGTAAATTATAATGATGTAAAAATGTGGCATTATTTTTAAGAAAAATCGTATTGTTTTATGTGTTACTACAGAAAAAAAAAGAATTCGGACCAAAGGCTGGAAGTTACAGTGACTCAGATTTTGTACCAAAAATAAGCAAGAACTATTAACAATTTAACCTATACTACAATAGAACAGGCTTCCTGGAATGGCTGAATTAAGATGGAGTAAGCCTGATCTGTGAGGGTCTGGAATTTCCCAATACCAGGTCAGGCAGGTAGGGGTCACAAGGAAAGAAAGATGGACTAGGCTTCAGGACTGTATACATGTGGAGGATTCTTAGCAAAGAAGCCAAGAACAGAAGCACAAGCCATGGGACAGACCCAGGCAAATCATTTAGTTCTTTTGGTTATACTGTGTGTTGTGGATTGAATTGTGACACCCAAAAAGGTACGTTGAAGTCCTAACCCCTGGTGCCTGTAATGTGACCCTATTTGGAAATAGGGTCTTTGCAGATGTAACAAAATTAAGATGAGGTCATTAGGGTGGGCCCTTAATCCAACATGACTGGTGTCCTTATAAGAGGAGAAGACAGCCATGAGAAGAGACACAGACAGAGGCAGAGATTGGAGTTAGGCTGCCACAAACTACAGAACATCTGGGGCTACCAGAAGCTGGAAGAAACAAGGAAGGATCTTCCCCTAGAAGCTTCGGAGGGAGCATGGCTTTGCCAACACCTTGGTTTCAGACTTCTCCAGAACTGTGAGAGAATAAATTTCTGTTGTTTTAAGCCACCCAGTTTATGGTAATGTGTTATGGCAGCCCTAGGAAACTAATATACTGTGAGTCATTAAGAGCCCAAGGAGGCACAGGCAATTCCCCATGATTGGACAACTGTACAGCAGGGATGTTGTGAAACAGATACCTTCATTGAAAGAGAATTTGGACAGGATGATCTCTAAAGGTCCTTCCTGACTCTGGGATTCTCCACGGATCCATCCAGTAAAATTCTCATATCAATAGATATGCAGAATATATATGTAGAGTGCAGTTAATGGTTAGAATGGTCAGACAAGATATCTAACACGTGCATTTATTTAAACTCCCCCAATCTTAACTCAGATGGGCTCAGCTTCCCCAAAGACCGTAGGTGTCCACCTATCTCTACCCATCAGTTCAAACATTCTCTTCTGACAAGATATAGGAAAGGGACAGGAATAGATAAATCCCATCATAGCCATTTGGGATTATTAGCTACAATAAGAGTAGAAAATAAAATAGGAATATGAGAAATTTGTGCTTCTCGAGTCTTGTGTCCTGCCAAGAAATCTCCTGTCTAGCGACTTCTTGTAAAAAAAAAAAAAGAAAGAAAGAATATTAGGGTATATAAATCCACTTTCTGAATTGAGTGCCAGGAGTCAGAAAGTCCAAATTATTGAACTAGTCTCTGCACCATCATAATAAAGCACGCTCCTGATTTTCGAAAAGTTAAAAGATACCAAAGATACATTTTTTTCTCTATGAAACGTTCACAGTGCTTTAGGAAAGCTGCTAACGGTATGTGATTTACATCTCTGTTTAATCTGTGTTTCTGTTCAATATTTGCATAGTTTTATAAATATCAATATGTTCTGACATTTACACAGTCTCTCTTGGATTATAAACTCTGAGAAGGAAAAAGACTCCATTTTACAGGTACGCCATGCCAGAAGACACTTCAAGATTCTTAAATAAGAGCAAATAGAGCTTTAGTTAAATATCATTGTTTTGTCTTAAACCATAAACTAAGGGTGTTTTTTAATCTCCTTCACGGAGTTGTTGGGATGATTAAATAACACAGTGAGGGCAAGGCATGTGCACAGCGGCTAGCAATCAGTAAATCTCCATTAAATATCAGCTCCAGGTTTCATACTGAGACAGGTATTGAGAGTCAATATTTGTGCTTAAAGTTAAATGTGCAAAGTTTTAAGATCCTTGCCCCCGTAATGATACGGTGAGAAGTGGCAGAGTATAGAGCACCCTCGATAAAGCACAAGCGTTGGACACGCAATCAAGGGTTTAGACCACGGCTTTTCTGCTCAGGAGTTGTGTGACCTCAGGTAAGTTATCTAACTCCCTTAGCATCAGTTTTCTCATCATACAAGAGTTATTTTCAGGGACATTATATGAGTATTAGACATAGTGCTTATAAAGCACCTACTGTGATACCTGGCACATACTAAGCATTTTATAAATAGCAGTATAAACCCAAGGGGTCCTTCAGCCCATGTTGCTTCATCTCAAAGGGTTCCTTTAAGTACTTTCCACTCTTCTATACACAACTCTTATTTTTATCTCATAATTTGAATTCCTTTTCCATACAGTAATATACATATTTATGGAATGTCTATATTAGTAAAACATCAACCATTAGTTTAAAAAAAAATTTAAAGACCTTGTTAAGGAAAAGTGTCCAAAATTGGAAAAAGGAAAAAAAATAGATGGCAAGTCTTATCAGTGTCAGATGGGTTGAAGGCCCATCCAGGGATTATCTAAGAGATGTCATTGTTTCATTCACTAGTTACTACTGATTAAAGCTCCCAGACTTAGTGATGTTACCGTGAAACTTGTACATTTTTTGTCCAGCAGAGATGCAAATAATGTCTGTTTTCTGGAACAGACAATCCCAAAGGTTATGGTGATAGCCCTGTAGGATATTAACCAGTTTTTTGTATCTAGTCTGGTAATCTTATCCTAACATTCCCTTATTAAATTGCTTGTAAGTATCTAAGTCCCCAAATGCTGTTTGAACTAGTGTTAACATCTTCCTAATTCCCTCATTAATAAATGAGTGAGTAATATTTTTGACATGTGTTCTTTTCATATTTGTATGTGAGTCATGGTTTTAATTTTCTAAAAATGATATGCTAGCAGCTCTGAGAAAGCTTATTGGGAAAATGATTACCAAATCATTTTACAAAAATGAAAAATTATTTGGCAATGTGAATTATCCCTTTCTAATTCATCTGTTAAATCAGTTAAGAGTTTTTCTATGTGTTTTCTTCTGGCTGGGCATTCTTGGGGTCAGGCCATTGGCATGATCAAGTACAGCTGCCACTTGCTGCAGCAAGATAAGTTGGCAGAAGTTCTAAGGTCTCTTATACAACCACATTAGCAGTGAATTCAAAATCGCTGTAACAATTGCTATCAGCTTCCCTTTTTTTGCTTATTCTAATATTAATGATCTGAGAGATAAGGTTCATGCTCCATATGCTCACAATGGCTGGCTAGCTTCACACATATGAAATAACAGTTTCATTCCAGTTTTTCTGCCAACAGGGGAGAATAAACAAAGCTAGACTCTTCTTGGTGTGTTGGTTAAGCCATTTTGCACTTTGTTAATTTGTAATGCTCATGGACACAGAAACCATTTGGCAACACTTGGTGCCAATGTCTGCTTAATTCATGACTACTTTAAGCCATGTGAATTCTCATAAGCTCACATACCCAAGGTTTAGAAGAAAGAAAGGTGGGAACAATTCACATTCAAATTTAAAATTTCACAGATAATTCACAGTCTAATGATCCACGTTTCCCTGGACAAAAAGTTGAGGTGTATGATGAATTCAATAAGTTCAAACTAGGAAAAACAGAAAAAATATAAATAGGGGGAATTATTCTCCTCATAGAAGGATTCTCCACTGTACAAAATAATTTATAATAAGAACTTTTAGGAGCAAAACCCATTAGGACTTTAAACTTTTCTTTTTCTTCCTTTATTTTTTCCTCTCTTTCTCAATACAAATGTTTAAAGCAGTGTAGTAGAATGAGCAAGGCTTTGGTACTACTCGTGTGTGACCTTAGAGAAACCTATTCATCACACTTGGATAGGATTTCCTTACCCAAGAATGAAGGAGTGGGCCTGTTGGGACTCTAAGACTCCATCTAACTCCATTCCATGACCTACAGACAGCTTTTTGAGAGGTCACATTACATAAGCTATTCCTAAAATAACTTGAGGAAAGTAATTGCCAGAGAATGTCTATATTCTCAGTTCACTTGACTTATGGAGAAAGGACCATGTCCTGTGATGGATCAAATCATGCTGCTAACTGGTTTTGTCTGAGAAAGAGGAGCAGAAAAGAACACCAAACAAAGTGAGTTACAGGGCTTCCAATCAGAGCTTTACCAATAACCAGTTGTCTGGCCTTGGACATGTCATTTTGCCTCTATAAAGTGAGGACTCAGACCAGATCTCTCTTCCAGCACTAATTTCCATTATCTACCCAATTTACAGATATTTAGCTAGTTGCAAGGGTAGCTAGATCAAGCCTATGTTTGCCATTCATTGGCAATGCAAACAGGCTTTAGGGGCATGAATCCTAGCTCTGATGCTCACAAGCTGTGTGACTTTGGGCAAGTCACTTAAACTTGTAAAGCCTCAGTGTCCCGAATCGTAAAATGGGGACAGAGAATCTACTTATAGCGTATATTTTGAAGGTTAAATAGCTAAGTATATTTAAAATGCCCGATAAGGTAGCTAGTATGCAGTTTTACTCAATAAATAGCACTTGTTTTTACTGTTGCAGCCAAGTTATGGTGAGACTTTTGAGCTGAAGGAAACATTTTGCATAATTATTTTTTAAAATATATCTTCAAAGCTGTGTATGCTCTTTTTCATACAGTGCGACTTACTCGTAACTTCAAGACATCCTCTCTAGAATTGATATTAAATTTTGGATTTCACAATAATTCTCTCATGAGTGTGTAAAGATTAACAATATAATATTTGTAATCTTTTATTACCCTACAAATGGAAAACACTACATACCTGTCCAAGGTTTTTATTATATTTTTTAAAAAGTCAAAATGTTTGCATTGACAATAAGACAGGATGACTATTAGAGAGGATTAGGACTGAACTATAGTTGTTGAAGGAAGTTTCCTTAGCAAACTGTAAAGTCTCTTCACCTGAAATAGCCTCTAAAATGTTTTATTAATGTCATTATTAATATTAATTCAAATGGTATTACTATTTATAGGCCCTGAAAAATATAAGTAATATGGACTTTTAGAAGTCAATTTGTTTCAATTTTTTAAATTCAAGCATCATACCTAAGATCTCAAGAAAACATGAAATTCACTTTATCTAATTGTCAGATTTTACAGGTTCATTTGTAAAAGTTTCTCATGACCCTCATCCAAAGTGGTAAATAATTCTAAGCTTAACGTTGGTAACATTTCAGCTTTAGTTACTATATAGTTATTTCCATTTAATGGCATACCACTCTCCAATTTATCACCCTCCAATGCCTAACTCCAACTACTATAGAACTCATTACTGTTTTGAGGAAAAAAATCTCTCTTCAATGTATTGTGTCCAAAAGACACTTAGATTATGAGGAAAAAATAAATATCCAAAGTCGTAAAAACAGGGGTGAAAATAATAATACCACAATTTATTGAATATCTCTTATTGAGTACTCACTATGGGTCCGACATTATTAAGTACATGAGCATAATTTAATATTTACATATGTGATCTAACGACCACAAAAGATAAGCATTAATTTCCCCATTTATCAGATAAGGAAACAAGGCCAAGGAAGTTCAGTGACTGGACCACAACTACTGAGCTTTCAAATGTCAGCGCTGAGAGTATTTTTGACCTCAAGTCTACGCTCTACACACAATGTCACGCTCTTCATTAACAGATTACCATAAAGCTCCGGAGCCTCTTGTCTTCATCTACTCTACTTTCCTACTCATCAAGAGCTGTGTCTACTGGCTCACCTAGGGAAAGGAGGGGGAAACGGGAGGGGAGAGGGCTGGGTTGTTTCAGTCCATTCATTCAACCGTACCAGGATATGGAAATGTGGTTTTCCCTCCATCATCCCACAATAGTGTTTAAGTCATAAGTCTGGAGCTGAGAATAAAAGACACTTCATGCCTCCATATTCCAAGGCCTGGAACTGCCAGCATTTGGGGTCAGCCCTACCACCACCAAACTCCAGAGTTGGGTGTCATCATAATTTTTAAAAATTCATCCATTTGTTCAACTTTCTCATTTGCAGAGCCTTCTGTTGATGGAGTGTCATCGAGGCCCTAAAGAGAGAGAGGGCGGGCTAGGGCAGGGACATGCATAGCCCTAGGAGCAGGCTGAATGTCTAGGCTTTATTTTAGATTTGGGTAAGGGGAAACTATTGAAGGTTTCAGAGCAACTCATAACTAACCTTAACCTATGCAAAATCTTGAAAGTGAGACTGCGGATGGGAAGACAGGCTGGACGTGATGCAGGAGTGATGAATATGGGGTGGTGGTGGTGGTAAATATTTGAATTTGATCCAGGGCAAGTGGTGGTACTTTGTCAGTTGAGACTGAGTTGGAGAAACAAAGAAAGAACTAACATCTCTGATATGGAGAGAGAAGAGGAAAAGACCAGTATACGAGAGAGGAGGTGCTCAGCTGTTGCTTCATACTTGGGGCAGGGACCAAGGAGGAGGGACCATCATTCCCTACCCACCCCTAGCTCCTTGCTTGGGAAAGGGCCTCCACCATTCTCCGAAGTTTTTAATTTTGAGTCCAGGCTGAAGCTAGAGAGAAACAAGGAGAAAAGGAGGAGCCAAAAACAAAGGCAAAGTCCACAGGATGGGGGCACTGCCAGGTCCTATAAGAAGACCCATAGAAGAGGTAATCAATTCACAGTTTTGAGGGTCAAGTGTCTGTGGGACGGGGGCTATTACCTCACCTTTTAGGGGAGATTAAAGGGGGGTTTTCCTTCCAGAAGGCAAGTGAGGGAAGCTCTGAGAAAATCCCTAAAGGAGAGCAGGGTGCCTGCAGAAAGGGGCACCATTTCCTGGCTGGTTCCACACTGGGCTGCAGAGCCCGCAGATCCGCATTCATCCCGGCACAGAAGCCAAGCTTGGTGAGACCATTCTCAGGGTAGAGGCAGCACATTCTCAAAGAGGCCTGTGGCATGTTTGCCTTTACAGTCCCCTCCCCAATCTGAGGAAGAAGGGAGGGTTGCTTAACATCTTTCCCATGTTAAGAGATTATAGAAGTGGGAGGCCATATCTGCAAGGTTTGATGGGACTGTTGTGATGTGTCTAGGGGGAGCAGGGGGAAAACCCCTACCCAGTTCCAGTTCTCTATGGTCCTTAAAGGATATTTACTATCACCCCTCTCATTACTTAGCTCCATAGGAAGGTACACAGAGATTAGCAGAGGGCAGGAGCCCCGGGAACCGCCCAGGCAGCACAACCTGGAGAAAAGTTTAGAATTTTTACTCCTGGTGGCAATGAAGAGGCCAAAATGAAGCTGAACTGTGCCCCCTAAAAGCCACCAATAATCCCTCTGCAGAGACCACCGTATCAACAGAGGCTACCAGAATCAGACAGAAGTAGGCTAAACTAGAATGAGCAGAGGACGCCTCTATCCTTTGCTACTGAAGTGAGACCCTCTGACAGGCCGTATCAGCATCACCTGGGAGTTATTAGCAATGCAGCGTCTCAAGCCCCGCCCCAGACCTCCTGAATCAGAATCTGCTTTTTATCAAGACCAGTAGGAGATTCATATGCACATGAAAGTCTGAGAAACAGCGCCGTACACCATGAATCTGTCCCCAGCCAGGAAAGCAAAGCTTCTCCCTTCCTGCTGAGCTGTCTGCAGTAGGCACTGCAAGAATCTGGGAGAGTCTAGGGCCTGATGAAAGGTAGGAAGGAAGTTCCAATGGGAAAAGAAAGAAGAAAGAGTGTGTAAGAAAGTCCACATACACTCAATTTTCAGATCACCACATAGACAGTGTCAGGAAAACGGGAGGAAAAAAGCTTTAGATGAAGTGTTCACATGAATAGTCTTAAATATTCAAATTAAGACTGTCCCAATAATCAAACTGACAGGAATAATATGAAATGTGGCCAAGACGTTTTTAAGGGCAGTCCGACAGAGAACACTTGAAATCAGTAATAAGGAAAAAATACAATCACCCCATGCTGATACGCTCAATAAGTTGAGAGTTCTCAGGAAAGCACTTCAACAGCCATTCATTCATCCACCAAACATTTATAAAAAATCTACTAAGTGCTGGGCACTGTGCTAAATGCCAGAGTGCAAACAAACAAGACGTGGCTCCAAGGCACTTAAAGACGACTGGGTGAGACAGTCATTCCTTCAGGAAATATTTACTGTTACCCACCTTGATCTAGGAACTGTCATGAACACTAGGAATACAAGAGTGGGCAAAACAAGTAAAGTGCCTCCTCTTGGAGCTTACCTTCTAGTGGAGGAGATGGGCAATACATGAGATAAATAAGTAAAACATATAGTGTGTGGGATAAGGGCTAAGAAAAGAAAATAAAGCAGTGAAGTGGGATTGGGAGGGCAGAGGAGTGTTGCAATTTTAAATGGGGTGGCCAGGAAAGAAGTATGAATTTTGAGTAACCCTGAAGAGTGAGGGAGCACACCATGTGGCTGTCTGGAAAGAGAGCACTCCAGGTAAATGGAACAGTCATTCAAAGGCTTTTCTGTGCCAAGACCACCAAGGAGGCCTCTGTGGCTGCAGCAGAAGGAGGGCAGGTGATAGAGGAGATGAGGTTGGAGAGGTAACATGGGTTAAGTGGTTAAGTGCGCGCACTCCGCTTAGGCGGCCCGGGGTTCGCAGGTTTGGATCCTGGGTGTGCACCAACGCACCGCTTGGTAAGCCATGCTGTGGCAGTGTCCCATATAAAGTAGAGGAAAATGGGCACGGATGTTAGCTCAGGGCCACTCTTCCTCAAGAAAAAAGGAGAGGATTGGCACCAGATGTTAGCTCAGGGCTAGTCCTCCTCACAAAAAAAAAAGTATAATAAGATATTGTGTTTTGTTAACCAAGTTCTGGAAATCAAATCTCATGTAAATCCAAAGAGCTCTAATCTTGATCCCAGCACATCAGGCCCACTCTTAGCAGGACTTCATGTGCTGGAACCACATGATCTATAAGCTGCATAGAGAGGTGCTGTACACCCAGTGGATGCCATATAGCTTTTCCATATTGGGATGAGGAAACTTGAATAATGAAATCACAGGATGCTCTAGTTGTCAACTGTCTGCTTTCTTGGATCAAGTTAAACCACATGTTGGAGTATTTCTTACATTTCCCCCCAGTGTTCTAAGGTTGTAAGCTCTGGACCCCGTATAATCCACCCATTGGAGTTTATTGAAAACAAGAGAACATACTACTAATGAGGTTCCTCTTATTGGCTCCTTCCATACCAGCACTAACTCAAAGATGGACTCCTAAAGTCTCTTCAATCCTTAAGAAACCCAAAACTAATTTCTCAAGTAGTTGAACAAAAAGTGGTAAACGAGTGCCTCAGAGGGAAAAATTCATTCTGAACTAAGCTAAATCTGAATTATAATTTTCTAAATACCCAATCATAAGTTTCAGTTCTTTTCAGACAACCTCATCTCAACTAAGTTATTTTCAGACAGTGTCCATCCTGACTTCCTTCTTAAAAGAATCTATAAACCAAGATCATAGAATCCTAAGGAATTTACATTTTAAACATCTAACCACAAGGTGGAGATCTAAAGCAAAAATTAGGTTTCATAGCAGGGCTCAATTTGGAATCCAGAACTTCTCATCTGAGATTAGAGTTGGACATGTTCTCAGATTGTGCCAGAAATTGACTTATTTTTTTAAGCTAGAGGAAAACATAGTGCTTATGTATCAGCACTTCTATACAGATTAGAAATATATATGGCATGCAAGTATTTCAGGAAGCTCTAAGCAGCATAATGTCAGGCAGCAAAGTGGAGACCTTGCTCAGAAATTTCAAGCTTTAGGTCTAAAGTAGGGAGAACACCAATGTTATATCACTTGATGATGAGTACATTTAACAAGGGCTAATGCGATTATTTTAGTTCAGATATTTTACTGCTGGTATTGAATAACTAATTCCCTTTAACTCAACAGATAGCAGTGCCAGACTAGTGGTTCTGAAGATTCTAGACCATGAGTATGACTCAAAGACTCCTCTGATTTTATTTCATTTGTATACAGTAGCAAAACTTACTTACCAAGTGAGGCCCTGGTGACAGCAGAAAACTCTCACCTCCTTTTTACATGAGTGGGTTTGATCAGTTTCCCCAATTATACACAAAAGGTGCTTGTTTGATTCACAAATTATCTTCCAGGCTTACGCATCTAGAAGTTTCATTATTTTAAAATTAATCTAAATTTCCTTTGGTTTCTTGTAGTGTGAATAATTATTCTTCCCTATAGAAACAAACAAAAAAACCATTGAAAGAGAAAATCTAAGCTAAATAATAAACAGAAATCACGGTACGATCTTTTCTCTCTGTTTCTTCTACTTCCATATGCCTTAACTTATTTTAGAGATCATATAACAGAAGTAAATTAAATTAACTAGTCTCAATAGCAGCTAAAATTCTTGGCAGGCTAACTCCTTAAAGCTCTTCCGCTATTATTATTTTTTTTTAATGAGGAAGATAGGCCCTGAGCTAACATCTGCCAATCCTCCTCTTTTTGCTGAGGAAGACTGGCCCTGGGCTAACATCCATGCCCATCTTCCTCCACTTTATATGGGACACCGCCACAGCATGGCCCGACAAGCGGTGCCTCCGTGCGCGCCCGGGATCCAAACCCGGGAACCCCGGGCCGCCAAAGCGGAGCTCGAGCACTTAACCGCTTGCCTCACCGGGTGGCCCCTCTTCGGCTATTTTTTATCATAATGAAAGAACCCATTTGTGGAAATTGTTTTTCCTCCTAGTTTATTCAGGACTTTCAGTTTACTATGACCTTCAATCTTCAATTTATTAGTTTTGATCATCTACGTCTTAGAAAATTAAAAAGGAAGGCAACCACAAGCTCAAGTATTGTTGTTTTCAGTTTTTAGGTGGGAATTTCCCGTCCTTCCTTAGCACTGATTTCTTTCCTTATCTCAGTCACCTGCCTATGTTACAATTAGTAGAGCAGAGGTCCATGCTGTTTGTTTAGATAAGCATCAAAGTTTGGGATGCTGATCTGTACTTAAAAGACCTTTGATCCTGTGCACCTTGATTTGGAAATCAAATTGGAACTCTTAAGAAAGATTTGTCTTTTCCGCTGCTTTCTGGTTTCAGCGATTCCGGAAATACCAAGAGCCAGCTTCGTGGTAGTTTAGAACTTCCGCTTCCTGTTCTCGACGAAAGCAGAAGCAGGGAAACATGAAAATGTTAACCAAAAGCACGATGACCTTTTGCAATCCACGAGAATATCCAGGTTAAATATTGTTCAAATGTTGCCTGTTTACTTAACCAGTGTAAGCTTATGTGATGCCATTTCGAACCAAAACAAAATCTGTAGAAGATTTTCAGGTTACCATGCATTGGCTGCTTCCCTGGGGAATCTGAAAAGAGAGTGAGAAACAGTCGCCAGGAGAAGCATCTGGAAACCGAATATGGTGTGTGGGCCAGATGACTAGTTACAAGCTTAGATAGCAATAAGGGCTGCTCAATTCTCAATTCCTCCAGGCAGTGGTTCTCAAACTTTGTGTGTATCAGAATCCCATGGAGGGCTGGTTAAAATGCAAATTACTGGGCCCATCCAACCCTCCCGCCCCCCAGCGAGGTTTCTGATTCAGTAAGTCTGGAGTGGGGTCAGAAAATTTGCATTTCTAACAAGTTTCCAGATGGTACTGAGTCTACTGATCTGAGGACGGCACTTGAAGAACCACTGTTCTAAGAGATTTTGCCTGTGAAAATGCGGAAACACATAAAGCTTAGCAAATATTGGGATCTCATTTTAAAGAGGAAATGAGACAAAACGGGAGCATAGCGTTTAGAACCAGCTACACTTGGGATTTGAATCTGGATCTATCCAAAGCTGTAAGTCTGGGCAAATTGCTTAACCTCCCTGAACCGTATTTTCCTCGTCTGTAAAATAGGGGACAAGAATCATACCTGTCCCTGAGAACCAAATGAGATATTGTATGAAGGTGCCTGGCATGGTACTCCTTATAAATGGTTATTTTTATTTTAAAAATTACGGACACTATTAGTAAAAAACAAAAAACAGTTCATATGTGGGCAATAATCTCTGAGATCTAAGCATAGGAGAAATGTTGGTTTCTCCTATGTTGGAGAATAGGAGATGTTGGAATGTTGGAATACAATATGGGTTTGTTTTAGATTCAGAAATAAATAAATAAATAAATAAAAAGATTGATACAATTTAAAGAACAATCTTTCCTTTAATATAAAAATCTCTCATAAGATCCCTTGTTCTTTCTTGAAACCTATCCCTAATTTCCATTTCTTTATTTCCATCTTAAAGCTCATTCTAACATTTACTTCATTCTATCTCTTGCTGCTGTATTTCTCTACCCTGCTGTTTACACCAAAAAAAAAAAAAAAAAAGAATTTTTTTCTAATACGGAAAAATTCTGAGAGCCCCAAAGTCCCATGTAGTGGAGTTAACTCTCTCCAGTTACCAAATCAGAGTTTGAACACAAGGGGATAATTAACAAATTGAAGAAAATGAAGGAAATTAACAACATATGTTAATAAACTAGTCTAGTGACATTAAAATTAATTTATACTCTGCAGTTTCCATGTTAATGAAGCATCTGTGCATTTCCACCGAAGTAATAGTGTATTACATCCCAAAATAAAGAGAGAACTAGAGGAAAGTGACCAGCAGTTCTCCATCTCTTCCAATGATTAAAAATAGGCTCAACTTGAAGCATGAGAGATGTTTGTTAGATAGAAGGAATAGCTCATCTGTTTGTTAGGCAAACATTCATTGTGAACTTACTCTGTGACGCTGGGAATATACTTATGAGTAAAAGAGACCCAAGGCCTCACCTCATAGAACTTATAGTCCAGTTGGGAAAACTAATGTTAATCAAATAAGCACACAAATACATAAATAAAGAGACACAGGGATAGGTGCAATGGACCGCAAATAGGGGTTATAAAACACAGAGACAGCGACGTTGGGACAGCTCAGATGAAAGCACACAGGAGCTATTACAACCTCTGCAAGGTTGTGAAACGGCAGGAGCACGATGGCACATCTGAAGATGTAAAAGGAGACTGGAGAGGCTGGAGGTGAGAGTGAGGAGGAGAAAGGCGAAATCAGGATCACAAAGAGCCTTGTAGGCCATGACGGTCTTCATCTAGGAACAGTGGGGAGCCACAAAATGATTTTAATTGGAGAATTGGCATGATCTAATTAGCATTTTTAAAAGATCACTTGGGCTTCAGTGTGCCAAATAGGTTGCCAGGTGTGGGGGGATGGGGACAAAGGTGAGGAACCCATGACAAAAGGGTGGTGGGGCAAGAGTCAGTGCAGCTTAGGGCACTACTGTTATAGTCCACTTGAGAGAGAAATGGTGATAGATTGGGCTTCATAGTGATGAAGTAGTTTAGTTGTTCATTGTAACCTTCTTTAGTGAAAATTTATGCAAGGAAAAAATGTCATTTCTTCAGGGAGTCAAAGTATAGATGTGCCTAAAAGCCTACAGATGGAACACATGGTCTTTCAAAGTCCCTTCCAATACTCTGACATGATTTAGATGAAGTTCTAACTCACACTGTCACCTAACCAGCCTTATGAGTGATATTTTGTTTTACTTCAGGATTATTGAGTAGATTGCCCAAAAGACCCATCACCTGGCTGAACTTACCATTTGCATTTCATCTTTTGTGTGGTCAAGACTTATCATTTTTCAGGAACTACTTAAACAAATACCTCCCAGAGGGAAATTTTACTTTCTGGTTAAGCCGCCCATGAGGATTAGTAAGAACTAGCTGAGAACAAGTTTCTGGAAAAATAGGACTGAGGGTCTTCCTTAGTAGACTTGAGTGGCAGAAGAGGAAAGGGTGCTGAAGTAGAGTAGGGAAAGAGGGGATGGGACTCTAGGACAAACTTCACCTCCTTCCTCCAGTTTGCCTGGGGCCAGCCCTGTAAATGAGGAGCTATGGGAGGTTGCCACAGGAAGTAGGCTGCCATTTTAAATTAGTTTTACACAATACCCTCCCTCTATAGATTATCTGCAAAGAGTGATAATGAATCCCTGCCACACATTTTCTAATTGAACTCTTCATTTTTAGAAATGATCCCAGTAAAGGCAGAGGGATATGTTCATGGACATAGCCTTCGTGTCCACCACAGCCCAGGAAGCCACTACTTCTTTTCTTGGATTCCATCCATTTGTGTGCTAGGGCATTTCCGTATTTTTCTACATGGTTCCTCTCTGGTCAGGGTGATATAGAGGGCTTATAAACCATGGCCATTCCCAGGGGACCAGCTGTTTATTTCCTCTCCTTTCAGGTAAGTCTGAGCCCTGACCCACTGTCAAAAGACTTATACCTAAGACAAGACCACTACTTTCTCTTCTAATACTTCCCTCAACTTATACTGAGAACATTTTCAATCTCCTGCATGCTGTTATTAAAGGGAGTTTTATTGCCAGTCAGTCTATAAGATTCTTCCTGGAGTTGAAATCTTCTGAGGAAGTGTATATAGAAAGGGTGGACAGGTTACAACTTGAATCACATTTATCTGGAGTGATTCTGTAAAATGCAGATCCTGAGTCCTGGCTCAAACCTACTAGATCAACATCTACGCTGTAATAAACGCTCCAGCTGATACCTAGCCCACTAAAATTTAGGAACCACTGCTCTATGGCAGCTATGTTACAGCTCCATATGGATGCACTGCTGTGTCTCAAGTTAGTGGGAGGGAAGGGAGTGGGTTGCACATAACCCTCAGCCTTCATCACCCGTGCAGCGGCCTGAAGAGCTTCATTCGTTAGGTCAGTCAAGTAGGTTGGTCAGGAATTCTGCCTCCGACAAAAAGATTGAGATCTTTCCTCTGAAGTTCTTTTTAGAGTGAAATTTGAGTAAAGGGAGGATGGGTATCATCTCATCTCATCTCATCTCATCTGGGGAGGTCACGTCGGTGACTCGTGGGTGCTATGGTCACTTGGTGGTCAGGGGCCAGAGATGCTACACATCTTGCCTTTTGGTGGCCTCCCACTCAGCAAAGAATTGAGCTGTCCAAATGCCAATAATACCCCAGGTTAGAATCCTTCAGCTTTGATGCTTCTATCATGATCCTGAATGCAGATGTTTGATATTTACCATAGAATCTTCTCTTTGTCCTATACATTGAATATAATATATGTATTTCTATGTTGTTGAAGAGAATGTACATAAAATGAGCAATACAGTGCTTGTTTTAGTCTAGGTAGCTCCAGAAGTTTCAGATTTACATTGATTTGATCAATGGAAATGAGTGATTGAGGACTAATCAATAAGAATATTTTTCCCTAGGGCTTGCCAATTTGAACACAATCAGAGTGAAAAAATGGAAGAAGGTTGATGTAACCTATGAACTTACAAAGTGTGTGACACCTCTTGGTTACCTCAGAAAAGTCCAGTATGTGTTTGACCACGATTCTTCATCATCTTCCCATCGTCTTCGGTAAGAACATTAAAATAGTCAATGGATTATCTAGAATTTTACTGAAAGTTGGGCAGATGGGGTGCTTGCCACTGAAACATTATGCATCCATATTTGGCCTCAGCTTTCACTGCTGTTAATAGCAGTTTCTAAGATAAATTGAGCTTTCTAGAAAAATAAATCCAGTGTTAGAAATCATAATTTGTACCAGACTCAGAAAAAAGATCCTTGCTCAAAAAACGCAGTTGAAATGGTATTCTCGCCAGAAGCTATATACCATCCTGCAATTTATTTCCTTTTTAGTGGAAGAAAGGACTTCAAAGCTATAAGTATATACATATGCTACACGTGTGTAGCCTCTGAACCAACTTCCACATGATACAATTAGAAAGTCTATCATTTATATTAGTAGATAATATAAAAATGAGGAGATGAAGAGATTGAGAGATGGCATAAATTGTGCTAGAAAAGACTAGTAAGGACTGGAAGATAAAGCTTTCTAAAATACAGATGTGATCAGTAACTCTCCATCACCTTTAAGATAAAATCCAAGTTTCTTTACATGTCCTGCAAGTCCCTGCATGATCCCACCCTTTGAAAACTAACAAATCAATATGCATTTTAAGTACTCATTTCAAAAGCAAAGAAGGGCATGTGAAAGCATAATATGACAAAGAAAGCACTTCTCTGAGAGATGCAAGGGGTAATGTTCTAGTGTCCATTTTGCCACTAGCCTTGTACAAGTTACTTTTTGTCACCTGTGAAATTGTGAGAGAAACTACCTGATAGCTGAAATCAATAGTGATGCTAACCATTCATTCACTTAAATTTCTACTTCATTGTCAGAATTGCTAAGCGTGTCAACAAAGCTGATTGGTCTGTTTCACATCTTATTCTTTCTTTTGTGAATTGTGTGATAGATTGACATAAATTTAAGAAGCAATCGCTGATAGTTTGAACATTAGTATCTTTTTAAAGTGGAACCAGGACTTGTTGGTAGTGGAAAGCAAGCAGTGAAACTCCATGCTCTCTTTTATTTTATCAGAATGTAAAAGTTTTTAAAACTTCAAGTTTAGTACTTTGCCCATCTGTTTCTTTGAACATTCATTTGAGAAAAATTCTTTAAATTTCAATTGGTTTGCAAAAAGACTGTTTTGATAATATATCACATTGAACCAATTTAAGTTTGTGCCAGTTGTAAATCTGAGGAAACCCTCCTTGTAGCTGCTCATCAGAGGATATTTTTGCTATCTTTCACAGTGATATTAAGAGTTTTTTAGTATGTGAGTTCTCCCAAAGGCTTTTTCAAAATAAGCATGTTTCTACATAGACTTTTAAAAGAAATCCCATAAAAGCAGAGATAGCACATCAGCAGCTGCTTAGAAAAGAAAAAAAAAAAAAACACCCTCACAACTGGTCTATAAAGATTTCTTCTGGAAGCCTATACTGCTTAAATAAAATTCTAAAATTAAGTATCAAGGTTTCAATACTACTACACAAATTAGTAGACTATAAAATACTTACACAAATATAAAGTGACTGGCCCAGAATATGTTATCACTATTTTGCCACCAGCTACTCTAAATTTTATCCAAAGCAATCCAGTCCCCAGACATCAAGTTTAATCCTAAGAGGATGCACTTTTATGCATTTCTAAAATCTGAATCCTGCCAGAAACCAGCTTCTTGGGAGTCCCTTCACGGCTTCCTGCCTGACACCTCCCCAACCTGCCACGCTTCCTTCAGCTGAAAACCTGCATTCACGGAAGAGCCCCAGGGGCTGCTCGCCACATATGGAGGCACCCAGGCAAAATTCTGAGACTTGAACAGTGACATTCCAATTCACAGTCCACATTGTCAAGGAACTGGTGACAATTTTCAAGTGTGTGGTAGAGCTGTGTTCTGGTGAAAAAGAGACCAATTTCAAGTGTAATAATTAGGATGTGCACTCTTTTGGGAAAAGAGCATTAGTCAATCTCACCATCACCCAAATAGGTGCTGCAGAACCTAGAGAAGTTTGTGTCATGTAAGAGTGACAGAGGGCCGGCCCTGTGGCTTGGTGGTTAAGTGTGCGTGCTGCAATGCTGGTGGCCTGGGGTTCGGATCCCGGGTGCGCATTGAGGCACCACTTCTCCGTCCATCCTGAGGCCGAGTCCCACATACAGCAACTAGAAGGATGTGCAGCTATGACATACAACTATCTACTGGGGCTTTGGGGGGAAAAAATAAAAAATAAATAAAATCTTTAAAAAAAAAAAAAAAAGAGTGACAGAGAAAAGACATTACTACCTAATCGCCTCTCTGCTCCCATGGAGCTGAAGGGACCTCATCTGGCCTGATGGGCTCAGGGGAAAACTGGAGAGGCCCGAAGCCCATCTGGATTTATATCAGAGGACAGGAAAAGATAATAAATGAGGAAAGGATAAAAGGTGAAGGATTCAAGACAGCCTGCGTGAACTGAGTTCATGAGAGAGATTTAGCAGGAGAGAGACTTGGGAGAGAAAATTTGAAGAGGTTCACCAAGCTAAGGATGAGATCTCTTCCTGAAATTTTCTTGGGACATTGCAATAAACGTTTAGTTTCCCTTTAATTAATTTTCATTGTCGGATTGGTGTTGTTTTGAATGTGATACCATCTGCAAAGGATCTATTGGTGCCTCAGGCATAACCGGACATCACAACCTTTACAAAATGCAAATCTGGTCTTCACTCCCCTCCTGAAAGTCCTCCAAAAGTTTCTAATCACCCTGCTTAGTGCTACATGATCTGGCCCCTTTTTTGATTCAGTCACATCTCCTATCATCATCCAAATTCTATGCTCCAGCCAGATATAAAATGGATAGTTCCCAAAATGTACTGTTGTACTATTGTGATTTATAATAAGAAATTTATATATTTGGTCCTTGTCCCCATTCCTAAACCCTTGGAATTTCCTAAGTGATAAGAGAGGTTAAGGTATCTTGTTATATTAAGGAGATGTCTTTTGGAAAGCACATAAGGATGGGGCTGGTTGCCGGGGGAACCAAGGATGGGATTAAAGGGTTGGAACTTTTAGTCCCACCTCCAGGGAGGGGAGAGGGGCTGGAGATTAAGTTCAATCACCAATGGCCAATGATGTAATCAATCATGCCGACGTAATGAAGCCTTCATAAAAACCTAAAAGGACGGCTTCAGAGAGCTTCCAGGTTGGTGAACACTTGGAGATGCAGGGAGAGTTGCACGCTCAGAGATCCTGGAAGCTCCATGCCCCTTCCCACGGAACTTGCCCTGTGCATCTCTTTCATCTAGCTGTTCCTGAATTATATCCTTTTATAGTAAACCAGTAATCTAGTAAGTAGAATATTTCTATAAGTTCTGTGAGCCACTTGAGCAAATTAATTGAACCCAAGGTGTTGTGGAAACTTCTGATCTATAGCCAGTTGATGAGAAGCCAGGTGACAACCTGGACTTGCAACTGGTGTCTGAAGTGGGACAGCAGTCTTGTGGGACGGAGTCCTTATCCTGTGGGATCTGATGCTATCTCCAGATAGGTAGTGGCAGAGTTGAGTTGACTTGTAGGATACCTAGCTGGTGTGGGAGAATTGCTTTGTGGTGTGAAAGAAACACACACATTGGAACTGCAATCTCACAGGTCTTCAGACCTTCATACTCAATTTCACTCCCTCAGCTTGAAATGACCCTCTACCCTGTTCTTTCGTTCATCCACCTCGACAACAAGTATTTGTTGAGCACCTGTCATGTGTTAAGCACTGTTCTAGGCACTGAGTGACCAAAACAGTGAACAACACCTACAACAACAATAGTGAAACAGTGAACAGAACACAAAAATAGCGCCTGCCTTCATAGGTCATACATTCCCTTGGATAATTCTTAATGCCATTCATAACACACTCCAATACCAATGAAACACAGCATGTAGACCTCCTTTGAATCTTGTTTCAAGCATACCATCTTAAAAAATATCATGAGACAGATGACATTTGAATTTGACTGGATATTAGAAAATATTAAGAAATTATTATTAATTTTTAGGTGAGATAATAGTATTGTGGTTATGATTTTCTAATAAAAACAAGAATCTTTATCTTTTAGAGATGCATACTGAAATATTTATGGATAAAATAATATGAGGTTTGGAATTGGATTCAAAATAGTCTAATGAGGGGTTGGAGGGAGTGAGGAGAGAATAGATGAAACAAACCTAGCCATTTGTGGATAATTGTTAAATGGTTTCTCTACTTTTGTATATATTTGAAAATTTCCATAATACAAAGTTTAAAAAAGGAAGAAAAAAGTAAAGATGAGTTGAACTTCCTGCCGTCCACCAAGCCTTCCCTAGAGCCCCAATCCCAGCTCTACTCCTGAAACCCCAGGGCCCCTCTTGCTCTCCTAGCCCCTCAGCTCATCCCATCATTACACCATTTCATGACTGTCTACATCGTCCCCATGAGAAATTAGCCACTTAAGGGCAAAAACTGTGTCTTTCTAATCACTCTTTCATCAGCTCCGGTCACAGTGCCCGGCAGAAAAAATAGACACTGGGCATCATCTCTGCAAAAGAAAAACCAAAGCCTATAAAAATCAGATTTCAATGAATGTGACATTGGTTTCAAGGGAACAGAAACCGGGTAGCTTTCTTCTGTGCTACGTAAAATGACCTGGCAGATATGATTCCATTCGCTCAACACATATTTATTGAGTCCTCCATTGTGTGGAAGACACTGTGCTGGGACCATATACTCCCTGTTAATGATTGTCTTCCTTCTTTGGGGTCTCCATGAAAGACTGGGGGACGATGCAGGGGTGCCCGTGCACATGTGCATGCACACACGCAGTTCTTTTCTTTTCTTTTTTTTCTTAATGATTCAATTTTATTTATTTAAAAAAATTTTTTTTTTTTTGTGAGGAAGATCAGCCCTGAGCTAACATCCATGCTTATCCTCCTCTTTTTGCTGAGGAAGACCGGCTCTGAGCTAACGTCTATTGCCAATCCTCCTCCTTTTTTTCCCCAAAGCCCCAGTAGATAGTTGTATGTCATAGTTGCACATCCTTCTAGTTGCTGTATGTGGGACGCGGCCTCAGCATGGCCGGACAAGCCGTGTTTCGGTGCGCACCCAGGATCCGAACCCGGGCCGCCAGTAGCGGAGTGCGCGTACTTAACCGCTAAGCCACGGGGCCGGCCCTAATGTAAGATTCTTTATTTAAAACGATTTTTAGACCTCTTTAATAAAAATTAAGTTAGCTGAGAATAGAAACAACTCTGGTTTTTCCCCTGGGGTTTATTTTCTTCCTAAAATAATTAAAAGACTATATATGCATATTATTTATTTTACTAATAATATGAAACTTGGTGAGTCCTGACAGGTTTCAGTAAGTAGTGGGTGATATGAGTCTCGACTCAATCCCACAGTAAGTACAAATAATAAAATCAATTTCATGATAAAGACAGATAATACACTCCAGTGCTGAGATATTCCTCTCTTCTAGGGAGATTACTTACCTTGATTTGAGTAAAACTACATCATATGCCAAGAAAAATTCACGTCAAATGAAGCGTACTTTCAAAGGATATACAGTTAACTCAGTTTACTCTTTCACTGTATCTTTGAACTTAACTTTGTTAAGTGTTTGAGGCACGTCAAAATTTCAGAACCTGTGAAAATCTTGCTCAGTGATGGCACAGTCTGACAGCTAGAGATATCCTCCAACACATTTAATTCTATCAATTCTAACATAAAATATACTTTGCAAGAGCAATTAACAATCCACAGGGTGTTACAAAACGGAAACCAGGATCACTGTTGCAAATTCTCCACTGCACCTGTACTAAGGAGGGCCAATGTACCACGATCTTTACCATCACAGGATCACACAGGGCACATACCTGAAAGAAGCTGAACACATTCTTACTGAGTGGACAAGTGAATGAATCTCATAAGTTTAGACTAATGAAACTGGGTCAAATATTAAAAGCTTATGTTATAGAAGAATATACATATATATGGTTATTATTCTAAAAATATATTAAAATCAAAAATTGTATCTTGCTGAGTTTAGCGAAACTCCTTTAGTGATAGGCCAACTATCATTTTGACCAACGATCTGAATGTAAATAATATTTTTAAATATTCAAGTACGTGTTTAAGTATATTTATTTGTTTAAGTATATTTTAAACCTAAATATAAATTACTTAAATTACCACTGTAAACAGTAGTAGTAGTAATGTCCATTATCTATGAAACGATATTTTATTAAACCAAGAGAAATACCTACCTATTCCTCACTTTCAATGTTCTCTAATATGGGGGATGGCACGCAGTTGCTGACACCAAAAACCTGGCTTAAACTCTGTTTTGGACTCTCCCTTCCTCCTAGCCCCATCCACCTCATTACCAAAGTGCATTGTGCCTATGATTTAACCATCTTTTCCTCTTGTCTGCCTGAAAAACTCCCATTTTTCCTTCACAATTCACAATTCTGTGTAGCCTAACCTGACTTTCCCAGACAGAGTAAGGTCTTCCTAACATCTGCTACACCTTAGTCATATTTCTATTATAGCATATTATTATATTATGACATTATCATTGCCCCCTTATAAATGGGGTGGATCAGAGCCAATTCGGGCTAGATAAGACTTAGGGGGCAAACCTAAGCCAACATCCACAAGAGGGAGCCATAAATCAGGAATCAGAGATCAGAAACAAGCCCTAGAATCAAGGGATCAGATTAAAATGCTACCTGGAAGATGGAGCTAAGATGTGGGAAATGGAGAAAGGATAGAAATGAGAGAAGGTTAGCAAAAGGAAGAGGGTCCTGAATGATTGCCACAAACATTGGTGGGTCAGCAGAGGCTAACAGTTACCCGAGAGAGTTATGGAACATGAGGAATATTAAGCTGTTCGACAGAGCCAAGTCAAGGCAATCAGTCAGGTATTTTCTGTTTATGTACCAGATGAGTGGTAAGCTATTGGGAGGGTAGAGGTTTGACCTCCTCTCTTGGGTAAGGAGAAACCAGAGCCTTGGTTCAGCTGGGATTTCAGAGCTGAGGATGTGAATGAATCTGTGGGTGAGCCGATTACTGCAGGATGAGAGTAGAGGGTAACTGAATCTATGGTTCAGGACCCAAGAAAAGGGTACAAGGAGCCAAGGAGGCTCCAAAGAACTCATTAATTTATTCAATAAATATACATTAAATTCCCGATGTGTGCCAAGCACTGTGCCAGTATCTTAGTCAGCTCAGGCTGCCATAACAAAATACCATAGACTGGGTGGTTTAAACAATAGGAATTCATTTCTCACAGTGCTGGAGACTGGAAGTCCAAGATCAAGGTGCCAGCAGGGTCATTGTGTGGTGAGAACTCTCTCCTTAGGTTGCAGATGTCCACATTCTCACTGTGTCCTCACACGGTCTTTTTTCAGTGCCTGCAGGTGGAGAGAGAGAGAGAAACTAAGATCTCTGGTATCTGTTTCTATAAGGGCACTAATTCCATCCTGAGGGCCCCACCCACATGACCTCATCTAAACTATTTACCTTCCAAAGGTCCCATCCCCAAATACCATCACATTGTGGGTTAGGGCTTCAACATATGAAATTTGGGGGACACAATTCAGTCCATAGCAGCCAGGGTGCTGTGACATTCATGGTGGAGGAGATCCTTTGCAAGTACAAGTGGGAGAATGTTCCAGAGGGAAAAACAGAATTTTAAGGAGAATGTATTTCAGGGGTTGCTAATCTAGTCATCAAGTTTAAGGAAATGGTGGAAGACAACAATGGGACTCAAATCAGGGTCAGGAGCAGTGCGTCAGTGAGCTGATAAGAAGAGCCAGTGGAGTTCAGGACACCAGCCTGGGAAGATGTGCAGAGGTATCAGGCACTGGGGGTGGAGGAGTGTTTCCTTCTGGTGGCTGAGCCTGAGGGGAGCGCAGGGGGGGTCTTGAACCTGTTCAGAAAGGAGGGAAAGGGTCTTAGACACGAGTGCCCCTCCAGGCTGTAGCACACGCAGCAGTCCCTAAACATTTGTTGAGTAACTTAATGAATATAACTGTCCTGCTTTTAACATTGATTTAATTAGTCTGATCCATGAGGAGTACTTTTTTAAACCAATAATTCTTATAAACGTCTGTCCTAATTGCCCAGTTGATAGGTAATCCAGCTCCTTTTCTTCTTTCAATTGCCCTATTTTCCCACACGTTCCTCCTGACTCTGCCTGAACCTGAAGAGCTTTTTGAGTCGTATGAACCAAAGAAGAGAGAGGGAATGAAGCTGAGCAACCAAGTTGGATACTTCTGGGGAATTCACAGCAAAAGAATTGCAGAAACAACTGATTCTTTGTGACTGTCGTTTGGCTATGTAATCCTTCTCTCTGTACCATGAGCATAGTAAAACTTGACTATCCATCATGTCATTTTGCCAGTGGAGACAGTACCTAAGTGGTTTACAGTTCACAGCTCCATAAATGCTATTGGGGTTCTTGCTGAAGCCTAGTTAGGATGTTATGTAATAGAGGAAGAAGTCTAGAGGGACAGCAAGGCCACTTGATGCTTTGCAGCACGTAGTATCTTCCCACTGATTGCCTTGCCAGTGTGGGTGTGTGCACGTGGTCCTTCCCGGAGCTGCTTCCACTGGGCTCCTGGAGCTGCCTCCTCTGTTCTTGGCTGTGTTGCTGGGAACCCAGATTCTCCTCACCAGGAGGAAGTTCAGTCAGGGTCAAGGCGGCTTGTTTTCTCATCCCCGTCAATGGATTTACTCTATAAACTGATTTGTCCTGCCAAATGTAGGGAAATCCTCATTTGTCTTTTCACATTTGAGCTTCCCTAACGCAAACACTCTCTCAGGAGTCATGATGAAGTCGCAAACTTATTTCACGCACATTTTTTTTGTTTTTTCCTGGAATGATGATGAGATCGAGGCCTGTATCTATGAAACAGTGTGTGAGAATTTCTTAAAGTATAAGGTGTTTGTCAGGATTGATGGTAGTGGTTTGAAGTTATTTCACTCCTTTTCAGTTTTGTTATTCTCTAAGGATTTTAATTGTGTTGCCTGAAACTTCATCACAAAAATGCCTTAGTGATAAAACTTTCCAAAGAGCAAAATGTTAGAAAGCCCCAGTTCATGATCTAGCCTGTGTCTAGTAATATTCAGCTCCTCAAATTTTCAGGATTATTAAAAACAAGCCTTCCTAAACTTGCTCAGACCGTTGAAAGGATACCATATATTATTTCAAGTGCGAAAGTATTAGATCTCAAAGGAGCTATGATCAGAAAAATAGTATCTAGAGAAAAACTAGCCCTAAAAATCATAGAATTTTTAAATAATAGAGTGAAAATGTCCTTAAAGATCAGTGAAATAGTCAATACAGTCCTGTCACTTTGCAGATGAGGAAGCTAAGGCCACTCAGATGACATGATTTGCACATGGTGACAAAATGCATGGGTGGAAAACCAGGAAAAGAATACAGGTCTTCTATTCCTCAAAGTCCAAGGCTGTACTACAGAAAGTTCTAGTCCACTGCACATCCTCCCTTCCAAAACCGCACATTTAGAAATACACGTTTTGTATTAAAATTCCAAACTAGTATGAAGTTTGAAGGATATGTCCCCATGTATTTCCTTAAATGTTTCCAAACAGCTTTCTCTTTTTCAGTTTATTGAATTGCCTTTGGCCTTTATTCTTTTTTTTTTATTATTATTGATGTTTTAATGGTTTCTAACATTGTGAAATTTTGGGTTGTACATTTTTGTTTGTCCATCACCATATATATGACTCCCTTCACCCCTTGTGCCCACCCCCCACCCCCACTGCCCCTGGTAACCACAGTCCAGTTTTCTCTGTCCATGTGTTGGTTTATATTCCACATATGAGTGAGATCATACAGTGTTTGTCTTTCTCTTTCTTGGCCTTTATTCTTAACTCAAAAGCTTAGCATAAAAACAAGTCTTTGGAATTTTTTAAAAGATGGAGATTTCCTTTGCATCTGAGACCTTAGAGCTTCCTCAGACCTTATTCCATCTTAGCTAGTTTGATTTTCTTTTTTTAAATTCCTTTATTTTCATTTAACTAAGAAAGTGTGTTCATCACTTACCTCCTTGCCACTTGAAATTCTTGTCTTGTTCAGTCATAAAAGTCCAAATACAATTTAACATCTAACAAGAAAAGAGGTGCAATTGGAAAACTGTGACAATCTTGCTAAATTGAGCAGTACTTAGAAAATCGTGGGAAATATGAATTCTCTGATTGTGAGCTATACACTTGCTAGCACTGAATAATAACCACCCCCTTCTCTAACCTCTACCATCAAGGTATCTACTCCCAATGTCCTTTTGCCAAGGTAAGGTATGGTCAGCCCCTTGGAGATTTAAAGATAGCCAATATATATCAGTTAAATTAGAAAGATGAAAGATTATTAAAGGGAAGATTTTATTTCTCCAGGCTGACTACAGTTCCAAAGAACGAATATTAAATGAAAATTATTAAAGAATTTTAATTCAAATCTATTTAGCATTCTTGGAAAGTTCATCAAAAATAACTGCTAGCATGTCATCATCCAACAAGTTCAAAGCACTTCCTACTTGGTGAAAAAAGAGACCTGATGTTCTGTATAATCACGCTGTCTTCAGAAGAGAAAAGACTTTGACTTTACAGAAAGTGTTTTTCTCCCCCAGGAATTAAAAGGAGGAAAAATATCCAAGTTGTCGAATGGGAAAAAATTGTTGTAATATATCAGTATCAAATTCGGCTACAAACATTATTGATATACTTTATGTCCAAAGTGGTATTATTGGAATCGCTATAATGGATGAATAATTATTTTGCAACAAACCTATGCATTTTACCAAAATACTTCCTTTATGTAACAGAAAAGTGAGCAAGTTTAAAAACAGCGACTCATGACCACCTGCTATTTCTAAAACTCCAGTGATAACGCATACCTATTATTCAAAGGTTAGTAATGCCTTCTAGATCTCTCTTTTTGTTCTCTACCTTTGTCAGCCAACTCACTTTATGGCTAAGTCCATAAAGCTTCTGAATCCTCTACAGCTCATCTCATAATGAAAGTTGACCACCTGACATGCAGGCCTGGTTTTGTGAAAATACATTAATCCCTCCCTAAGACCGTGATAACCTGAGTCAACAGTGAACACATTAGTGAAATACAATTGCTGATTTATGGAGTAATTCCAGTTAGCCACTGAGCATGAGGCATCTTCTAGTTCTTGCATTGTTTAAAGATCCATTCAATTTGTTTGTCAGTAAGCTGAGTGGACATAAAAGATGAGGCAATGAAATCATGAGTTGATTTGTCCATCTCTCATTATTTAAAAAAAAACAACCAAGATTAAGTCAGTTTTTGATTTAATAAGCCATGTCTAGATAGAAACTATCTTCAAACAATAAAAATTACTAAAAGGCTTTATATCAAACATTTTTATTGACCTTTGGGACAGTCTAGAGTCCTTAAAAGAAAATTAAAAGCCTCTAAGAAGGTAAAACAAATTTATACCACCACCACTTCCACCGAAGTAAAAAATATCATGCATTTTTTTCAAAACAAAATAAATTAAAGACTAGGATAGCTGATCTAGGTGAGGACCCTAGAAAGTATTTTGCCTTGGCCCCCATTTGATAGAGGGAAAAATTGAGCCACACAGGTTAACCAACTGAGAGGTAAACACAGGGCAGTGGTTAGTATGTGAATAAACTAGAAGTAGACTAAAGGTCACATGAATCTCTCTGCTCCACTCTATCCATGTAGGACAGAGTTCACTGCCATCCTCTTTTAGGATCCTCTCCTCATATCCCCTTGTTCCAAGTGCCTAATCTATGTACTGTTTCTAAAGAGTCTGAATTTCTCAGTTAACTTTGGCAAATAATCTCTCAAACCAGTGTGTGGTCTTAAACCAAAATATGTTCCATGGCATATGAATAGATGTTGCCTAACAAAAATGGTCTCTGATCACATTGGTTTGTGAAATTCTAGGTTAAACAAAGTTTTCTTTTCTGTAGGATTGTTTCAAGCCTTTAATATGCTGATGTGCTTTTGAATCTTCAGATGTCCATATCCCAACTTTGATATATCTTTTTTTTTTTTTTTAAACAGAGCATGTGTTGCAAACACTATGATAAAATGAAACACAATTTGGAAAACATTGTGATGTAAGCTAATTCCTAATGAGTTTAGCTCAGACGTGGCCTTTGCAGAAATGTAGACACTTTTTTATAATTATGAATGAAATGATCATTTTGAAAATTTGCAAAATACATAGTAGCAAATTAAACCGACCTCTATTCATATTAGCCAAAGATAAGAAGATATCCAGAATATTTGCATTTTAAAATTGACTTTTGGAAGATTAAAAAGTCCTTAAGATATGAAGAAATCACAATTTAAGATGACATTTCATGTACTGTGACTAAGATGCTCTACCAGTTAACATTAAATTACTTCACCTATGTATCTGCTTCCTTGTAAAGCTGATCCTAATAATAGAGGTGACATTTATCGAGCACTGCATGCCAGGCTGTGCTAAGCGCTTTACAATATTCACAACAGCCTTCTAAGGTAGACTCTTTTATAATTCACACCAAACTGGTCTAGTTTCCAGGTCTATGCTATTAACCTCACTATGACACATCTTCCCAAGTCCATCCTTATTACTAAAGTGCCAATAATTCAAACATGAGCTCTGCTTTTTCTTTCATACCACAGCTCCAGAAAGTACCAGGATTCTGTCTGCATTTCAGAACTATTTCCCTCTTTTTGTGTGGGAAATGCTGAATTTCTTTAGAGTAGGCACTTTGATTTCTGCAATGGACAACAATGTCATAAACTACACAGGTGTAAGGGATGCGGCCAAATTGATTCCAGTTCCAAAGGGGCTCAGAACCAGTGCTGGTTAATGGTGACCCCATTAGTTCACTGTAGCCACAGCCCTTTCTTTGAATCCAGTGCTACTTAAAGTGTGGTCCAAGGACCCCTGCCACTCCCCAAACTGTTTGTTATGAGTCTGTGATAAGGAGCTTGTTCCAGAAAGCAAATCAACTACCTCACTAAGCACAGTATTTGGTTCAGCTGGCATTTGCTTTCAAGGCAAGAGTTTCTTGATGAAGGAAGCAGTGTGTAGATTTACATTCTGGTGCAAACTCTTTATCTCACTGCAGATCGTTACAAACAGTTCACAGGCGGGCTACTCTGAGCAGCACTGCTCTAAGCAACTTGGTTAGGCATTCTTTCCTTGTGATGCTAAGGTCTAAGTGGTAGAATAGAAGGAACATGGACTTTGGAAATATGCAGGCTGGGATTTCAGTGACAATTCTGTTGCTTGCTTGCTGCATAACATTGGAAAATTTATGTAAACTCTGAGTCTCAGTTTTCTCATCTGTAAAATGGAGGAACTAATTATTACCTCGCAGGTTGGTTTTGAAGATTAAATCAGACAATGTTTTTGAAGTGCCTAACCATATATAGATAATATATTTGTTAATATGTTAATAAACCTCAGTCCCTTTCTGCTTCTGCCACATGGCTTCCAATACCTGAGATGGTATTTTTCATTGAGACGGGTTTTTTCATTGCAATTTTGGACTATAGTAAAGCAAAAGGAAAAGGTAAGGGAGTATAATGGTGATAGGGAAAACATAGACCCTTAGAAAAGCACAATTCTTGAAATTTATACAGTATAAAAAAACATTTATTTTACTTTTTGCACCAGATCTCCTAGCAAAGGAAGTTAAGGATTAGTTAATCCTGTCTTTGACGATTCCCAAAAAGATCCAGGGACTATATATACACTGGTCTCCGTTATCCGAAGAACTGTTATTCCTTACCTCTTTGATTCAGTTTGTTGCCTAATAGGATTGCATCAAATCTATTTAGAAAAGGATGGAGGCTTATGACTTGTCAAAGTTAATCAGGATTCATCATACTTTTAAAAAATTTTTAAATAGGCTCTAAAAAGAATAAAATAAGCGTGAAAGGGCACTTCAATAGCAGAGTTCTTGCTGGATGCTGTTGGGGGCCTCTCTCTATAATTGGCTTATTATTGGTCCAGGCTTGGCTCATACATCTGTTATTGTTAACAAACCGGAGGAGAATCTTTGGAAAAGCACAGTAAGTTCTTCTACACTTAAATAGCCATGGTAGGATATTGCTAAATAAATCTAACTGAAGTTTTCAGATGACCTAGAGTTTGACTTTATGACATGGGCAATTAATATTTTGCTTTACTACAGTTATTGCTTGCTTGAAATTTTGCTTAAGTTTCATGGACAGTACTTCCAATATATTCTCAGAATTTATTACTGAATATATTTATTATAGAATATATTTCCTTACTACTGTGAACTTTGATAGAAGTATTAACTACACTACTAATACATTGTTCATTTTTAGGTACATAATTTTAAATGGAAAGTACAGTCTAAATAAGGAATGAAATAGAAAGTTTAATAGAGAATAAGAATTTTTATTTTATTCAATGAATTAGATTTTTAAAAAATTAATTCTAAATGCATCTATTCAGCACAGTGACAATAGACAAATACAATAAGAATAGACCTTTCTCAATGTGCTTACACCAATTCTACCTAACATGTCTCTAGAAATATTTTCTCAATCACTAGAGATGGGATATAATGAATTAAGTTGCTTTATATAGAAAAATCTTTTGCCTAACATTCCGTATAGCTTGACTGAGTTAATTGTTACACTACATTTTTGTCACTCATTAAAAGAGAGACAAAAAAAATCCTTCACGTGCTCTCCGTTCCTTTGATTTGAGATTTCTATGCAGGAATTTTAAACTCCCCAGCTACCCCCATTATGCAAAAAAGGCACAGTAGAAAACTAAGCAATCCAACTACAACAGTCTTGACTGACTTTTGCCTCAATTATCTAAAACTTCAGAAAAACAATATCTGTTCTGAATCACCTAAGTGGTTGCCTCAGTTTCTCCCATTAACTTTGTAGTAGTCTGTATACAGTTCCAGAATCTTTAAGATGGGACCCCTTGAGTTTTCATTTTAAAAATAATCTTACAGAAGTCTCTACTGCTGAATATTTCTTTCCAGTCTCTGATGAAGGAGAGCAGGAAACTTCATCCCTGAGGAGTTGTGATAATGTAAACATAAAATAGTTACCTAGCATTTGGTCAGACAGACAAGCACAAATAAATGTTGTTAGAATGTGCTAAATCACAACCATGACCATAACAATAGAAACGTGAGAGAAAAAACTTGTCAAAGCTTATGGCCCTGTTTTCACAGGCGCAGAGGAGCACACAGAGGATGTATTTCTCTTCATTTGTCTTGAGCAAATGTTTGCTTTGGTCTATTTTTGCTTCCTCTCCCACTTCCTACTAAACAAGTCACACCAGAATCAGTCATGTCAATATTTAAGAGACTCATTTAGCAGTTGCATTGTCTCCACTTCCTGTAATCACTGAAAACTAATGTGTAGCTATTTTCCACTTTCAAAATAAGTTTTAAACATAGTTATCCCCGTTCTTACACGCTCTTCCCACAATCAACCTCCAGCTTTTCAAATCAAACAACTTCTAATAATGGTTCATCAGTTCTCGAGTTCTACTTTGTCTGTGTTTCATACTCAGTGCTTTAAAGAAGTTGGAGGGAAGACATAAAATTAATCCATTAGTTCAACTTACCAACCTTCTAAATCAGGGCTCTCCAGCGGTATACCATGGGCATCTGCATTTCCTTATACTTTTGATAATTTCATTCCCTTATTTGGAACCTTTGTTAATCAAATATTGGATATTCTGGATTGACTCTGATCTTCTTATCGTTTCTTTCCTATTGTCCCTTTTTTTTCTGTCTTTTTGTTCTCCTTTTCAGTATATGCCTCGATTTTGTCTTCCAATCTTCCCACTGAATTTTTTATTTTGCTATCATAGTTTTAATTTCCAAGACTACTTTTATGTTCTCTAAATTTTTCTTTTTTCATTGTGCCCTGTTCTTTTTTTTTTTTTTTTGGTGCAACATTTCTTTTCTCTCCAAGGATGTTAAAATTATAATTCCTTTGAAATTTTCTCCCTCTCCTTGCATTATCCCCATTTCCTGAGTTTCTTTTTCTTTGTTTGTCGTGGGGTCTCTCTTGGATATTGGAAGCTTTCTTCAAATATTGGGTGATCCATGGTTTTCCACTTATATTTAATATTGGAGCATTATAGAGCTGACTGGAAACCAGGGCCAGGAGTGGGTAAGGCAAACAAAATGCCTGGAACACAAAATTTAAGGGGGTACATATATACTTAAAGTTGTGCAAGGGTAATGTCAGGAGAGAGGGCACTACGAGTAAGTGCTTCCATAAGTTTTTCCCTCTGGGTGCCACCCTTGCTTCACCCTGCTGGCAGCTCTGTGGGCATGAGTGGGGCTTGTAGAGTTGTAGGAGTAGAGTGTAGGAGAGTTATAGGGGAATCAAATTTTTTGTCAGGGGCCCCAAATGTCAGTATCTGACAGTGTTTTCTCTGGGGAAATTTAGATTCTCCAGTGAAGGATCCTCAGCCTATCTAAAGAAAAATGAGCCTGACTGGCATTCTGGAACCATATGGGGGAATAGGGGCTGGGGCTCCCCATTCAACATGCAGAATTTCGATACTCAGTTTCATACTCAGGGAATTTTCATACTCCCCTGTTTTCAGCTTAACATTCCACTCATATTCTTCTCTGGGGCTCCCAAGTCCTGCGCCTCCTGGCTCAGTTTCTCCAGACAACAACCTCTCCAGAGGGGATGGGAGCTATGCAGTCATCTGACTGTGATGGGTGAGTGCAGGAAGCAGGGACTCCTTAATGTTACTTATCCAGACTTTCCAACAATCCCCTGTTTTCAGCTTCCAGTCTTGCCTTTATCTTCCATGGTACCTGGAGCCTGTAATTCCTATAATGACTTTCATGTACTTACACAGCCACATACACATCTACCCCAGACACTTAGGTTCACTTTCCTCCTCTGTGATGTGTTATTTGTCATTGCTCCAAACACTATGCACGTCTGGGGTCATAAATGTCCCTCATTCCATCAAAATGTTATGTGTGTTTTTCTCTTCTCTTTTCCTTGTTCTGGAATGTTAAGTGAATGCAATGTTTGAATGTTAAGTGAAGAGAGGCTGGGAATGTCTTTATTCTCCCATTTTTACCCCTCTGTTCTAAAATATGCTATTAAAAAAATTGTCTTTTAAATGTTTACCTAAAAATTATTTCTCAAACCAATCACCGTCATGAGCTACTTCTTTTCAGTAATTCAGCGGATCTGAAGACAAGTGAATAGATTTTTTAAATCACACTTCTAACACTTGCTACACTTCCATACTTCTATTAAACCAAGAATTATAAAGTGCTTCATATTTAACAAGGACTGTGCTAGTCTCTAAGGGTAAAAAGTAATTAAGAAAGGTCTCTGCTTTGAATAGGTTTGTAGTCTCTAGGGGGAAACAAGCACATAAAAAATTAAAGATTAAAGATTAAAGACAAAAAACAGGTAAGGTCTTACGTAGACCTAGGTAAAGGCCAGGTAAAGGAATTTGCAAAGGAGGCAGGGTGAGGAGGTCAGGAAAGAGCCAGATCATTAAAGACAAGTTGGTGTATATTGAGGCCAGTCCTGGAGGCTGGAGGAGGGGAATCCTGGGCAGATGTCATGGCAGGAGCTAAACAAACAGAAGTGCAAAGAGCTGCACAAATTCAGGAGACTGCCATCCACTCTGTGTATAGAACAGCTAGAGTAGAGCTATAGGCTAGTGAAGATAAAGATGGAGAGTGCAGTGAAGGCTCCAATACCCACCCACCCCCAACACACGCCCCATATTCAAGACCATTGCCTTGTGACTTTGTAGTTCTTTTCATTAAATAGGCAGAATCTATTTCCTGAACCCTGGATCTGGGCCAGTCTTATGATTGCCCTTGGCCAATAAAATCCAGCAGATGTGATAGCATGCCAATTCTGAGCTTAGGCCTCAAGATACCGTTCATGTTTCTGTTTATGCTTTCTCTTGCACCTCTGTCATCCCCATAAATCATGCCAGGCTAGCCTGCTGGAGGACGAGGGACACATGGTCTGAGCCAAGCTTTCCAGTTATTTCAGCTAAGTCCACGCTGGAGCAACCAAGGCCAGCCGACCCCCAGACACAAGAGCAACTCCAGCCAAGATCAAGAGAGCCACCCAGCAGACCACCCCAGACAAGAGAGCAATTAATGTCTCCTAAGTATGTCTCTGAGGTTTCATGGTTGTTTGTTACACAGTATTATCGTGGCAACAGACAACTAATACAGAGAGGTGGTCACTAGCCAGATGTGGAGTATCTTGTATGATACGCTAAGGAATTTAAATTTATGCTTATGAAATGGAAACCCCTGAAGGGTGTTAAAAGGAGAGGAACATAATTTGATTTGCATTTTGGAAAAGTAACTCTGGCGTACAATGTTTAGGTTGAGTTGAAAGTAGAGTCTCTTGGAATAGTTCAGGTAAGAGATGGTGAATGCCTGAATAAAGACAATATCAGTGAAGATGGTAAGGAGAAGACAAATACCAGAGACATCAAAGAGGTAGATAATATAGCATATGGTAACAGGTTGGTTGAGGAAAGAGAAGGAAAGATTCTGGTATGTTTCCCAGGTATGGGGTTTTGGTGCCATGAAATGAACTGGAACTAGGTTCTGGGAGGAAAAACAATAAGTTCAGTTTTTACTATATTCAGTTTGAGTCCCTATGGGACAGTCAGGATGATGTCTGGTGGTCAGTGTTTCATATAAGTCTGGAGGCCAGGGCCCAGCTCTGGTGTGTTGATAGCAATACTAATTTAGGAAACCACAATATATGGATGGTTAAGTAGATCCATGAGGTTAGACGGAATCACCCAGGGGGAGGGTGTATATTGAGAAGAGAGCCAAGGACGGGCAGGGTACTGGGGTGAACAATGTTTAAGATGTTTGCTGAAGACGAAGGGCCAGCAAATAGAGGGAATAGAAATACAAAGAGAATCAGGTATCTCAAAGCCAGAGGAACATTTCAAAAAGAGAAGGATTACTGGTATCTATTTGGTGTGAGTCATATCTCTCTCATTAACAACACATGTCTATCAAAATTTTAGAACCAGACAGGGATTTAAAGTTCAAGAACTCAACATTGCAGTGACATCTACAAAGTTATTTTTCAAACTAAGTAAATAATTTTATAGGAGTTTTGCCCTGCCAGTCTGACAGCAAAATGAAAAGTTAAAATATTTTTGAAAATATTTAAAGAATCAACTCTATCAACTTAGAATCTCTTTTAAGTGCCATGAAATTTAAGAGAGAAAAGAAGGAGAATTATTCTTAACATCCACGATAAGCTCTTTTCTTTCTAATTTCAGGTGGCTTTCCCTAGAGAACACTAGAACAGATGTTCAGGGAACACAAAGGTCATCTCTGGTGCAAGGTACTCTGGTTACCTGATTATTTATAACTTGTCATTTGCATCAGCCGATTTAAAAACAAGCCAGGAAGCATTTAGGCCAAATGTGCAGGGACTTCAAAGAGCCTGATCTCCTGATATAGTGCCTCCATTTTAATCTTGCCCTTCTACAGGACAGAGACTGAACAGAGTTAAATTAGTCTACTGTGTTAGGGTTGTTTTGTTTTGTTTAATGTATACTCCCGAAAAACTTATTTCATGAGCTTCCCCTTGTAAAGTAGTGTGAAATTAACACTTCCAGAAAATAAGAAATTCCATCTCAGTATTTAGAAGTTATTCAAACCGGGGATTTCTTGAACGATGCCTTCTAAAAGTTGTATGGTTGTCACTGCAGGCTAGTTTGCACAGTTTTTACAACAGAGTAAATATCAGGGGACAGTAGACTCTACAAGTGAGTGCACCAAGGTTCATTTTAGGTCTCCTACCTTAAGGGAGCTTCTTGAAGAAGGAGAGCATAGCAGCTGTTCTAACCACCGGAGGGGGCCATTTCATCGATTTCAAGCCTGCCTATAATTAAGCAAAACTGTTTCTCGTACCAGCAGGTTCTCACCTGGTGGTGAAAAGGGCTTGCTTACCAGTTTCAACTGAGAAAATCCAGGACCCTTTGTTGGTTGGGGCTTGGGTTGAGAGTGTCTCTCAACCTTGATCACTCCCGTGAGGACTGGGAGAGTTCTGGCAGGAGTGCAGGGGACCCACAAACAGCTGATCAACACCCCCACAGCTGTTCCTGCCCGATTACAGGCCTTGTCCACAAGGAAATAAGTATTCCTTGCTCTCCCGTGGACAAACTAACACATTGCCAAGCTGCAATGCTAACACATTCTTTACATGAGATGTTCCTAAAGGAGAGGCTCACAAAACTTGGGGGCAGGTGGAGCACGATTCAATTTTAAGTTTACTCACATTATTTCACCAGCACACAGCCTTGGAGATATTGGTGGTTAACAACGGTGGTTAACAACAGGAGCTTTTTAGTCTAAAAAATTATAACATCTGTGGCCAAGAACAAAAGCCCAACTCAAACTAGCTTTAATAAGGATAAACAGGAATTTCTTGGGCCGTGTAACCGAAAGGCCCACAGAATGCTCCCTTCGGGAATGGCTGGCTTCAGAATTTAATGTCTTGAGTATGCTGTTGCACCCTCTCCATCTCTTGGTTCTGCTTTCATGTATATTAACTTCGATGTCGGGTAGGTCCTCTTCTCCTGGTAATAGGTTGGCCTGGTCAGCTCCAGGTTTAAATGGATCTTACACCTGGTGGTTGTTAGTGCCGTCAAGTTGATTCTGACTCCTGGTGACCCTGTGCACAGCAGAGCGGAACCCTGCCCTATCTTTTTACACCGTCTTCTCCCCTTCTGCTGCTATATCAGACAATGCTCCGCTGCTATTCATAAGGTTTTCATGGCCAATTTTTTCGGAAGTGGGTGGCCAAGTCCTTTTTCCTAGCCCTTCTTAGTCTGGAAGCTCCACTGAAACCTGTCCACCGTGAGTGACCCTACTGGTATTTGAAATACCCATGACATAGCTTTCAGCATCACAGCAACACGCAGCCACCACAGTATGACAACGGACAGACAGGTGGTGTGGTTCCCTGACCAGGAAACGAAGTTGGGCTGTGGTGGTGAGAGCGCCGAATCTTAACCACTAGACCTCCAGGGCTGGCTCTTACATGTGGGGACCCCACCAAAAGGAGAGTACCTCTTTTCCAAAAACTCCAGCAAAAGTCTAGGCGCTGGCATGGCATCTCCACCTTGAGATACCTGGCCACCTGTCATCAGTCACAGACTCACCCAGGCCATGACCACCACCACTGCAAAGCCTACAGGGAAAGAGGGGCAGTGATGCGGATGCATGGAGTGGACTGCGTGGAATCAGAATGAGGAAGGGCTGGTCTCCAAAATGCAAACAAACAAAAGAAGATTATTTCTGAAAGAAGGGGCCTGATCTCCTGATATAGTGCCTCCTGTATATAGACATACAGCAACACCTTATATCTCTTACAGTTTGTACAGCACTTACCACAGTGCTTGGAACATAAAAAGAACTTTAAAAATAATAGCTAAAAGAAATAATAAGAGTAATAATAATGATCATGATGATGATATTTCTGAGACCCAAACAGACGATGATGTAGATGAAGATAAGATCATTGTTATTTCAATATATAACTCACTATTCTTTGTACAACTTATTTGGTCTATTTAGCTGTAGACTTGGACATAAATGATGTCAGTGCTATATGATTATTAATGAGAAATAACGAAAAGGTGAAGAAAGTGTGTTCAGTGACTCATGAAAATTGACATTTGGGCGTAATAAATAATTTTGTGTTCTAGGAAATGGGTAGCTGAGTGAGCAATCACTGCTTTTGTGTTCCTGCTTCAGCCGTCACAATGTATCATTGGGCAAATTTGTATCTCATTTACCTTTGACCAGAAATCCCTGTTCTAGGCAGACCTATAAAACATGACCAAAACCACTGGGCCTTTTTCAGGCAGTCTCCTCAGCCTGAAGTGCTATTGCTCTCCTCTCTGGCTATCTAAATCAGTCTGCAATTTAAGGCCATCTCTGCTGTGCATACTGCTCCAACTCTCACTGATCCTTCGTCTATCTCATAGCACTTTGTCAGCCGTGTCAAGACAACTGGCAAAACCAGCCAACTTACTTTACAGAATCTTGTGTCTATAGTACAGTTTGATACTTTAATCATACTAGTTTGTATTGTCCCCTGCATATTTTTCATGGTACACCTCATTTTTCACCTCTGCTCCCTTGCGGTTTGGAGATTCTGAACTACTTCCGCGGCTTTTTGGACACGCCGCACCTTCTCTTCTCTTGCAAATACCACTTCTTGAGCATGGAACAGGCTCCTATACTTTGCCACCCTTTTCCCTACTTCCACTCTTCACCTGGCTACCTCCCATTCACCCCACTCAGCTTAAATGTTGTCTCCTCCAATGGGCCTTCCATGACTCTAAAAGTTAAGACAGGCTCCCCATGGCATTTTCCAGAGCCTCTCCAGTAGTCCAGGTCTGCATTTTCTTTGTGAATATTATCAGTGCAAAATCTTCAACAAGCCTTTGAGCTACTTAGCAATTCAAAAATAACTCACAGGAAAAAATTAGAGAGCAATTTAATCCTGGATGACATTGTACTCACTAAAAGTACATGAGGAGTTCAGCAAAAGGGAAAACTTAGTAAGGCTTCAGGGAATGGTGTGTATTATTCATATACTTAGCTGTGTCCTCAGTACCTAGAACAGATAGAATATCAGATGTCAGTACCTAGAGAAACAGAATAATTTAGAAGAATGCCTGAGGGATGAAGGGAGGAATGGAAGGAGGGAGGGAACATCTAACAGAGTGCTAAGCATGAACTGAATTTGAACACACAGGGCTGAGTAGATTATTACTGTATCTAGTCTGAATCTCTTATAAAACTATATGAAATCATACAATCCTTGATTTAAGGCAGAGGTAAAGAAACACCTTTAAAAAGAGGATAGTACAAAACAAGAAGAGACAGTGAGGTTTGGAGCAGTGAGAGTGAGGGAAGTAAGAATGAATTGCATCTACAGAGAGGTTATAGTTTTATGCTCTTACTTCTAGAATGTCTAAGAAGAAATATAGCACACCAAAGTCTGAGATTGTCTGCAATGGAGTCTGTGTTAAAGAAGTATTGTTTTTAATCAAGTCAAATACTTTCAACTTTGATCAGAGACTGAGAAATCATGTAACTCTTCTCCCAAACGGCATCTCTCAGACAAATCTGGGATGTATTTCCTATGAAACAGAAAACAATACATTAGTGGCATGAACTTTAATGAAGAGTTTTGGATGATCCATTGTTTATTAAACCACTGGTCTGTGTACATGGGTTGTAATGAACTAATCCCCCCACAGGAACTTCATACACTCTGGGAACCATCCCTGAGTGCTGTACCCAGGGAACCTAATAACAACACTTGAAGCCACTGTGTAAGAGGAACAGGAAAACAACCCAAGCTGTTATCTCTTATTGAGTCTATTTTCTGGTAGAGAATCCTGAGAAAACAAAAGACATCTTGTTTGAAGTGTTTTTGCCTTCTTGAAGTTTGAGAAAAAAAAAAATCCCTTTGAAGTACTTACAAATTAAACACCTGCTGAAGACTATTTCTTCCTTCATATCTGAAATATTTACTAATTCTGTAATTGGAAAATTTTGCCTTTCAAAAAGTTATTTATTTAATTAGCATCTACTTGTGCCTGGAGCTAAGCATTACAGAGGATACAAGAGACATCAAATTGAATCAACATCCCCTGGGAACTGGTTGGAAATGCAGATTCTCAGGCTCCATCCCAGACCTAATGAATCATAATCTGCATTTTAGCAAGAGCCCCAATCATTTTAGCAAGTGATTTGTATGTGCTTGAAAGTTTGAAAAACAGTGTCATGGGCTGTACGTTGGAACCACATAGGTTTGGTTTGTTTTTTGGTTTTAATGCTGTTGCCTAGATCCCAGCCCCAGAAATTCCTATTTAATTTGTAGGGGGTGCATTCTGGGCATTGGGATTTTTCCGAAGATTCCCAAGTAATTCTAATGTGCAACAGAGTTTGAGAACCACTGCCCTGGAGTCACTGTCTCCATAGTTTTGATGTTTGTTGCAGCCTGGGGCACTTGCTGAAATGTAGATTCTGAATCTTTTGGTGTGGGGCGGATCCTGAGAATCTGCATTTCTAACCAGTTGCCAGGTGATGTTGATGCAATTTTATTTCTTTTGCATCTTCCTCCACAATACTTAGCTCCAGACACAAGGAGATGCTAATTAAATAATATTTCAAGGGCCCACTTATTTTTTTTCAAGTGTAAAGATAATTGTATTCTATGGCTATTTTTCATATGTTTTTTAAAAAGGTAATGGCAACAAACTCAAACCCCTAAAGAATAGTAAGAAGGAAAATTAATGTTAACTTAAATGTTAGCAGCCTGTTATGGGTTGAATTGTGCCCCCCAAAAAGACACAATGAATTTCTAACCTCCAGAACCTCAGAACTTATTTGAAAATAGATGCAAATGCAGATGTAATTGGTTAAGTTAAAATGAGGTCCCACTGGAGTAGGGTGGGCCCTTAATCCAATATGACTGGTGTCTTTATAAGAAGAAGAGCAGAGACATAGAGACAGACACACGCAGGGGTATGTGATGATGGAGGCAGAGGTTGCATCTACAAGTCAAGAAATGCCAAGGATTGCCGGCAACCACCAGAAGCTAGGAAGAGGCAAGGAAGGATTCCTCCCTAAAGCCCTCAGAGGGAGTGTGGCCCTGCCAACACCTCAGTTTCAAACCTCTAGCCTCCAGAACGGTGAGAGAATTAATTTCTGTTGTTTTAAGCCACGCAGTTTGTAATAATTTGTTACAGCAGCCCTGGGAAACTGACATACAGCCTATCTTCTTAGTACTTAGTACCTAAGTACTTAGTACTTACTGCGTAGGCCAGCAGTTTTTGTTGTTTTGTTTTTTTGCATCCAGGACATATGGGCCACTGCCTACTCACAAATCTGCCAATAGCTACTTCAAATTTGGATCATCATTTACTATTACATATACAAGGGGAGGAATTATAAAGTAAGAGAAGCAAGTGAATAGAGAGAGTTCTACTGACAGAAAAAATGAAGGAAAGTGGGGAGACTTACAACTCGAGGAAAGAAAAAAAATATATAGACACTTACAGAGTTTATTATGAATAATCTCAAATTCCAGGAAAAGTACAAAAGTTCTCAGAAATGAAATTATCCCTTAACAGAAGTACATCACTTTGTGATCACACAGGTCGAGATTTAAAACACAGCACCATCTGTGTGATTTTAAAGAAGTCATATAATGTTCATGAATCTGTACCATGGGAACACCAATGATGAAACCTTTCCACAGAGGGCTGCTCGGCAGCTTGTCAAAAACATTCAGTCAATGGTAGCCATCATTATCAGAAGACAGGAGAAAGAGCATTGAACAGAATCAGCTCAGCTAAATGCCACCTTAAGCCCAGCTCAGGAGAGAAAGTATGGAATTGGTTAAATAAAAACAATGGTAGCAACAGTGGCAAATTCTGCATAGGAGAGGGACCCCTGGAATTATCGGCGGGCATTGTGGTCCAGCCCAGGACATAGGGCACCTGGGGGTGGCACCTGGTGGCAGAAAAAGGCTTTTAAAGGGTGGGTGGGTGGGTGTGGGTAGATGGGCAGTGGTCCTGAAAACAAACTTCCCTTCACAATTTTTCCATGGATCAGTCTTGAGTAAATAAAATATTTTCCCTTACAGTGTATTAAAAACACATCTGATCTTATTTCTAAATCATTCCTAAGTATGTCTGAGCAAAGACAACCACTGATGAAAATTATATGTATATATTTTTGTAGAGAAAAAAAGACTAAATGAAATAAAATTTGCTCTGAACCTTTATTTATTATTAAACTTCAAAATGAGAATAAACTAAGTGCACATTTATAATATTTTCAAACTAATTAAAATTCAGTGCAGCCAGTATTTTGGTGTTTTAAATGTTCATTAGACAAGAAGAGAAAAACAAGTAGTGAAGTTTATTCCACTAGAGACAAAAATGAGACGTTTATTTCCAATAAGGGTACAACATAATCTGTCCCTCTAGCTTTGATTTGTTTTGTTTTGCTTTTTGGTCAGAAGAACTTCTAAACTACCACTAAGCAGACAAATAACTATATAATTTACTTTAACCTGCAAAATTATTCTAGAATTATTTAATTCCCTGGGTAGCAGGAAGAATATAGTCTACTTACTAGAGTAGGAGAAATTTCATTTCTTCAGACATTTGCTCGTACCTGTATGCTATATACTGAATGTTTGTGTCCCCCTAAAATTCATATGTTAAATCCTAACCCCTAATGTGATGCTATTAGCAGGTGGGACCTTTGGGAGATGATTAGGTCATGAGGATGGAGCCCTCATGAATGGGATTAGTGTCCTTATAAAAGACAGCCCAGAGAGCTCCTAGTCCCCTTCCATCTTGTGAGGACATAAGAGGAAGAGAAGATGCTATCTATGAACCTGGAAGTGGGCCCTCGCCAGACACTGAATCTGCAGACACCTTGATCTTGGACTTTCCAGCCTTCAGAATTGTGAGAAATAAGTATTTGTAGTATAAGCAACCCATCTATAGTATTCTGTTATAGCAGCCTGATGGACTAAGACGCTGTATTACTACTTTCTTCCTATTTTATTATAATTTATCTCTGTACAGGTCTGACTACCTGTGAAATCCTGAAGGATAGAGACTATCTAATTCATCGTTTTATGTTCAGGACCATCAAGTTGCTCAACAAATTGTTGAATAAACTATTATAAAACTATGGAGTGGATCTTCATATGCTCTGGTGAACTGTAACACAAGAAACCTGACACAGTGGACATTTGTCAACGTTTTGGTCTCTGATCATCTAAACCTCCTTCATGTGTTTAAAAAAATGTCCCTTTGTATGTAGCTAGATAGTCACTTCCCCAAGTCCCTGGTAACCCCAGTCCCCCAATCACCTTTCAAATTGGGACATCATGACACTGACAAGCAGAGACTCTGGAGGTTCCTTCATGCTGGTGGCAGAGGGAGCCCCGACTGAAACAGTTTCCCAGGGGAGTGGTGCCACCAGCATCATATGGCCCCCAGGGTCCAGAGGTCACCAACAGTTGCAGCAGAAACCTCACAGGACTGGTGTGAAATGTGGTGCTATCTCTAGCCCAGCATCCCTTGTTCCTAGTCCCTTTCTGATCTTGACTCTTGAACCTTTCTGAAGATGTTGTGAGCTGCCCAATATCCTCTAGATAAATCTCTTTTCTGCCTAAATCATCCAAAGTTCACTTCTGAGCCCATAACTAAGAATCCTGCTGAGTCCAATCAGGCTCCACCACTAATCAGCAGACTGATAGACTCACCTCAATACTCTGGGATTAATTAGATTGTCTATTTATAAACATGACCATTTTTGACTATATGTCTAAACTTCCTTCCAATTCTAAAATTCTTTGATTTCATTAGGCAGTTTCAGTGAGGGATATAAATATTGTGTTAACTCAATATCTGTGCTTCTCATTCATTCATCAACATTTATGTGTACCTTCTAGATGGATAGATCAGACACTAGTTTTTCCAGTCTTGCCTGTGTCTTTGAAGAACTCTCGGGTCAGTAGGGGAGTCTGGACTTTTGGTGACATACCTTATATTAGGGCCAATACTGAGAATAATACAAAGCTCCATTGCCAGCCACTGACTGTATCTCACACAACACTGAATGTGTGTCACTGAGCGGAGACAGAAAAAATGTTCCTTGGACTCAACTTAATCATGATCTGTAGAGAGATTTGATAAAGTGTCCTCACGGGAGTTAAGTATGCTTAGGGTGTACCCTTATTATTCACAGCTGTCACATGAATCAGGAAAAGTCATTCTTGTCCAAGAAAGAAAGGTGCTGGCAATTCAGTCGCACAGTTGCCGGGGTGATTTTTAAAAGCAGTTATGTGAAAGGAAAATTCAAAGAAAGCCAAATCACACAGGGCTGGTTACCTGCCATCAAGCTGGCTGTGGTTATCTTGTTTCCTGGGTCTTTATTGCTAACAAAGGGCTCATGTACTTTGGCACTTATCGGAAAAAGGCCCTAATTTTCTTTTCACTTACACAAGCTATCTCTTACAGATGAGATTTAAATAGGAGATTAGCATGAAATTCTCGCCCTTTCTTCTATTTCTATAACCTAGAAACCATTCAGTGGATCTGATAAGAGCAATTTCTTTGCATTTTGACGTTGAGAGGGTACATTTGAGGGGTTATTATGAGGACCATGCTGTTCTCCAAGTTTCATAGGGAGTGAGTTATATTCTGTCACCTGTAATGAATGCAAAAAAACTTCAAAAAATCAGAATCCACACATTCTAAACAGTATATTTTCCCAAACACTGTAAAGAAGAATATTGTTCATTTAAAAAAAATGCAATCCCCCTTTTTATCATTTTTGCTCTAAAAAAGAATTAGGAGAAGGTATGTGACATATAAAATGCTGGTCTATTAACATTCTCATCCCCAGATTCCAAAGAACAATAAAATGCCCAGATTTGCAAGGCAATCAGTGACTATCCAGTTGACATCAAGCAATGCCATGTCCATTTTATGTCAGCAAGTCCTTGTTCTTATAGCCAGGCCCACAGAAATCTGCAGCTATGGACTAGCTTTAGTAATATGAAGAATAACCTTTACAGTTAGGATTTAAAGTCTTTCAATGTGTGGAGTCCAAGCCATAAATAATTCTGGGAAGAAGAGCCTGGCAGCTGCTGCAGCTCAGCCCCTTTAGATCCTCCAGGGATGTAGCAGCAGGAGGGCAGAGGGACAGAGGAGGGCTGGTGATTAGGCTGCCTGCCATTCCCCGTTCCCTCCAGTGATCAGCTCCCAAAAGCTTTTTTTTTTTTTGTGAGGAAGATTAGCCCTGAGCTAACATCTGCCAATCCTCCTCTTTTTTTGCTGAGGAAGACTGGCCCTGGGCTAACATCTGTGCTCATCTTCCTCTACTTTATGTGGGACGCCGCCACAGCATGGCTTGACAAGCGGTGCATCGGTGCGCGCCCGGGATCCAAACCAGCGAACCCTAGGCCACCGCAGTGGAGCAGGCGCACTTAAACCGCTTGCGCCACCAGGCCGGCCCCCCCAAAAGCTTTTTAAACTGACTTTTCATCTGCCTGAGTAAATCTAACAAAGATAAAAAAAAAAAGATAACAAGGAATTATATGAGAGTGACTTTCCTTTATTAGTCATCTCAAAACTTGGGGTACAGAAAACGCCCAATGGACAGTACTCAAAATTGAACAGAAGAAAATAAAAATAAAAGAGATTTTATTAAAAAATAAAATAAAAATGATAAATAAAAATAAAATAATCTTAGGCCTAGGAGACTTCTTCCTCAATCAAGCAGGAATCTGTGAAATCATTAGTACCTGAATACTTCGGTCAGTAATGCTTTGTAAATTTATCTGGATAAATTCGACCATTTATCTGGCTAGAAGCCACACGAACCTTCCTATGATTCTGCAGTAGTAATTAGATATGTCTTTCCTACAAGTAACATCCCATTGCTCTTGGGTTTCACTCTCTACGTTTTTGCTCATATTTTTCTACTATATTGATGATCTAACCAGACATTCCTTCAGAATGAAAAGTAGGCTATTGTTAAATGAATGGCCAAGATTAGCAGTTTAGTCTACGGATATGGAAAATACCTGTTTTATTTATAGCACCAACTTGTGATGTTAGAATCATCTTTAGCAACAATCATTTGTTGAACATCATAAGGCTTTGCAATGCAGTGGAAAGAATGCGGGTTCTGGATCACACAGATGGATTTGAATCCCAGTCTCACCATTAATTAACTTGTCTGTATCTCTTTTCTTTTTTTCTGTACAATAGTGTGGTAGGCAGCCTTTAGTATTCACACCCTTGTGTAGTCCCCTCTCTTTGGGGGTTGGTTGGACCTAGTGCATTGCTTCTAATGACTAGAATATAGAATATGGCAAAAGTGATGAGATATCACTTGCAAGATTAGGTAACAGACTGTAGCTCCCATATTCTCTCTGTCTCTTCCTCTCTCTCTCTCACACACTCTCCATCTGTCTATGACCAGTAGCCAGTGAGGATCTGAGGCCTGCCAACAGCCATGGGAGATGGAAGCACAATTTACTGGAAGCTTGGAAATGGACCTTCTGCTATTTGATCTTTGAAATAACTGAAGTGTGAGCCAACACCTTGAGGGCATCCTTATGAGAGACCCTGAAGCAGCGAACTCAGCTAAGCCATGTCTGCATTTCTGACCCGCAGAAACTGTGAGTTAAATAAATGTGTGTTGCTCTAAGCTGCTAAGTTTGGGGGCGGGGGTGGAGTTCATTACACAGCAATAGATAATGAATACAAATGGAAATAATAACACCTCCATTCCAAGACTGTCGTGTGGGTTAGAGATGGTGTATGCATCATGTTTGTACATAGCCTCTCCTCAATAAACGGTAGCTCTGACTATTACCAAGTGCTCCTCTGTATGGGGAGCTACTCTCTGCATCACTTACTTTCTAAGTTTTATAAATGCAACATGGGCTAGAGGAAAATAATAATTCCCTTTAAGCTCAAATTAAAGAAATTTGAAAAGAAGAGAATTGCATTGTGTGGATGCTAGTGGAAAGGCCAACTGGCAGGTCTTTGAGAAGTATGGACTTGATTGAAGCAATAACAGAAGAAAGTAAAATGAGCTAACAGGGGTGATATGGAGAATGGAAATGTCCAATATGAACAAGGGCTTAATGTCTTAAGAATAAGCCTCAAATTCCCTTCACTGACTTAACCACTCAAGGCACAGTGATTTTCAAATCTTTAATGCAACACTTGAAAATATTAATGATAAAAGAGTTAATCATGTTTTACCTGGGTAATAAGAAGTTAAATTTGCAATCATGAAACTGAAAAAAAATATAGTAAAAATATGAAGAGGGCTCCCCAGAAAGGCAGTGTAGCATCAGGGAAAAGTCCCTGAATTCGAACTAGAAGCTTTGATTCTGAGATTTGCTTTGCTTTTGCTCTTTCAAAAAGCATGTATTGAGTGCCTACTATATGCCAAACTCTTTTCCAACTCTCTAGTTGCTGGGATATAGTTGTGGGCAGAACAGACATAATCTATGGCCTTCGTGGAGCTAGTGGGACATGAAAAAATACATATATAATTACAACTGTAATAAGTACCACAAGGAAAAGAACAGGGTATAATTTTAAAATGACAGGAGGGACCTACACTGAATTGGAGGGTTAGGGAAAGCCTCTCTTGAGGAAATGACATTTAAACCGAAAGATGTGCCTGAGTTAGCCAGGCAACTGAGTAACAGAGCTGGGGGGAAGAATATTTCAATCAGAGAAGACGGCGTGGTGAAGGCTTTAAAGCAGGAACAAGCTTGGCAGGTCTGAGCAACAGAGAAGTTCATGGGGCTTCCAGAACATGGTAGGCAAAAAGGAGAGTGGAGGTTGGAGATACAAACAGGCCCGGATGGCACAGAGACTTGTGTGCACGTTAGGAAGTAAGTTACTGAGCCATTGAAGGATTTTAAGTACAATGATGAAATTTATTTTTAATGAACGATCACTCTGGTGGGAATACAGAAATAGGATTAAGGGTAAATGGTTAAAAAAAAAACTTGCCAGAGGCCTTAGTGTCAACTAGAGTGGACACAGCAGAGATGGAAAGAAGGTGATGGATTCGAGATATGTTTTAAAGAAAAAATCCAGAGGACTTGGTGATAGGTTGGATACGGGAGGTGAGAGAAAAGGAAGGGGTCGTCAGGGAATGCTCCCAGGTGTATAATGTGAACCACTGAGTAATGACATAAGATTTACTGAATGATAAAAACTGGAGCAGGAAGAAATTGGGGAGGAGGACAGAGAAAGATGAAAGTTTCTGTTTTGCGCATTAAGTTTGCGATGTCTGCGAGACGTTCGAGTAGAAACATCAGTGGGCTGTGAGTCTAGAGCTCCAAGCAGAAGTCAAGTCACTTATCAGTTGTGAAACTTTGGACAAGTCACCTTGTAACCCTGGGCTTCAGCTTCTTTATCTGAAAAAGGAGACCCAATACCCACCTGCCTCAACAGGATGGAGGGAAGGTAGATGGGACGGCATCTATGCAGGGCCTCTCCAGACTGTAACTCAGTATAGACATGCATAGTGCTTGATTAGTGACAGATAACTTTTCATGTTGGTAAACGAAACATGAAATAACGGCATATACCAAGTTTCAACGTTTCCATAGGTCCCCATTGGCAAATGTACACACATTTATGGAGAGAAAGAGAGGAAAGAAAAAGGAAGGAAGGAAGGAAGGAAGAGAGGGAACGAGAGAAAACAAACAAAAACATAAGAATTAGTGATTTTTATGCCCATGTATTTGTTAAAGGATTACTTATTTAAAAAAAGGTAAAATTATGACTCTTATGCAAACATAAACATGTTAAAGGTTTTATTTAGCCCATTATTGAGAGAACTAGCAAGATGAAAACAACAATAATACCCAGTTCAATGGGGAATCCAAAGAATACACACACACACACATACACATAACAACACACAAATATATATATTAAAGAAATACGTGTGTGTGTGTGTGTGTGTGTCCAGGAAAGGGTTAACTCAGCAGGCTTGGGTTACTCAAACCCTGCACATTCCATAGAAAGGACTGGTCCTGGGGGCCGGCCCTGTGGCTTAGCGGTTAAGTGCGCGTGCTCCGCCGCTGGCGGCCCGGGTTTGGATCCCAGGCGCGCACAGACGCACCGCTTCTCCCGCCATGCTGAGGCCGTGCCCCACATACAGCAACTAGAAGGATGTGCAGCTATGCCGTACAACTCTCTACTGTGGCTTTGGGGGAAAAAAAATAAATAAATAAAATTAAAAAAAAACAAAAAAGAAAGGACAGGTCCTTGGCTGACACCTGGAAGATGACTTCTGAGCCCTTGGAATATCCTGGCTGCTAACAGTATTTTTGCGTGTCTAAGGCTTTGGGCCACACTATATCGGTCTGACTTCTAGGACGTGGAGACTGAGTAGCTAATGTCAGTCACTTGGGTACTATGTGCCTACATAACCGATCCCCAGCAAAAACCCTGGATACCAAGGCTCAAGTGAGCTTCCCAGGTTGGCAATACTTTCCCAGTGTTGTTACCCATTGCTGCTGGGAAAATTAAGTGCTGTGTGTGCAACTCCACTGGAAGAGAAAAATTAGAAGCTTGTGTCTGGTTTCTCCTGGACTCTGCCCTACCCGCCTTTTCTTTTTGCTGATTCTAATCCCTAGTCATTCACTGCAAAACTGTAACCATGAATATGCTGGCTTTTTCTGAGTCTTGTGAGTCCTTCTAGCAAATCATCATATTTGAGGGTGATCTTGGGGACCTCTGACACAATAGGCAATCATAAATGCTGAAATCTATTAAAGATGAAAAACAGGCCTCTTTTTAGGCAGATGGAAATCATTTGCATTCTACAAAATAAATTTACATTACTAACAGTTTTCTTCAATTTATAGATCTGTAAAAAACAGGTCAAAGACAATAAAGGCACAGACTCTTATAGAATCAGATAACTCTGGAGCTTATACTAGACAACATACAGCATTCTACTGAAAGGACACCTAGTAATATTTTTGCCCATTTCAAAGCCATTTACAGTTTTTTCTTTTTTTTTTTTTTTTTAAAAGATTTTATTTATTTTATTTTTTCCCCCCAAAGCCCCAGTAGATAGTTGTATGTCATAGCTGCACATCCTTCTAGTTGCTGTATGTGGGACTCGGCCTCAGGATGGACGGAGAAGTGGTGCCTCGATGCGCACCCGGGATCCGAACCCGGGCCACCAGCATTGCAGCGCACGCACTTAACTACCAAGCCACAGGGCCGGCCCTACAGTTTTTTCTGACATATTCATCAACTACTTTCTAATCATCACCCCCTAAGGAAGTTCCCAGTCCAGGCAATGAAGAGTCTCTAGAAGCTTAAATTAAATGGAAAATGGTTACTTTTTAAAAGGCGATTCTCACTTTAATGCATTTGATCAAATCAATACCATTTGATTCACCAATTTATGAACCACAAATTTCCTAATAGTACAATGAAAATCTGTTCACCGTTTTTTATCTCAGGAAGGATTCACAAGTCCAGGTTATTTGAAAGCGAAACATGTTTCCAAAGGAGTAGCATAAGCATATATATTCAAAACTAAAGAGACTTAAAGACTAAATGGACTTAAGCCTTTAAGTTTATTATCAAACAATTGTTGATTTTTAGGGAACTATTATAAAGACATAACCTGGAGAAAGTCTTGCATAGGACAAAACTATCATCAAAGGAGCTACCACATGAGGGCATACTATTAAGACTGCCTGGGTTTGAAAAAGAAAGGAGAGAACACAATCAAAATTTAAAAGCAATCGGAGGAATGGGGCAAACATGCAAATCCCGGGATCACGGAGTCTGAGGGCAATCCTTAAAGCCCGCTGCCCCATGCTCCCAATGCTAATCCATTATCCACACTGCCAAAGGGTCATCATCTTTAAAAACTAACAAAATTATGGCTCTTCTCTGCCTAAAGTACCCTCCATGGCTGCCCATTATCTGTAGGATGAATACAGATTTCTTAATTTAACATACAAAGTTCCTCTCAAATCTCATTTTGTGCTATTCCTTAATATTGTTTACTCCAGCCGCCAATGATTCCCAACATGGAATCGACTTTGGAGCTTTGAAAAATTTACTGCTGAGGCCTTCCCTTGGATTGGTTAAATCTGCCCAGGCATCAACATCTTTTTAAAGCTTTCCAGGTAATTCCAACATGCAGCAAAAATTGAGAATCTCTGGACTAATTGTTTTGAAATCTCCGTTTTGGGGCTCCAAGAAAACATGGCTGTACTGATTCTTCTCACTCTAAAAGAAACAACGGTGTACAACTTAACTTAGGTTAATTTTTTCCTTTTGTAATATTTAGCTTTCCAAAATTATTTTAAAGGCTTTGTTCAGAGGATTAAAAGTCACAGAACATAGATTAGCCTCTCTCTCATTCAGGAACAAATTCTTTTCCAATCAAGTCACGTTCTCTCTGTCTCCACATCCAAATGGATTCAGTAAGATAGAAACAACAACAGAGCTATGAGCAACTCTTGTTTACTTTGGTTCCTGTCAGCAAGTACAGAGTTATCAGGTGTCTGTTAAATTTAGGTTTGAGAAAATGACTCTTATTCCCTTGCCAAAGACTGGCTAGTCAATTAACATGGGAAACTGATACCAAGACATGGCATTTAAAATAGTGTTCATGGACCCAACATTCTCTTCCTCACAGCCTTTATTCTCTTTTTTGAGTTAGATAGAAAGAGAGAAAGAAAGAAAAAGAGAAGGAAAGAAAGGAAGGAAGAAAAGAAAGAAGGAAGGAAGGCAGGCAGGCAGGCAGTGGAATAATTCAAGTATTAATTTTGGATTTTAGCATATAAATTCTTGTGAAGAAATAGGTCTTGGGCAGTCTCATAACAAAGGTTCTCTAGTTCTTTGGCTATCCTCACCTTGATATATATGCCTTTCATCTTTTTGTTTCCTTAAATACACTTCCTACCTGGGGTCTTCCATAAACTGTTTCATCAGGCAGGTAAGTTGCAAAGCTCATATTTTCTACTGGCGTGAAGAAATATAGGGTATATATTACTATAGGGTAAGTAAACCAATTGACTATTTATTTTAGTTTGACTTAGGGTTGATCTTTTACAGTTTATTTTTATCCATTATTTTACCCCTACACCCACTGAAGAGTCTTCTGTTATTTCTACTAATTGCCTAAGTACTAAGTGTCTAGTTCTACAGTCTCTCTAGAATGTACATTGATTACTACGCCCAGCAGAACCCTTTCAATCTCAAGAAGTTCTCATGGAGGTATTCTTTCAGCTGGTTCTTTCTTTTGGGGGGCACACAGCTCCCAGTCATTTCCCTCTGCTACTCCAAAGGAAAATTTTCTAACATATCTATTTTCTGCTTTCCTAATAAAATTGAGTTGACTGGCTTTTGCCTTTTTCCATGACATTCTCACCCTTGACCAAAATATCCTGTTTTCAGATTGCTATTTTCACAAAGTTCATTTACTCTTCCTCACTGAACTCCTATAATTTGTCCTGAGAGTCTCTCGTTGGCTTCAAGTTGTAGGTCCTTTAAAACACTAGTTTTCTCAAAACCCACATTTATATCAAAAGGGGAGCCTGCTTCCTTCGACAGAGTATACTTTAGTTCTCACGTACTGTGGAGGCAGGAGTTTTCACTCTAGTCTTAAGACTAGTAGAGTTGTCTAAGTGATTTGAAGGACATGAAGAAAATAATCTAGTGTTGATTTTTAGATTTAATAAATGAAGGGGAAGAAGGTAAATAGAAAATTTTAACGAAATTGGGCAGAAGAAAAAGTATAGAAATGAGGGTGGCATCCTTTTTAGAGTAGATAACCTCCAAGTAAGAGATAGAAATGCACTCGAGTTACTATAAGCTTTTTTTTAAAGCATTACACAGTATGCAATATACGAGATTCCAATAGAATAAAAGAGACAAATCAAATTACCTTTCATTAAAAAATAAAGCTACTTTAAGGAGTAGTTTGGGAGTCCTTGGACTTCACCAGTGAAGACAGGTGAGAAGAATCACAAAAGCCAAGCTCAATTCTGCCGTCTACTGCCTAGCACCAGAAACCATGGCTGGTGGAGACATGAGTCTGTTCCAGTCCCCAGGGCCACTACTAGATCATCAACATCCATTTGAGAAAGATGGGATAGATGCCATTGAGATTATGCCCAGGAGATGCAACAAGGCTTGCATCAACAAATAACAGATACTGGGTTTGATTTAACCCAGTGAATAAATAAACCGAGCCAGGGTTTCTAATACATCTATATCTAATATGTGACTAATTATATTCCACTCCTTCTTGAAGCTTCGTGACTACTGGAGACTCAATCTATATAATGTTTGTGAATGCTCATCAACATTGTGGAAAAACAGCTGCACTTTTTTTAGTTTCTTCAGTATCTCATGGACCTGAAAGTGACAAACTATCCTCTCTTTACTCACTCTTGAAGGGATGATGTACCTTTAGATATTGGAGTAATGGGCTAGGAACAAGCATTCCAGGTTTTCTGTGCTCCATTGTTCTTGAGCAATGTTGTCTTTGAAGGACAAAATATAGAGAACATAATTTGAAAGACTGTAGGTTTTTGCCTCCCTGAGAACATGACGTCTATATTAAATTCTTCCTTGAGTGGTATTTTGACAACAAAAACTAATAGCATGCTGTATTTGTAGTCAACAAGAACAGCTTTTGTTCTTATATGGAATAAAGGGTAAGGGATCACGTTTTCTATTTCCATCTCTAATTCCCAGTTCTGACAGTGAGAAGGAACACTGATAAACTTTAGCCTAGTAATTCTGCAATTATCATGTGTTGATGATCTCTTATCAGTTGCCTAGACTTTAAAGTAAGAAGCAAGCATTTTGTAAAAATTGATTGAGAAGTAGTCGTTAAGAGCCTAGGCTTGTAGTCCGGAAAGCACAGGTCTGACTTCTGCCTCTATTGCTCATGAATTCTAAACCTTGCCAAGTCTCAGTTTCCTTCTCTGTAAAAACCTCCCTTAGAGGATTGCTATGAGGATTAAATTAGATTACATATGTAAAGAATTTAGAACAGTGCTGGCACAAAATAAATCCCCAATAAATGTTATCATTTTTGGTATTATTAGAATCAGCTGCACTTTCACTTTTGCGAACATAACCATAACCCCATCGTTTTTGTGATACTTTAGGATTTCCAAAAAATTCTGCTTACATTTAGCTCATTTAATTAATTTCATAAGCCTCTGAGATAAGTAAGTATAATCATCTCCCCCATTTTACAGATAAAGCACTTGAGACTCAAAGAAGTCAAGTGGCTTGTCAGAGTGCACAGCTGGCTTGGTAGCTGCAGGAAGACCCTGGAACTTACACACAGATCTTCTGATGCCACTGCAGCTGCTCTCAAGAGGGAAGGGCTGACCACTGAAATGTCACCTTGCTCAAGCTGGTATTAGCAAGACACATTCCGAACCTGGTTACTTTTATCTTGCTCTTCACATATCCTGGGGCAGAGGATTTCAGTTTCTGTTGAGAACTTTCTCAGTCTCTAAGGAATAACTGGCTTGTAATAATCCATTACCCAAATGTACAAATCGATATATGTATCCATTTCCATGCTTAGGTTGGTTTGTAAGCATGTAACAAAAACTTGGATTCCTCGCATGTAAAATTCCAAATGGCACCTGGATCCAATTATGCTAATTTCTCTGAAGACTCCTTTCTACAGGAGGAAATCCAAACTGCATAACTTGTACACAGATGCTGAAGGCCAGAAAATGAATTTAGCAGAAGCACCTGGAACAGGCAGTAGGGTTTGCTTTGCTGGACTCCATAATTAGGCTCTGCCAGCTTCAGGCCCTCCTATGCAATGTCTTTTGCGGATATATCCTAGACACCCACCCAGGGAGTTTGTGTCCCCAGGACAACAACAGATCTTTTGAATTATAAAGCCTTTTTACCTCCACTTTCAGAATATCCTACTAAACGTAGAGAAGAATTAGAAAGATCAATGGCCATTCTGTAGCGCCCGGTCAAGAGAAGAAAATAAAATGTCACATTGTCCTTTCCTTTCCAAATCCAGAAACATTGGTTGTTGACCTTTTCTCTCCCAGGGACACCTATTGCCTTCTTGCTTGTCTTGTTCTGTGTCCTAAGGGCTTGGCTTGCTTGCTGCCTGCCTGGGACACGCAGGCTGTTGGTTCTTTCTTTTGGCTATCTTTGGGAGTGACTCTGGATTTTGGGAAGGTAGTAACCTTTGAGGAAGCCTCTCGGATCCGTGGAATTGTTTAATACTGCCAGAAATATTTACTGTTTGTCCTGCCTGAACACTGACAAGATATTTAAAAAGATTTTTTTTTTAGTAGCTCTATGGTCAAAAATTGGTCAAATTGGAAGCTGATATTCAGAGCCTGTTAGGAATTTTTTTTATATATATAGGCCTTCTAAATTAAAATAAAACCATGTACCCAGAGGGAAAGTAGCAGATTAGGGATACGTAGTTGAAGGGGTAGATTAACCTATGACATCATTTAAGTTACAACCCAATTTCTGAGGAATTAAGAGCAACTGCCCTTATCTTATAAATCTTCTCAAAACTGGAAATGCAGCTATAGCGGCAGTTTGGATTCCACCCATTCCCTTTCACCAATCCCCAAAACCTCCCGTATTTATCTCAAAAGGTTTATAACCTCTCTGGGAACTCTTATCTAGACCATCCCCAATTCCTAAGACTGAAGAAGAAAAAAAGGGAAAAAAGAGGCAAACAGCTATAGAAACACCCTTGCTCAAAATCTAGCATCTTAAGTATCTTCTACACATAGATTAGTAGAAAAACACTTTAGCCATCTAAGCAGGTAAACTTAATTTATTTCATCTGCCACAAACAAAATTTGGATCCAACTATTCTTTCCTAACTAGTGAGCTTTGTATTACTGTACCTGAGTCATGGCAGTAATTTTAAAATAATAGCTATGTGGTTTCTTTGTATGTATGTCTACATATATATACACTATAAATGTGTGATATTTTTCTACCTTGAGATGACATTATCAAATTTAGTTTGTAGAGAGCTCTATTTAATTGGCTTAAAACCAAACAAGCACTATATAAATTGAGTATACTCTCAAAAATGTAATAGAAATTAACCCAAATGAATTTCAGGATCATATAACCTATGACAACATTTGATATTAGAGCTAATTTAAGTTTATTGGTTTAACTAAAATAGCATGTCTTTAGAGTTATGAGCATTAAATATAAAACTTTTGTTCTATCTAGGTTTACTAAAAGTTAAACAAGTTCATGTTACCTTTATTATGAAATTTGTCAGCAGGAAAAAAATAACTTAAGATGATAGCTAACTGCTTTAATGTCGCATGAAATTTTCATGGATAATCTAAGAACAAATGAATTATATAGATGTTAATGAAATAAGAATTTTTAGGTGTAATAATTGTATTTCACGGTATGTGTACTTAAAAATAGCTTCCAAAATCTTTCTGGTAACTTGAAACCAAAGAGCTTTGCTAAGTTAAGTTAAATGATGGGAATTCATTGACTAGATCGTTTCCAAATAAGATAAACACTAAAACATTAATCGTTAAGTCTAAGATTACCTACTTTTGACCTCTTATTAGAGAGAAACTAAAAGATAAATTTGGGCCTGTTATTAAACATGTCTTGTGCTTTATTGAAAGATTATACTATGAAGAAGCATATGTTTCTAGAATTATGAAATGAATTCATAAATTTGCTGATCTAAAGAATGCTGATATGGCAGACACAACTGCTTCCTTCTTAGTTTTTACTGGAAATTAAGGTTTACTAGGGCTAAAAGTTCTAATTAATATATATAATTAAAACTACTAAAATAATAAGGGAAGCATCTTAGTTTCATTAGTTTTCATCATGATGTTTCAATAGAAACTATAATACACCTTTATGGATATTAGATTCTAGTGCTGTTTGTTGTCTTTTGAGGTTTTTTTTACTACCTACAAACTGGCCTGGATCCTGAATTCTTCTAGTTTCCTCCAATACCTGGCTACAACCCTCCAAACTAACGTATCCCATTTTCTGCCACCTTTTAACTTGGAATTATTGAGAACTGAAACTGTCCTTTTTCCCGAAGCCCTGCAAACTGAAGCTGAACAACTTGATATAAATTTCAGAGAAATCACCACAATGGCTTGTATATGGACAGTCTTCGTGCCTGTTGCTATATGGGCCATTCAGAAAGATATCAGAGACATTCAAACTGCAAACTAGGAAAATCTATCAGATTGCTACTGCCTTCCCTCGCTCCATCTGAAAAAGCTTCAGGCCGAACATCTAGAACCGTCCTTGACTGGCTGCCTTCAGAACTCAGAAACTGAGACTATAGTCTGCTCTAACCATTGACTATTGTTTTCCCTTTGTTTCCATAGAAATGCCTCTTATTAAATACCTGATTGCTTGCACCACAGGCCTAGTTTTGGGAGCCCACCTGTGTTACCATCTCCTGACATTGGACACTGTTGTTCAATCGGACTGACCTATTGTCTAAACCGAGACACTGGTTTAATGGGATAGAGCAATCTACCAACTCAACTTCTGGAATGTGAAACTTCTCGTGAATTTTCAAAGATGGGACTGAAGGTGTTCAGAACAGGCCTTCCCAAGGTATGCCACTTTGCCATGTGAAATATTTTGAGTTAAAATATTTTGAGACCCTGTGGACTCGAGAGAAACTTTTACCTCTCCTTTAAAGAATTCACACTGGGGGCCTTGCCCGTAAGAAGAATAGGAAGAGTTACTACCAGAAATGAATTTTGATGACCTATCTGTATGGCGAACCTCTAATTATTGAACATCTGCTCTTCTTATCACGTCTGCTCTTCTTATACCCTCCTCCCCTCTGAAGCCCCAGGGCCCTATCCCATTCCTTGGCTCAAGATGGCATAAATACTTCATTTTACTCTTCTGTCTCTGAATCTCTCCTGTACAGGGGGTCTCTGCCCCTCTCATGTATGTGGGATTCCTGTTCATACAAAATTAAATTTGATTTTTTTGTTAATCTCTCTCAGTTTAATTCTTAGATCAGCCAGAAGAACCTAGAAGGGTAGAGGAAAATTTCTTCCTCCCTGACGTCACCTTCTTTCCAAGACTGGCCTGTGCCAATCTCCTTTCCGAATGAATTGCTTTTTTATCAGTGTTTTCATGCAGTTTACCACATTCCTTTTTATTGCACTTGTATTTTATCATCAATATTTGTGTGTCTAGATTCTCCACTGGACTGAGGACTCCTTGAGGGCAAAAATCACATCATTACACAAATCACAAAAATCACAACTTTAGGGTTCCAGTGCCTGGAACGCAAGTGTTTGATCTATGAAATATACTGGGTTTAAAAGCTGCACGTAGTATGTTAAAGTTAACTAACATTATGCCTCACACGTCTGATAAAAATAGACTTTTAAAAATTTTCTCCATGTGTTTATTTCAGAAGGTTCCACACAATTAGCAAGAGCTAATCCAAAGGTAGACTCATAATTAAGAGAGAGAGAGAAATTGTATCACATACTGATTGGGAACTGAAATGTGAAGGAATTGATCCACTTACAAATTACATTCTAAAACAGCAAAATCTTTTCACTCAAGTTTTCAGCAAATAATAGTGAATATTTAAATAAATCAGGGTAGATGATGCATTTAATGTTTTGTCATTTGATCATTCATTGCATGGCTTTGAGTGAACTGAAGGAATTAACAAATTTTTCTGTTTCTTAAATCTCAAACAATTGTTAGTATTGCTAAATAGATTTCAGGATTATAATATCAAATACTATAGTTTTGTGGGTAGTGAGGTTCAAACCAGAATTTAGAAAGCATGGTATTGAGTGTTAAAGTATGAATTCTTGGGGTAGGATAATAAAGTTTTTTAGGTGCTGTATCTTAGAGGAGCCTAGAATTCTTTTATTTTCTCCCAATCGTGATGAATGGGTAACTATTTTTGCCTTTTTTGAATTTTGTTTCAATCTCTTAATTTTTTGTAAATTTTAACTCTAGTACCTAAATCTAGTATTCTAGTATTGAAATTTAAAGTGTATACACTTCTATCCTTGAAACAGGAAATATTTTGCTCCATTGTTTTCTTAATGTTTGTTTTGAATTATCATTAATCCAAGTTCACACAAATTCATTTGGCATTTACCCCCACATGCTCATAAAGATTTAATTTTAGAAGTTTGTAAACGTATTCTTTCTCCAAAATAACAGCAGACCGATAGGTGTGTATTGAGTCCGTTATATTTCTAAAAGAAGTATATAATTTCATAGTAGCTTCCTTGGCAAATTTCCAGTAATCACCATGAAATGAAAGATGGTGGAAGAGGTGGGGGAAGGTTAGCAAATTGTTGGGGAGAAGAATCACAGACTGTCACGTATTTGAAAAGAGTAATCCTCAAGATTCAAAACTTTCACAACTTTTTTTGTCCTTGTGCTCCCTAGTGAAAACAGTCTATGTTAAGCAGAAGCGAGCCCACAATGCTCATGAATAACTTGCATTCTTATGCTGGAGAGCAGCCAATTACCCTGGGACCAAATTCCTGTTTACTTGGTAGTGAATGTGGGAGACAAGCTGCCTGCCAGTAGCTGTTAAGGCAGTAAAAACACAGCCAGAGGCTGTCACAGAGAGGAAATCACAGAGCAAGTTAATTTGTGAACTTCAGGGACAGAGATTAAACACTGTGCAATGAAGCTCAAATGGTGGCCTTGTCTGAAATGAGAAGAGTCTGGGCTCAGAAGCCCCCTTAAGAGTTTAGTAAAACATTTGCATAACGAGTGGCACATCACTGTGCCTCTACTTGCTCTTTCTTATAATCAATAGCCTTCAAAGTTTTCTTCCAAAAAGGTTATTGAATCACTATTTGGCAGAAATGTGAGTTTGTTCCATTCTGATTCTCCCATTCTCACTGATATATCTGGTACAGAAAGAATTAAACCCAAAAGCACAGTATTTGGGGTCAAATGCTGAGCATCCCAGATACAATTCGGAAGCCAAATTACCTCATTATGCTCTTATGCAATGCATATGCCATTATGTTGCTCATGAAGCTGCCATGTGCAGTGTTTCAGGGACTCGAGACTGCTCTGAGGCCTCTTATTTGCATTCAGAACTTGAGTAAATCTTGACCATTGACCAAGGGGAAAAACGAGAACTGCCAAATCCATCAGTTTGCCCACCACCCTCAAGAGTGTACTACACTGTTATACTCCACAGAAAGAAGTGCTTACTCTTTCTATCCTAGGAAATACACAGTGACTCCTGGTTCACTAGGACCTCACTATTGTATCCATAGGTCTCATGTCATTAGTTTTACAGTTGTTTGGACATAGAGTCTATTTTTTAAAAAACCACTGGGTAGAGTATAAGATGGGCCAGTACTAAATCGATCTCCATTGCCATGGCTAATCATATTATATTGCCATTGCAATGTCGTGGAAAATTGAATGCATCTACCACGTGTCCTATTTTGGAAGACCTTGAAGGTGTTCTTCAATGTTTTATCAGGAAACATGAAAAACAGCCTGCCAGGTCTGGAATCCAGATGCTTTATCCATTAGCACTTTAAATCTAGTCAAATGGAATGTACACACTGGTGCTGGGAGGTCTGGGTGTCCGGGAAAGATGAGCATAGCAGTACACTAACAGAGGACAAATATTCAACCAACTATAAAGCTGAAGACCTTAAAAGGATGCATTCTTTTTAAGGTTACCCTGTTGTCATCGTTTTGCATTTAGATTTATCAATGAAAATATGGGCATTTTTTTCATCCTTTAGTACAGATTTTATTTCCCTTTTTTGAGGCAATGAAGACTAATAAAGAGATTAAGTCTATGCATAGTTCAGATAATAATTAAGCCATCTTCCAATTTTCTTAAAATTATTCTTTTCTTTTTTGCATAATTTTCTCTCCAAAAAAGGACATGATAGTTTCAGTGTCCCCAGATCAGAACCAGAAAAAAAAAAGTCAATTAAGTTTCCCAGTATGGAAGCCCAACATGCTGAACTGTACTTGGAACTCTTTGTTTATTTCTTTCTCTCATCCCTCTCCATACCACACAATATTTTCCTGGTGACGGCAATTCTAAAGGAACATAGAAGGGCATGGTTGTTCTTGTCATCACTTTCACAAGTTAGAGGTGTCCTAGTTTCCATTTGGAGCCAACTGTGTATGTCATACACAAATTTATCTTAACCCTTTTGTTTTTGGTAGTCTGTGTATTTATATTTTTAGCTTGTGACACTTCTTGAGATAATGAGTTCTATGTTCCAAATGAGAGAAAAATCGTTTATCTTTTACAGATACAGGCATACCTCAAAGATACTGTGGGTTTGGTTCCAGACCACTGCAATAAAGCAAATATTGCAATACAGTGAGTCACACAAATTTTTTGGTTTCACAGTGCATATAAAAGTTATGTTTACATTATACTGTAGTCTATTAAATGTGAAATAGCATTATGTCTAAAAAAATGTATATACCTTAATTAAAAAATACTGCTAAAAAATGCTAACCATCATTTGAGCCTTCAGAGAGTCATAATCTTTTTGCTTGTGGAGGGTCTTGCCTCAACGTTGATGGCTGCTGGGTGGTGTCGATCAGGGTGGTGGTTGCTGAAGGTTGGGGTGGCTGCGGCAATTTCTTATAAGACAACGATGAAGTTTGCCACATTGATTGACTCTTCCTTTCACGAAGGATTTCTCTGCAGCATGTGATGCTGTTTGACAGCATTTTACCCACAGTAGAACTTTCTTTTAAAATTGGATTCGATCCTCTCAAACCCTGCTGCTACTTTATCAACCAAGTTGATGTCATATTCTAAATCCTTTGTTGTCATTTCAACAATCTTCACAGCATCTTCACCAGTAGATTCCATCTCAAGAGACCACTTCCTTTGCTCATCCATAAGAAGCAACTCCTCATCCATTAGAGTTCTATCATGAGATTGCAGCAATTCAGTCACATCTTCAGGCTCCACTTCTAATTCTAGTTCTCTTGCTATTTCCACCACATCTGCTGTTACTTCCTCCACTGAAGTCTTGGACTCCTCAAAGTTATCTATGAGGATTGGAATCAACTTCTTCCAAACTCCTGTTAATGTTGATATTTTGACCTCTTTCCGTGAATCACAAATGTTCTTAATGACATCCAGAATGGTGAATCCTTTCCAGAGGTTTTCAATTTACTTTGCCCAGATCCATCAGAGGAATCACTATCTATGGCAGCTCTAGTCTTACAAAATGTATTTCTTCAATAATAAGACATGAAAGTTGAAATTACTCCTTGATCCATGGGCTGTAGAATGGATATTGTGTTAGCAGGCATGAAAACATTAATCTTGTTGTACATCTCCATCAGAGCTCTTTGGTGACCCCAGGTGCACTGTCAATGAGCAGTAATATTTTGAAAGACATCTTTTTTTCTGAGCAGTAGGTCTCAACAGTGGGTTTAAAATATTCAGTAACCATGTTGTAAACAGATATACTGTCATCCGGTTTTGTTGTTCCATTTCTAGAGCACAGGCAGAGTAGATATAGCATAATTCTTAGGGGCCATAGGATTTTCAGAATGACAAATGATCATTGGCTTCAGTTAAAGTCACCAGCTGCATTAGCCCCTAACAAGAGAGTCAGCCTGTTCTTTGAAGCCAGGCACTGTCTAGCTATGAAAGTCCTAGATGGCAGCTTCTTCCAATAAAAGGCTCTTTTATCTACATTGAAAATCTGTTGTTTAGTGTAGCCGCCTTCATTAATGATCTTGGCTAGATCCTCTGGATAACTTGCTGCAGCTTCTACATCAGCACTTGCTGCTTCACCTGGCACTTTTATGTTGTGGAGATGGCTCCTTTACTTAAACCTCATGAGTCAACCTCTGCTAGCTTCAAACTTTTCTTCTGCAGCTTCCTCACCTCTCTCAGCCTTCACAGAATTGAAGAGAGTGAGGGCCTTCTCTGGATTAGGCTTTGGCTTAAGGGAATGTTGTGGCTGGTTTGATCTTCCATCCAGGCCACTAAAACTTTCCCCATATCAGCAATAAGGCCGTTTTGCTTTTTTATCATTTGTGTGTTCACTGGAGTAGCACTTTTAATTTCCTTCAAGAACTTTTCCTTTGTATTCACAACTTGGCTAAATGTTTGGTGCAAGACGCCTAGCTTTCGGCCTATCTCATCTTTCTATATGCCTTCCTGACTAAGCTTAATCATTTCTAGCTTTTGATTTAAAGTGAGAGACATGCAACTCTTCCTTTGATTTGAACACTTAGAGGACATTGTAGGGTTACTAATTGGCCTAATTTCAATATTGTTGTGTCTCAGGGAATAGAGAGGTCTGAGGAGAGGGAGAGAGACAGGGAAATGGCCAGTGGAGCAGTCAGAACACACACAACTTTTGTTAAGCTCGTCGTCTTATAATGGGAGTGGCTTCCAGTGCCCCAAAACAATTACAATAGTAACATAAAGGTCAATGATCACAGATCACCATAACAAATATAATAATAATGAAAAAGTTTGAAATATTATGAGAATTACCAAAAAGTGACACAGAGACACGAAGTGAGCAAATGCTGTTGGAAAACTGGAGCTGACAGACTTGCTTGACACAGGGTTGCCACAAACCTTCAATTTGTTAAAAAATGCAGTATCTGCAAAGTGCAGTAACACAAAATGCAATAAAACAAAGCATGCCTGCAGAGTAAATAGGCAGGGAAAGGAAAGATCCAGGGCCTGGTTTACTGTCCTAGGGAGTCAGACCTAGATCTGACCTTCAACAAGGGACTCTGGGCAGCTGAGGAATACTGTTCTATAATTTTTGGTTTGTTTGCCTTCCCCCTCCAGGGCAGAATCTGTGTCTTTGTATTCTTAGCACCCAAACAGTACCTGGCATATACTAGGTCCACAATAACTGTGTTGAAAAAAAATGGATGGATGGATGGATGCCTGTCATGAAGGACTTGAGGGAACACAAATGAGACAATTTCACTACTTCATAATTTTGGCAAGAATAGAGTACATTTCTCTACTAAATTGCAAATTCCTGAATTTCCCACAAGGCTCTTAATTGATAAATACTGATGCCATTTCAGAAGTCACCTCTTCATATTTTACTTCTAAAATATGCTTATTATTTTGGGCCAGCCCCGCCGGTCTAGTGGTTAAGTTCGGCGTGCTCCACTTTGGTGGCCCGGGTTTGGTTCCCAGATGCGGACCTATACCACTCATCTGTTAGTGGCCGTGCTGTGGCAGCAGCTCACGTACAAAAAGAGGAAGATTGGCAGCAGATATTAGCTCAGGGAGACTCTTCCTCAGCAACAAAACAAAACAAAACAAAGCAAAATATGTTTATTATTTTGTATGGATTCTTTTGCTTTAATTAAAAATTGAAGTTGAAATAATTTAGCTGGGAATATAAGAAAATGTAACAGAGTGAATCTATAGAAACAAAAACTAACTGTAAGAAACATATTTTAACTACTGGACATCACTATAGATAGAAATAAGCAAGGAACCAACACAGAGAAGATAGAGAGGAAGCTGAGTGGGTTGGAATGGCAGTGGGGCAGCATTGCGTAGAGAAAAAAGTTCTATCATTATCTGTATAGGTGCCTAACTTTGAGGAAGTGAGTGGAAATTGTGATTTCCAAGTTTCTCTTCAACAAAATGAGAGTAATAATATCTATTTTACCGGGCACAATAAGTCAGAGCAAAGATCCAAATTAGATGATATTCAAAAGTTAGGCTATTAGCGTCTTTGTTGCATGTTTCTCAAGGGCAAGAAGTCAGTTTTATTCATCTTTGTACCCATAGTCCCCAGCACAGTGCCCACATAGCATGTAAATGAATGGAAGTTGTTTTAATCATTAGGCTATAGGTCGTCAAGTATAGATCAGAGAAGAAATGCGCAGAACAAAAGGCAAGTTTTTAAGGTAAATATAGGTGAGCATGTGTATGCATGTGTGTGTAGTAATTTGTGCAGAAGAGAAACAAAGAGGAGGAAATTGGGAAAGTCTGGGATGGTCAAAGTGTTATCAAAAAGAGAGAGTCATATGATCTATAATTACATTGGCATTAAAGACCTTATAAAGGGAAAGAGAGGTTCTAGTTGAAAAGGAAGATGATTGGAAAAACAAAAGAGAGACATCTCTTCTCCCACCTCCCACCTTTCTTCTCCGTTTATCCAATTTATGTTCTTCTGTTCCATCATGTCCAATCTCCTAAGTGGTGCTCTGATCAACGACTTCATTCCATATTGATTTCTACCTTCTCTGAATTCCTAAATAAGTTTTTTTTTATGATTTCCACTTCTCACTGTAGCATGTACCCATCTGCTGTTTTTTCATTGCTTTGCCTCTCTCAGATTTTATGTCAGAGACTGCTAATTGTCCATCAAAATCCATTGTCCCTTCCTGCATAGTTCCTAGACTCCCTTCCAGGTGGGTAGCTAAATGATTACGTTCTTTCCAATGGAAAGAGGGTGAAAATGTTGTACGCCACTGCCGGGCTGGGCCCACAAAACCTCCCAGCTGTGCCCTCTCAGGCTCTTCCCCCTTCCCAAAGGCTAAATGGTGTCAGCAACATGTTGAAGATGGCAGAGCTTTCATCAGCTTGGGTTCATGAATAATTGCGTGGAGCAGATGCCTTTCACCATCCCAGTACAGCCAACAATAAGCAAACAATTACTTGAGGGAGAAATAAAGTTCTATCATTTTTGAGACATAACTCTTTGAATCTATTTGTTACAGCCCACTCTAACTAATACAGACGGGTATATCTCTTCTCTCCAATTAGATTACCTTTCTTAGCCAGATGGTCTACCCCAGCACTAAGTCCATATTAGGTAAATGACAAATATTAAGTATATATTTATATTTTCTTTTATTAAACTTTTATTTAAAAATGGTTTCCTTTTTGTCAAGTTAAAATTAAATGGAGCAGAGGGAAAATATCACAGCTACAAATCTGGGATGGGGAACAGAATTGATGATAAAGTAAAGAATATGGGGGAAAGGCGTACCTCTCTGAAAAGACAAAGCCTAGAAGATATTAAAAATATTATTGTCACTATTGTTTAAATAATATTCTTGTGCTATCCAGAACTGATAATACAGATTCAAAAAAAGTTCAGACTTTTCTGTGAAGCATATGGGTCCTTTAAGAGAAAAACCGTATCTACTTTTGGTAAGATATTTGTTATCAGAATCTTTAAAAATAAAATATTAGACATGTCAAAAACATCATAAAGCTGAAGAACTTTAAATCCAATGGGAACCACTAAGCTGGAATTTTTTTAGTACCATTATATAGGCCTGGGGCATTTATGCCTTTTGATTTCTGTCATTATCTTTTTAATTTATTTTATTGAAGTCACATTGGTTTATAACACTGTGTAAATTTACCTCATTATATTTCAGCTTCTATATAGACTGCATCGTGTTCATCACCAAAAGTCTAGTTTCCATTGTCACCATACATATATGCCCCTTTACTCCTTTCACCCCCCTTTCCTCTGGTAACCACCAATCTGTTCTTCATATCTATGTGTTTGTTTGTTTGATTATCTTCCACATATGAGTGAAATCATACAGTATTTGTCTTTCTCTATTTGACTTATTTCACTTAGCATAATACCCTCAAGGTTCATCTATGTTTAGTAGTCCATCCAAGACTTAGAAGCACCCTAAGTGCCCATCAACAGATGAATGCATAAAGAAGATGTGGTGTATATATATACAACGGAATACTACTCAGCCATTAAAAAAGGAAGAAATCTGTAATCATCTTGCTGGTCTTAGTTTCTAATACTATATGTCAGTGATTTAAACTGGGCTTTTACTTGTAAGTGTTATTTAATTAAGAAATATTATTAAGAAGATCTATTCATTCTCAAATCCTTGGCAGAAATAATTAAGATTTCTGTAAATGAAAAGTAGTAATTACCAGCAATAGAACTGTAAAGAATCACTGAAAAGCAATTGGTAACAGTTCCTCCTAAAATTGGAACAGATTTAATATCTAAATAGATCAATCTTGAGTCTAAATTATTTAGCCTGGCACTGAAATGCCCGAGATCCCTCAGCCTACTGCCTGAGATTCATCTGGTGAAAGGTCTGTATCCCAACAGAAGACAAGTGAAATGGAAAATTCCGAATGGGGACTGTAGTGCTCTTGACAATTTGTTGGCTCAAATATAGGTCCTGATCAATTTCTCACTGACATTGTGCAGCCAGCTCTGGTAAAATGCATTGGCAAGGGAGCCAAGAAAGGGGAAACTAAAACAACAACTACAAAAGTCTGAGGAACAAAGAGGTTTGCTTCCTGCCCCTAGTGCGGGCAGAAGGATGTCTTCAAGATATAGAGGTAGAAGTGAAATACTAGGCTCCAAGGTATTGAGAATATTTCTACTAAAAGTTTGGAAATGGGAAAAGTGAAATTTGTTGACTTGTCACAGAAAGATCCATTTATCCAAGGCATGCTTAAAGGGCTGGTGTGACTCCAATACTGATTAACTTAAATCCAGCAAATTTGAAGAACTAGTGAGATTGTTGAAGGTGAATTTCTCACTAGCACCACCTTGCAAACGTTATCAACAGCATTAAGAAAGCATTATTGTTCATGTTGCAGAATTACCTTCTTCCTCCCAGCACTCCGATTTAGGAAATTTCTCTGATACACACTGTATGGAATTCATATTGGAGCCCTTATACTTCTTAACTAAATCAGATTTTTTCTTTAGGAGCTCAATAAAATACCCCATCAACTGAAACTGTGTCGTATCATGGCACAAAAATTAATAACTACTGAGCAAAATACCCATAGAAAGTATAGGTTGGTAGGCTCTAAAGAACATTCAATCCTTTCTATACGTTCTGTCCCTCTAGAATTCCTTTTGTTCCTGCAAGGTCATTGATAAACCCACAGCATCTTAATAACTATTTGGGTTTGAATCCCAGCTTGTCTTTTACCAGCTCTGGAACCTCAGGCAATTTATTCAACCTTTCTGTACCTTGGTTTCCTCATCTGAAAAATAACTTAATATATGTGCAGTACTGTTTGACATATAATATTAGCTCAATAAACCACATTGATGACTCCCAAAATAGAAATTAGATCCCACACTTCTGTCCGGTTGAGCCAATTGCTCTAGCTCAACCACAGCGACACTTAAACATTCTATGGGCATCTAAGGCTCCACATGCCCCAAATCAAACTTGTATTCTTCCTGAAAACACGTTCTTCTATTCTCTCCATTTTATTTTCTGAATTTGCTATAATTCTCAAATCCAAGCAAATTGGAAGCTTGAGTTCACCCCCAACTGTTGTTTGGTTGCCACATAGTTTTCTAACTCATTTTCAGGAGTAACGAGATTAGAGAATTAAGTCATAAATCTAAAATCCTGGCACATAATTCTCAGCCTGCAAAGAAATAACTTTGTATGGTGACAGATGGTAACTAGACTTATTGCTGAGATCATTTCATAATGTATATAAATATTGAATCACTCCTCAAGCTAATAGAATGTTGTATGTCAATTGTATTTCAATAATGAAAAAAAAACCACATGGAAAATTTATAATTGGATGTTTGAAGAAAAAAGTGGCTTGTCCTGAACCTGTTCCAGAAATTTCATTATTTTTTCTGTCCTATTGTTTATTTCTTAGCAAATAATGTTTACATTCATTTATATGTTCAAAACACAAATAAGTATGGTTGCTAAATGATATTATGCCATTAAACTTCTTGTTTAATGCTTCTTCATTATGCTTCTTGTTAGAAGTTAACAAACAGTTTACACTTAGTCTCTTAGCGGCAATTAAGAAAGAAATAAACATTAATTCCCCCAAGAGCCACCGAAATGAATCGGTATGTCTTAATCTTAGAATGAGAAACAAAAATACAACTGCTTCCTCAAACCAAACAAAGCACATTTTCAAACTGTAAGAGAGCCATTAAAAAGACTGAATCCCCAAATATAGTGAGTTTGAACTAGAAAGCTGAAATTAAAAGTCTGAACGTTAATAAAAGATTAGAAGGTTACATTTGAAAAAAAGTATGGAAAGTTTTTGTTATTGTGCTGGGAGCCTGTCACAAATGATTTCCTCTAGCCAATGGATGCACAGATGTTCTTCTTGTTTTTGGAAAAATTTCTATGCTCTAGATGCCACGCTTGAATTCAACAAAGATGGTGCTTTATAATGAAAATAGAGTATTCAACTGGTCTTCTGACATTCTAGAGGCCACTCACACATGCTCAAATGCTGCTGCTGTAGTACTTCCAGGCAGGGCTGATGCTTCTTGGAAAACTTCTCTGGTCAGTCGTAGCTGAGTGCTCGGTGAGGTACTCAGGGCCATCCCAAAGCTAAGGACTTACGACAGGATAAGACCCCTGGCCTGGGAGTGAGACTGGAACCTAAACATGCCTCCCACAAGTCTTAGTGCAGAACAAGAAGAACCCTAAGGAAATGGCCACCAATGGAAACCCTTCTCTCCCTTCCTCATGGCCTTTACCACTTCCGGCCAAATAACCAAATGAGTTCACTGTAGATAGAATCTCCCTTTCGCCTCTTTTTCCTTTTAGGATAATTAACATTTAGATGTTCATTCTTACCATAAGTAAATTTACTTATTTCTTGAGGTTAATCTGGAAAAGTCAAAATCCAGCCTAGGCGTCCACATATCATGAGTTGTTTTCCCAATTTCCATTGTCAACATATAAGAGGCATAAACTGTAAGAGAATCAAAAATGTTTATTTGGGGTCTCAGGAATTGCAATTCGGGAGACACAGATTCAAGTAGAAACTCAAATGTGCTCTGAGGAGAAAAACAGAGCAAGGGTTTATAAAGGCAAAAAGAGAGATTTCAGCAAAGTTACATGGGTTGTCTTACAAGATTTGTGATTGGTGCTGGTAACAATTGTTACCTCTTGGCTATATGTGATTGGTTGCTAAGGCCACCTCTAAGGCAGAAAGTTCTTATCTATGGAAGTAAGCAAATTTCTTGCAAGGTCAGGTTGATAGCAGTGAAGCACAGTTCAAAAGTTTACATTCCTCCTGGGTAGAGACGATGTCCTACAGCCCTAATGGCCTCCCAGCTCCATTTTAGGTGCCCTTGACATGTGTGATTCCATGTTGTAATCATCTTCCACACTGTGAAAGAAGGTCACACAAGGAGAATTCTTATGAGCTGTGACCAATTATTCAGGTACAAGGTTAAAAAGACGGAGGCTAGATTCATTCTCTCCTCTTTGGATCTCAAGTGCATACAGTTCAGTTTAATCCTACTTCTCTGTTCATTGCACGCTATGACCACAGTTTCATGCAAGGCCTTATCCTTGTTTAATTTTTTTTTTCTCTTCTTCCCTTAGTTGCATTCCCATTTCCTCCCTCCTATACAGATACCCAATTTATTTTGTTTAATATGTATGAAACATACATGTATCTCTAAAAACTCATCGTTAAGTACTGGATTGTGTCATTGTCACTCCCACCACAGGTCTAGGGGAAGGCTGTTTCCTCCTCTGTTTCAAAGAGTAGAACCATCTCTCCAGTTTCAGTCGGCCAATATGACCCTGCCCAGTGCCTCAGAGGTGGGGGCGTTGCAAAGTATTGAACCAAAAAGGATTATTTTTGAACCTTAGGATCTAATGGTAGTTGCCTTGCTAGGTTTTGGATTTGCTTGGGATCCGTCATCCCGTCCTTCTTTCTGATTTCTCTCTTTTGGAATGGGAATGTCTATCGTATGCCTGTCCACCATTGTATTTTGGAAGCATGTAACATGTCTGGTTTCATAGTTCACAGCTGGAGAGGAATTTTGCCTCAGAATGAGTCATATCTCAAGTCTCAATCATATCTAATTTGGCTGATATTTAGATAAGACTTTGGACTTTAGACTTGAGAGTTGATGCTGGAAGAATTAAGACTTTGGGGATACTGGGATGGAATAAAAGTATTTTGCATGTGATAATGACATGAATTTGGTTGGGGAGGCTTGGGGTAGAACGCTATGGACTGAATCGTGTCCCCCTAAAATTCTTATGTTGAAGCCCTAATCCCCAGTGTGAGCGTTTCTGGAGAGAGGGTCTTTAGGAGGTAATTAACTCTCTCTCTCTCTTTCTGTGCCATGTGAGAAGGCAGCCATCTGCAAGCCAGGATCTCACCAGAATGCAACCATGCTGGTACCCAGATCTTGGACTTCCAGCCTCAAGAACTGTGAGAAAATGCATTTCTGTTGTTTAAGCCACCCAGTCTGTGGCATTTTGCTATGGCAGTCTGAGCTGACTAATATAATCATAATATTTTGTGCCCTTACATATTTTAATTTATATAAATAGTAGTGTGACATAGCTTAAATTTTGTTTCTTCCTTTTTTCACTCAACATTGAGTTTTTAGATGTATCCTTGTTGCTGTGTGTATATTTAAGTCATTACTTCTTTTTTTTTTTTTTTTTTTTTTTTTTTTTTTTTTTTTAAAGATTTTATTTATTTATTTTTCCCCCAAAGCCCCAGTACATAGTTGTCTGTCATAGCTGCACATCCTTCTAGTTGCTGTATGTGGGACGCGGCCTCAGCATGGCTGGAGGAGTGGTGCCTCGGTGCGCACCCGGGATCCGAACCCGGGCCGCCGGCAGCGGAGCGCACGCACTTAACCGCTAAGCCACGGGGCCGGCCCATAAGTCATTACTTCTGATTGCAGCGGAGTATTCTGGTGTACACTTCCAATGTTTTCTTTTTCTATTTTCTAGTAATAGACTCTTGGTTGCCTGCTACCACAAACAATGAGAGTTGAATATTCTAATACATGTCCCCTAATAGGTTTCTGTGGAGTAAACAAATAAGAGTATAAATTTTGGCTCAAATAATATTCACAGATTAAATTTTCTTCCATGCCGCCAGATTGCTTTTCCAAATGGCTGCACCAGTCTGCAGTTTCTTAGAGAATGTTAAGAATTTCTATTCTCACCAGCATTTGGCTTCATCCAACCTTCTACTTTTTGCCATCTGATGTATATAAATTAGACACCTTTTAATTGTACTTCTCATTTATCTAATTACTATTGACATTGAGATCTCTTCTTATACATGTTAACCATTGGGGTTTCCTCCTCCGTGCCTTGCTAATTCATATCCTTTTCCATTTTTCTATTGTGTGCTCTATCTCCTTCTCATTGGCTTGCAGTTATTCCTTATATATTCCAGACAGTAATCCCTTGTCATTCTTAGACATTGCAATTGTCCCCAGTCAGTCACCTATCTCAATTTCATGGAACAGAAATACTAATGGTGCTATAGGCAAATTTACGTTTTCCCTTTTTATCTTGTTGAAATAAGATATTCTAACCCTAAGTCACAAAGATATCTTTCCATATTTTCTTTATAAACTTTATGGCACTACCTCTCACTTTTTAGGTCTTCAGTCCATTCAAACTTTATTTTTATATATAATATGAGTTAGGAACCCAAATTTATTTTTCTCCACCTAGTGAGACTGTTTTTTCCAATACCATCTACTAATAGTCCACCCCCTTCTCCATGTTTCTGAGATGCTACCTTTATCAGATGCCAATTTGCCATTCATAAATGAGATGTTCTGAGTTCTCTTTCTCTTTCATCGGCATAGTTTATGTTCCTGTGACAGACCTCACTTTATTCTTGATTGCTCATATCTGATTTAAAAAAAAAAAGGTATCCTCCCTTTTCTCTTTTTTTGCAAATTTACCTTTTCATGTACCTTTACTTTTCCATATCATTTTTGAATCAATTTGTGAAAAGCTCCAAAAAAATCCTGTTGTAAAATTTATTAAAAATACAGTGAATACATACCTAATTGACAGCAATTGGCATCTTTAAAATCTTAGATCTCCCCATAAATGGACATGATATATTGTATTTGGTAGTATTTTCTTTTGTGTCTTTTGATAGAGTTTTGAATATTCTCTGTAAAGATCTTGTGCACTCTTTATCTTATCAACTCCTAGATACTTTATACTTTTTTTGCTAATATGAGTGGTATCTTATTTGCTATTATATTTTCTACTTGATTATTTATATCGTAGAGGAACATTTTAATTTTAAAATCTGATCCTGTACCAATCAAACTTGCAAAACTGTATTAGTTCTAATAGTCTATCTATTGAATCTATCATGTTTTCTCTGTTGATGAGTGTATCATCTGCAATCAATGTCACTTTCACCTCTTCCATTTAATCCTCATACATTCATTTCTTTTCTTTCTGTCTTATTGCACTGCCCGGGACCATAATGGACGAGTGTACAGGTCTACATACATCAGCTGGTTTGAGATGTTTAGCCATATTAATTGGATCTTCTACATTTTGCTTACTTGTATGTGCTTTATTTTCAACTTCTAAGGTAAGTATAATAAAATCTCTAACTACTAATGTGATTTACCTATTTCTTTTAACGGTTCTATATTTTAAGTCTGTGATGTTTGGTATACATTCCTCTTAGCTCATATCTTCTTGGTCTATTTTTCCTTTTACCACCATACACATTTTTGTCCTTTATGATTATTTTCCTGTTTTAGTTGTGTTCTAAAAATTTGCTGTGAAATTCTTTGCATGTTTGGAAGAACTCAGTTTTAAAATGATCTAGACTTGTGCGTGTGATTTCATTTCTTTGATATTTATTAAACCATTCAAGTTTTTCTATTTCTTCTTGAATTAGTTTAGACAAGTTATATGTTTATCTAAGAAACTATTTCAAATAACTTTTCAATATTTCCCATAAGATTATTAATGATATTCTCTATTATTTTTATAACTTATGTTCTATATATGTCCCCATTTTTGTTCCTAATATTGCTTTTATTTCTTCTCTCTTCTTTCCTTGATCAAGCCCTTCAGATGTTTATCAATTTTATTAGCCTTTTCAGAGAACTAACTTTTGATTTGATATTCCTCTCCCCCGTACCTGGTTTTCTATTAGTTATTATTTGCTCTTATTTTTATTGTTTCTATCTTCTACATTCTCAGGTTTACTGTATTCTTTTTCTAAATTCTAAATTATGGTGATCAATTCACTAAGCAAGTTCACTCTTTCTGATTTTATTAACGTTAACTTTTAAAGGCCATGGTTTTCTCTGAAATACCTCTTCAGCTGCATCCCATAAGTTTTAATATGTGGCATTTTTTGTTATCACTTGTACTAAGTATATTCTCAATTTAATTATTATGTCCTTCTGAATCTATTGGTTATTTAAATTGTTTTTGAAAATTTCCAAATATATGGAAAATTTTAATTATCTTTTTTTCTTATTAAATCTAACACAATGGACAAAGTTGCTTGTGTATTACCAATTCTTTAACATTTGTTTAGAATTGCTTTATGGCCTAGTGTACAGGTTAATTTTCCTAAATATTTTTTGTGTGCTTAAGGAGAGTATATATTCTCTAACTTTGGGGTTACATTGTTCTATGTTATTTGATTGCACTTATTAATTGTGTTGTTCAAATCTCATATTTTCTTTCTGATCATTGGGTCTACTCAATCTATGAATTACTGACAGAGATATGTTAATATCTTCCACCTGATGATGGATTTTGTTAATTTCTCCCTATAGTTCTGCCAGTTTTAACTTTCTGTATTTTGAGGCCATATTATTAGGTGTATACAAGTTTCACAAGTGCAAAATTGAACCTTTTGTTTTTATGTAATGATCCTCTTTATCCTTATTAATGTTTCTTTCCTTAAAGTCTATTTTGATTTACTTTAATCTGTAGTTTAATTTTTTACCAATTTGAGGTAATTCTTAATCATTATCTCTTTAAAAACTGTTTTTCCCCAATTTTCTCTCTCCTCTTCCTCTGGGACTCCAATTACACATAGTTTATAACTTTTTAGACATTTTCACCAAGTCCCACTGAGCTTGGAGGTTTTTATTTTCCATTCTTTTTTGTCTGTGTTCTTTAACTTGGATATTTACTATTGACTTGTCTGCTGCTATTCTAGCTTTCTTTAAAACCCATGAAGTTAATTCCTAATTTCAGATACTGTACTTTTCAATTTTATAATTTCCATTTTATTCTTTCTACAGATTTCAATCATCTCGTGTTAGTCTCTAACATTACATGTATATTTTTTAATGTAATAGTAATAGTTACTTAAAGTCCAGGTCAGCTAACTTTAACATCTGAGTTACATGTGGATATGTTTAGATTTTCTGTTTTTTTCTCTTGAATTTTAGTCATATGGTTCTGTCTTTTGATGTATCTAGTATTTTTGGATTGAATACTAAACTTTTTGTGTCAAAATTATGACTGTTCCAGATGATATTGTCTTCCTCCAGAAAGAGTTCACCTTCTCTCTACTAGGCTAATAGAGTGGTACTGATCTTAATCCAACTAGGAACTATGCCAAATAAAAGCTATATTTAGGCTTATTCTACTATTATCCACATCCTCTAGGTTTTTCACTGGGGTACCTTGTATACTCTTAATGGCCCCAAACTCTAATTTTTTGCAGTTCTGACACATAGGACTGCAAAAACACCTTCACTCTGATTTTCAGTGGCTTTTCACAGGGAGAAAGAAGTCAAATAGACCCTAAAGAAATTGTTGAGTTGAGGAGCTAGAGATTTGGGGAGACAAAAGTAGCTAGAATTTGTAGAGCAGATTACGGGAAAGGAGAGAGCTACACAGAAAAAGAATTTTGGATAACTGTAGAGAGCATTCGGCTAAGGACTGATTTGTGAATATGCTAGAGCAGTGGTTCTCAACAAGGGGCAATTTTGCCTCACGGGGAATTTGGCATTGTCTAGAGACACTTGATTTTTATAACGGGAAGAATGATATTGGCATCTAGTAGGTAAAAGCCAGGAATGCTAGACATTCTGCGATGTACAAGATATCCCCCACAACAAAGATAATCCTGTCTAAAATGTCAATAGTGCCAAAGTTGAGAAACTGCATAGAGAAAAATACACAAAGCAAAGGAAAGATATATCAGAAAGCAATAGACTGAACAATTCCTAGAACTGATAAAGGGCTGGGAATAGTTTGTGTTCCCACAAGCCAAAATGGAAAGACTTCATAATAGACAGGGCATTGAATAGAGTGCTCAGAAGCATATTGTCTTACTAGTGGAGCTAAATTAGCCCCAGACCACAGGTTATTATGTAAGTGCCTTAACAAAGCTAAAAAGCAGGTGCTGAAAGGATCCAATTTTTTTTTTTTAAACATTTTTTTTTTTTAATTTTTATTTTTCCCCCAAAGCCCCAGTAGACAGTTGTATGTCATAGTTGCACATCCTTCTAGGTGCTGTATGCGGGACATGGCCTCAGCATGGCCTGAGAAGCCGTGCATAGGTGCACACCTGGGATCCGAACCCAGGATCCAAACCCCGGCCGCCAGCATCGGAGTGCACGCACTTAACCACTAAGCCACAGGGCCAGCCCAGGATCCAATTTTTTACAACTAACTTGACTGTGAGTCAGAACAAAGTCTGATACTATCTAAAGGAATACAACAAAATCCAGTAACAAATAAGATAAAATGTACTATGTCAAGCATCTAATCAAAAGTTACCAGCAGCAAAAAAAGCAGGAATGTAATACGTATAGTCAGGAGAAAATTCACTTAGTAGAAACAGACTCAGAAATGACAGATGATGGAATTAGCAGATAAGGCTGTTTAAAAGACTGTTAGAAATATGTTCAGTTTTTTCAAGAAGGTAGAGAAAAACACAAACATGATGAGAAGACAAATGGAATAAATGATTAAAAGTCCCAAATAAATATCTAGAGATGAAAAAATACAATATCTGAAATTGGATGGAATTAGCAGCAGATTAAATAGTGAAAAGGAAAATATTGGTGAACTAGAGGGAAAAGCAACAGAAACTATGCAAAATGATGCATAGAGAGAGAAAATGAGTCAAAATATTTAAAAAGCAATAACCACAGAATATGCATTCTTTTTAAATGTATACAGAACATTCACCAATATTGACCAAGTCCAAATAAGTTAAAAAGAATTAAAATTACACAAAGAATTTTCCTTGACCATGATTGAAATCAGTAACAAACATATAGCTAGAAAATCTCCCAAATATTAGGAAATCAAACAATACTTTCTACATAACCTAATGAGAGAGGAAAAAAATCACAAGAGAAATTACAAAATGGTTTGAATTGAATAAAAACAAAAATACATGTCAAAACATGTGGAATACAGCTAAAATAGTTCTCAGAGGGAAATTTATAGCCTTAAATGCTTGAATTAGAAAAGAAGTTCCCAAATTAATTATGTAAACTTCCACCCTAAAAGAATTGGAAAAAAAAAAAAAAAAGAAAACAGAACAAATTAAACCTAAAATAAGGAATAATAAAGATAAAAGCAGAAATCAATTATTTACAAAGCAAAACAACAGAGATAATAAATGACCTTTAAGAATTGTACTGATATACAGTCGATAAACTTCTAGCCAGAGCAAGCAGGAAAAGAAGGGAGATGATACAAAGTATCAATATTGGGAATGAAAAGGGACATCAGTACAATCTGTACACAAATTAAACGGCAATAAGGAAGTATCATAAATAACTTGATGCAAAAAAATCCACAAATTAGACAAAATGACCAAATTCCTTAAAAAGCACAAACTACCGGTACTCATTCAACAACAATAACAAAAGAATAGTTACTCTGAATAGTCCTTGATCTAATAAACAAATTAAATTCATAGTTAAAAATGTAAGAGCCAGATGGATTCACTGGTAATGTTACCAAAAATTTAAAGAAATAATACCAACACTACACAAACTCTTCTTGAAACAGAAAAGGAGACAGCATTTCCCTACTCATTTTATGAGGCTAACATTACTCTGACACCAAAATCAGACAAAGACATTACAAAAAAAAGAAAATTACAAACCAATATCCCTCACGATTAATATTTTAAAAAATTGAATTAGGAAATACATAAAAAGGTAATATGACTACGTGGATCTTCTGGTCATTAACTGCGTTATGTTGGGCGGGTCACTGAAACCATCTGGCCCTTATTTTCCTAACGTGTAACTTGAGAATGTAGAATTAGATATTCATTGAATTCCCTTCAAATTTCGTAGTCAATGATTCTAATTAAATGTACGATATTTGGGAGTAAATATAAAGAGCATGGTAATTAAGGCCTACCTTTGCTTCCTTCTTCACTAATTTAGCAGTAGCTTTTCTAAAATAAAGAGATTTGCTTTTTTTCTTCTTAATTTGCTATTTCAGTAATGTCATCTGCGCAGGCGATGGGACTGAGAATGATCAACATGTCCACAGCTCACCTCAGCCCTCTACCAGAACTGAAGCAAAGACAGGAAGGGGTTCAGAGGATGAGAGCCTGGTCACCTAATTTCTCCAAGATAAATAGTAACAGAGGACAAACTAAATTTCCACTGGGCTATGTCTGGTGGGGAACACCTTGCATTGAGGGAAATGGGGCTCAGGGAAGGGGTAGAAACAAGATGACCAGGGGGACAGATGTAGATGAGGAACCAATATGGATCTGGGGAGAAAGAGAGAGTCCACCAGTGAGTTTTAGAGAGCTGGAGAATTAGAGAAGAAAGGAAAAGAGATTGTGGTCAATTTTGGTGTGAACTATATGCTTAGATTTCTTCTTCCTCAAGAAAAAAAGTAATGATTTATTTCTAAATTCCTTTTTTTAAAAAACAAACTTTTTCATGTTAGAATAGTTTTAGACTTATAGAACAGTTGCAAAAATAGTACAGAGGGTTTGCAGGTATCCCATCCCCAGTTTCCCCTGTTAACATCTTAGATTGCTGTGATACATTCGTCACAACTAATACCAATATCGGTACATTATTATTAACTAAACTCCATGCTTTATTAAGATTTCATTGGTTTTCCTCTGATGTCCTTCACCTGTTCCAGGATCCCATGCAGGATACATTGTATTTAGTTGTCATGTCTCCTTATGCTCCTCTTAGCTGTGAAAGTTTCTCAGACTTTGCTTGTTTTTGATAACCTTGACTGTTTTGAGGAGTATTGATGAGATATTTTGTAGCGTGTCCCTCACTTTGGTTTGTCTGATGTTTTTCTCATGATTTGACTGAGATTGTGGATTTGGGGAGGAAGACCACAGAGGTAGACTGTCATTCTTATCACATCATATCAAGGGTACGTGCTGTCAACATAACTTACCACTGATGATGTTAACTTTGATCGCCTGCCTGAGGTGGTATTTGCCAGGTTTCTCCACTGTATTTTCCCACTTTCCTTTCTGTACTCTTTGGAAGCAAGCCCCTGAGTGTACGCTTAAGGGGTAGAGAGTTCTATTCCATCTACTTGAGGAGGCAGTATCTATATAAATTATTTGGAATTCTTTTGTATGGAAGATTTCTCCCTTCTCCCCCATTTATTTATTTAATCATTTATATTAGTATGGACCCATTTTATACTTTCGATTATAATCCCAAAGTTATTAATTTTGAAGCCTAAATTCCTTTTAGAGGTTGAATTTATTTTCTTGAACACAACCCCCTGAGGTGCTCATAATTGCTCAGGCTGCTTTCCAGACCTTTTCTATTAGTCCAGAAGACTGACTTGGAAGAGGCTCATTGTGTGTTCTTGTTACTTTCTCCACTCAGGTACATATTATGTTATATTTGGTTCATAATCCTGGTACCAGGAAGCTTCTGTTGTGGTAGTGAATCATTGCTTAGACACTTCATTCAAAGAAATCACATGCAAATGTCATAAACCCTTGACAATAGGGATTTTTGTTGTTAGGCCCTACCCTGTAAGGGTTTGAATGGCCCCAAGGAGGATGGTTGAGAAAAGGCTTGCTAGTGTCCTTGAAAGACTGTAACAATCAGGAAAAGATCATTGAGTGTATGTGTGTCCTAACCTTTTGTTCCTCCATCTATTATTAATCTGTTTTAAACATAAATTTAAGATTTGATGCCATTCCAATGACCCTGAAACTTACATCTTTGCCTCAAAAGACAGCAAATAAAGTATCCTGAAATATGCGTATCGTCAGGATGGCTGAGTTTTTAAAGTGTCAGCAATACCCAAAGTACAACTTAAAATGACGTATCTCCATTTAAAATTATTTTCTAAATTGTTGTATTGATCAAGATGTGTTAACTGCTACAATAAATAACCTCAACATCTTAGTAGGTTAACACAATAAAGATCTATTTCTCACTCCAACAAAGTCCAATATAGATATTTCTGATCAGGAAGCTCTCTTGTATGACTCTCCATCTAGGAATATGGATGGGAAATGGAGACCATGCACACACATCATCTGCAATGTTTTGGGGTCCAGGCTTGGAAATAGACTACATTACTTCCATCTCCACCTCCTTTCCATTGGCCGGTATTCAGCCCCCATGGTCCCGCTTAGATGGAGTGGGGGACTGGAAAATGTAATCTTCCGGGCACCCAGGAGGGGGAAAAATAAATAAATTATAGAACGCAGAGCATTGTGTCTGCTACAGCTGCTTAAACTCTTTTCCTGAAATGATAGATTACAACATAGATCTCTTTTTCCTTCATAATTTTTCCATCCTTTCTTACCACTCTTTCTCACTTTTATTTTTCAGGATTCTCTCCTGTTACCTCACGATTTAGCGATCTTTGTGAGTCTATCCTTGATCAAGAACTCCTCTCAGCCTGTGTTCTCCCTCAGGGATCGTGTTCATTTCCCTGGCTTCAACTTCTGGTGATTTCCACTTCCATTCCTACCATCCACGTTTCTGTCTTGACCTGCTGATTTGTATTTTCAAATGCCTGCCAGGCATATCCATCTAGATGGCTCAGAGGCTCTCAAAATGAGCATGTCCTAAAATAAATTCATTGTCTTCTTCTGAAATTATACTCTCTTTCATCTCTTTTGCTATTTCAGGGAACAGACCATCTCACAGTGTTTACTCAATCCATAAATGAGGAGTCATTCTAGATTTTTTTTGGACTTTCCTGTGTCAACTTAAAAAGCAAATTTGCCAGTTATTTTACCCTCAAAATAACTTTATTTGGTAATAGCCAAAAGAATTAGAATTCAGGATGTGCATGCTATGGCGAACCATAGGCAAATCCAGAGATACAAAGGAAGAGGCTTATTGTTATAGAACAAAAGGGGGAGTAGGGAGGGACTGATCTAAATGAAAGTCCATTTGAGGAAAGTAACAAGTCAGGGTGGCAATGGCTTCTCACTGGCTGAGCTGCGGCGTTTCTTATTGGCTGGGCTTTGCCAGCAAGGAGAGAAATCTTTCTTCAGTAGTAAAGTAGTTGTAGCTCCTGTTGGAGAAGCAAGCCTACGTCTCTTCTTGTTTGGAGTAATTGACCATGTATGATAGGGCATGAGAGCTCCCCCTACAGGCCTTCCTGATTCCAATTTAGTTGAAGTTTCTTTGATTAATTTCCACATAATTCTAGATTTTTTTGACTTTCCCTTCACAGTACATCTGATTTCTCTGTCCTTTTATCTGTTTGCCCTAAATAGTTCTTCAAATTTCTCTTATCCTTGTCAATGTTAAGTGCTTAAATTTAGGCTTTTATTGTCTCTCATCCAGACTGTTATAATCACCACCTAACTATTATTACTCTCTTAAATACTGCCTCCTCAATTCCATCCACCATATGGCCACCAAAGTCATATGTTCAGACAGATCTGATCAGCTCACCCCCCTATCTAAAATCTTTCACTGTCTTCCTTCTGATGAAAGCTATGAATATCCTCTCAACAGAAAAAGTGAGGTTTATGACAAAAAGGCCAACATTCTCTGTATTTCCAACTCCTTCCGCATTTCCCAGAATGGGTATTCCTGCTTCATCAACAACCAGGATACTGAGGGGAAAACTTTGATCAAGCCAAATCAGAATGTGAATGGTAAAAAGTAAAAACAAGCTAAATATCATTTAGCATAAATCAATAATAAGGTGCCATGTAAACCAATTATGAACATCCAATCCAAAGGGCCGGTGGTAGTCTAAAGTTGAAGTTACAACTGCAAAGACAACACTTGAGGCCAATAAGAGTCAAAGTATGCCAGTAACAAGTAGACGGCATCTGAAGCAATTGGCTCAAGCAACTTTGGGGCATCCAATCCACAGCTAGCCTTTATTGGTTTGTTACCAGGCTCATGGATGTTTGGGGCAGAGATCACCAAAAAAAAAGAATGGTCCCCAAGCAACACTTTAGGCAGAGTGAATTTAAGTTCAATTCTAAGTGAAACCAATATTATATCTCCCTAGGCCAGAGAAAATACAAAATCTAAATGAGCTGGAGAAACTCTTCAATCTGAAATAGAGTGGGGGACAGATATAATTTGGAAGGAAACTTACTTTTGTTCAGAAATGGTAAGTCGAATAACTACCATCACTTTCATATTAGTTTCTCTTTTCTTATGGTGTGGCTAAAGAAACTTAAATAACAGAATTAGAAATTTACCCAATACTACACATTGGCTTTCAGTTCCATATGCTAGAACATTCCATCTGCTAGAACAGTGTATCCTTGTCTAGAGGTTGAGATCTTCAAGAGAGAATCCCAAATTACAGAATAAGTATAATATCACTTTGAGAGCAAAATACAAGCATCAACATCCGAATCCCCAATAACCATGCATCAATTGGGATTACATTCTGCTGCAAGAAATAGCATACCCAATAAAACAGTAGCTTAAACAAGTTAAGAGATTACTTCTTCCTCATGTAAAAATCGAGAGGTAGATAGATAGCTCTACAGTGCCAAGGACTAGGCTTCCATTCCCAAATTCATCTCTTTGTTCAAGACGGCTCCAATCATTATTAGAAAAAGAAAGGAGGAAGGACATAACTCCTCCTTTTAGGTAGACTTGCTGGAAGTTGCACGTTTTCACTTATATGCTATCATAGTCCACTTGGCTGCTATAACAGAATCCCATAGATTCTGGCTTATAAACAATAGAAATTTATTTCTCACAGTTGTGATTGCTGGGAAGTCCAAGACCAAGGTGCCAGCAGATTCAGTGTCTGGTGAGAGCCCACTTCATGGTTCATAAACAACCATCTTCTCTCTGTGTCCTCTCATGGCAGACAGGGCAAGGAAGCTTTCTGGGGTTTCTTCATACATTCACTAATCTCATTCATGAGAGCTCTGTCCTCACCATCTCATCACCTCCCAAAGGCCCCACTTCCAAATACCATCACATTGGGGGTAGGATTTCAACATGTGGATTTGGGGGGGAAACATACGTTCAGTCTATTGCACATACCATTGGCCACAGCTTTGACACATGACCACACATAGCTGCAAATGAGGATGGGAAATGAGATTCCATTACCAAGAAAAGAATTGATATGGAAGGATAATTAGTGACAATATCACATTCTAATGCCTTTCTCTGCTCCCCACATCTGTCAGTGAATTTATTCTCCTTTTCTCTTACATTTCCTCAAAACTGAAGAGAACAGAAAATAATTCATTTCTTCAATGGAACTACTGTATATGAAAATCCTGCTACATCATGGTTTGTGTGTTTGTTTGTTTGTTTATTTGTTTCATTAACTTTGTATTAGTCAGGGTTCTCCAGAGAAACAGAATCAATAGGATATATGTAAGTATGTATGTATGTATCTATCTATCTATCAAGAGATTTATTTTACGGAATTGTTTCACGTGATTGTGGAGGCTGGCAAGTCCCAAATCTGCAGGTGGGCCGGCAGGCTAGGACCTGGGAAGAGCTGATGCTACAATTCAAGTCTGAAGGCCATCTGCTGGTAGAATTTCTTCTTCCTCGTGGGAGGTTGGTCATTTGTTCTATTCAGGCCTTCAACTGATTGAATAAGGCCCATCCACATTATGGAAGGTAATTTACTTTAGTCCAAGTCCACCAATTTAGATGTTAATCTCATCCCAAAACAACTTCACAGAAACATCCAGAATAATGTTTGACCATCTGTGTGGCTTCTGTGGCCCAGCCAAGTTGACACATAAAATTAGCCATTACAAACAGGATATAGACTTTTTAAGAGAGTGGGACATAAACTTTTAAAAATTAAATATTAAAAATAAATCCACTGGAACACACTTTAATACAACATATAAAATATATAAAGACAAATAAAACTGACAAGGAAATTAAAGAATTCAGATCAAAAGACTTCCCCAAAACATATAACAGCAAGCTCCAAACATAAATCAGAATTTCTGACTGTTCAGCTGAGAGCTAATTCTTTTTTTCACTTAAGAGTTGTCTCCTCATGGGCCGGCCCTGTGGCTTAGTGGTTAAGTGCGCGCATTCTGCTACTGGTGGCCCGGGTTTGGATCCTGGGCATGCACCCATGCACCGCTTCTCCGGCCATGCTGAGGCCGCATCCCACATACAGCAACTAGAAGGATGTGCAACTATGACATACAACTATCTACTGGGGCTTTGGGGAAAGAAAAGGAGGAGGATTGGCAATAGATGTTAGCTCAGAGCCGGTCTTCCTCAGTAAAAAGAGGAGGATTAGCACAGATGTTAGCTCAGGGCTGATCTTCCTCACAAAAAAAAAAAAAAAAAAGAGTTGTCTCCTCAAACCATTTCTCTGTGCATCAATAACATCATAGCCATTATTTCAAACTTTAATTGTAAAAAATATCATTTTCTTGAATAAAATAAATACTACTCATTAAAAATGTGTGACATTCAGTATTTGAAATATTCTGGGTATTCCAAATTTATTCTTTCATTCCATAATTTCATATCGATTTAAGTAATTTAGTAGCTATTTTTCATGAGGCACTTTGCTGTTCTTTGTGGAAGGTGAAGCAAGAGTTGAGATAAAGATAAATCATGGCCTTTAATAATCAAAATTTGAAGGGAGAGACAATACCTTTGCAAAAATATTTTTAATATAACAAATATGATAAATGTCATAATATAAGACAAAGTCTTTGGAAGTTCAGAATAAATTATGGCTTTCTTACATTTTCAAATATACATTACTGATATGACTTTCTTTATCAAGCTTGGAATGCAAAGGTGATTGTATCTCCTTTATAATACCAACTAATTACTTCATTAGCAGGAAGTCCAGTATTTCCCGTTAGGAACAACTACTTGCTCTGAACTATACACCTTTACTTTCTCAGTTTACTCACTCAAGTTTACTTACTCAGCCCAAAGTGTTCAGTCCTACTTCCAAATACCAAGTGGAGAGAACAAGGAAGTCTTACTGGTGTGATTGCTCAGTAGCAGCCACATCACATAGCTACTGAGCGCTGGACACCCAATGGATGCTTGTCCACTAGTAGTGATTTCTTTGCTGGTCCTTGCTGCAGTTCTCTTAGGATCATGATCAAACATTCAGTCTAAAACGTGAGTCCAAGCATGTTTCTGGCTTGGCCAAGAGTAGCTTCTACCATATCCACAAAATGTAGATATGTGCCACCAACATGCAAACGTTGGTGTTAAAATTGGGACGCCACAATTTTTTGCACATTTCTTCAGAGTTTGGAGTCCCTCCTGCCAGCAGACTTCAGTTAGCATCAACTCCACCACAGGTGTTTTAATAACATTGAAACTCACAAGAGATGGGGCCAGGTTCTTGATTCTTTAGTCCCAGAAATTTTCTTGGCTTTTATGTAAATTTTTCTACCTGCTCCCCAAAGATTGACTCTCCCTACCAGGGGCTATTGTGGTGGGCTGCCTTCTCGACACAAAAAAGTACCATTATATAGAGTTATTATTTTCCCTAATATTTGAGCTTGTCTTAAAACTACTTTGTATCTTTTATTGGCTCTCTGGAAGAGTTTCAATGTGGTTTTAAAAGTTACACTCTGATATTCCTTAGATTATTAACTTACAGCATATGGTCTTGGTAAGACCAGAGAGAAAATATATTAGATCTTGGGTATGAGGGTTGCTATGGAATTGATTTGATGTACAGTTCATTTTACAGGCAGTCAACTAAGCAACTTGTCAAGAAAGAGGAAAAGAAGCTCAGAGTAGATTTCTTTAAGAAGGGGCAAATGAAGCTAGCAAGTCTTTGTATAGTTGTGGCGAAAAATGTGATTGTCAAGATGTGCTGCTGCCTGGGAGAGGCACATCATATCTGTAATTTCTCTCCATCACCAGCAGCCTTGTGAATCAGAAGGACAATTTTTTACCCCATTTAGGAAAAAGTAAGAGACTGGCGACATGGAACTTAGATAGTGAGAGAACTAAGTAGTGTGCAGTAAGGAAGCTAAAGACAATCAGAAGCCAGGGCCCGCCCCGTGGCTTAGTGGTTAAGTGCGTGCGCTCTGCTGTTGGCGGCCTGGGTTCGGCCTGGGTTCGGATCCCGGGCGCGCACCGACACACCACTTGTCAGGTCATCCTGAGGCTTAGTCCCATATAAAGTGGAGGAAGATGGGCATGGATGTTAGCCCAGGGCTGGTCTTCCTCACACACACACACTAAATAAATTAATTAATTAAAAAAAAAGAAAAAGACAATCAGAAGACTGCATCTGTAAGGAAGTTAAATCTTGTAGCAGGAATAAAAGACTACCTAGTGAAGCTTTTAAAAACTCAGTACAGTGGAAAAGCCCCAAAAAGGTTTTCAGTCAAATTGAGGATGAGCAGCTTCTTTCCAGACTAGAAATTGACTAGAGCTGAGGTTTGATTGACAACAGCTAAGGATCATCAACAAAGGTACAGAACTGTACCTAGGTTTTTATTGGCATGTTTTAATCTTGTTTTCAATTTGGTACTTACTTTAAAAATAATAATCACATTTCATAATTCTGGCCAATGTTTATGCTTCACTATGTTGATGTATTTACATTTTTATGCTTTACATTTTTATGCATTAATGTTAAAGTATGCAACTCTACAACATAATCATGGCACTACCTAGCATTTTGTGGCAATATATTCTAGTGGAAAGCAAAGCATCCAGAATAAACGAGATAACTTTTGATGACTGGTCTTTCAAACTCATAACTGATCCTGTGAAGAGGCAACAAGTGTCATGCAGATTAAAGATGGAAAGAATTCTAAACTGCATCAAAGATTTACATTATGTTTGCAATGATGGCTTTTTTTCCCCTGTTTCTCACATAAATATTGGTACCAGCAAAGAAACAAACACATAAATAACGCATAGTTTATTTTTTAAAATTGATATCTAGGTAATTTTTTAGGAATCTATAATAACAAGCCCATATTTCTGAGAAATAAATGTATTTATCTGTTTATTGTTATTTTGTATTCCTAACAAAACCTGCATTTTGTTTTACAGTTGAACACTGAATTATCAGACCTTTGTTTGTGACTGACAGTATTTCTGGTTTATGTTGATTTAAGCAACAGAATCAAAGTACGTGGCTTTACTGAGGGATTAAAGGCCAGCTAGGACTGGCCGTGGAATAACGACGCACAGGAATTATCTTTCACCAATGTTATTATTGCTTTCTATGCCGAAAATCAGAACAAGGAAACTAAGTGAAACAAAACAGTAAGATTTCAATTATTATAGACAATAACAAAGGATTATTTCTAGGCAATGGATATTTGAGACACATGAGTCAATTTGAATTATAAAATAACATTTTAATGCTTCTTTTATGTGAAAATTTCATAGAAACAGTTTCTTCCACACCAGTCAAAGTAATTATTTCACTAATTCTCTGGAGAAACATGGAAGTTGAAATAAAGGAACTAAAATACTTAATTCAAGTATTATCATTGACCAAGAGGAATTGGTCAAAAGTCACACTTCCGCACTAAACAGACCTTCCATGCAAACACATCTTTTTTTTCTTTTTGTGAGGAAGATTGGCACTGAGCTAACATCTGTTGCCAATTTTCCTCTTTTTGCTTGAGGAAGATTGTCCCTGAGCTAACATCTGTGCCAATCTTTCCTCTATTTTGTCTATGGGTTGCTGCCACAGCATGGCTTGATAAGTGGTGTAGGTCCACGCCTAGGATCCGAACCCATGAACCCCTGGTCACTGAAGCGGAGCACACAAACTTAACTACTATGCCACCAGGCCGGCCTCCAAACACACCTTTCAGTATAGTACACATGAAAAAATTTAATTACACATAAACCTGTGTCTTTTCAGGTTCTTAAAAGCAGTGTTGGGGAATCCAATCGTTATTTTTAATATTCCAAAACATCTAATGAACATCACATTTCTGTCTTTGTGAGAATCGCTTGGGATTACTAAAACATCCATTTGCTTGTGGTTGGAATTCAGTCAACATAGGGTTGAAACAGTGCTTAACTTTTAAGAATATTTTTTTTCATAAATATTGAGAAATTGTTTGTAACCTATTGTTTATGGTTTAGGTGACAAAATCTTCTACACAATGGGGCTTGGGATAGGGGCAATAATAAAAAAGTCTCTGGGTGCTGCCTGCTCAGATTCACCAGCCAATTAAAACGCAGCCAGAGGCTGGGAAAAAAGGCACATATGATTCTCCAAATCCCAGGGAGTCCAATCAACCACCAAGGAAAAGATAGGGAAGCAGAGACTTCCCTAGAGCTACCGGCAAGAGATTTGGTAGATGGCAAGACCTTTTAGGATCTGAAAGCAACCTGTCTAACCACCTGCAGCCTCCTTTGAATGAGTGCGTATACTAGTTTCCAACAGCTTTAAGCCCAAGAGTGAGATCTGACGAAGTTTTGTACATTTTCAATAATTTTAAGTATGTACTTAAATATCATATACTTTAATATGGATGTATGTGTATATGTGTGTGTATACATTTGTATTATATATATACACAATGTGTGTATGCGTATATATATATACACATACATATGCATATATATGCATACATATACTTACATATTTCCAATTCAGAGACCAGAGTGGCATAAAGTTACAAAGAGGTTTTCTCTATGGTTCTGCATCAGCAGAGGAATTCATGTTCATTACCCCCAAAGAAAGAGTTAATGGAATATTTTTTCTGCAGTCTTTCAAAGTAACTTACTGTAAGCTGAAGGTCAGAAATTAGAGAATCAGATTTTATCCAAAGAAAGACTATGTCACCTTTGATATCGGATTATCAATGCTTATCTCCTTTGTTATCTTCCTATCACATGTACCTTTTCTATAAACCTATCATTAAAATAAAAACTTCCACCCACCCTTCTGCACTATGCTATGTGATGATGGGGCTGGGACTCTGCAAATCACATTTCTGCTTTGCCTGCTGACCCGTCAGTTTCCACCAATAGTGGCCACTAGAGGGAAACTAGAAGCAGGCTCCTTCCTCTTTCTTCCTCTTCCTGTCACCCGCGTCTTAGCAATGGCCCTCCACTCTGGGATGGGCAATTGGTCTCAGTCTCCTGCTATTTTTAAACAATTTTTTTTTTAAATTTTTATTTATTTATTTTTTTCCCCCAAAGCCCCAGTAGATAGTTGTATGTCATAGTTGCACATCCTTCTAGTTGCCATATGTGGGACGCGGCCTCAGCATGGCCGGAGAAGCGTTGCGTCGGTGCGCACCCGGGATCCGAACTCCAGCCGCCAGCAGCTGAGCACGCGCACTTAACCGCTAAGCCACGGGGCCGGCCCCTCCTGCTATTTTTAGAATTAACCTGAATGGTTCACTCTCAGAGGTATAGGTACCAGCACTACCTGGGAAGTCTTCCCAGCTCCTCTGAGCTCCTGAAGTACCAACACTTATGGGCAGCATCCAGAGAGCCTCCTCCCACCCCCCACATACATGGTTCTGAGTTCCAGCTCCTCTGGGCTATAAAGAAAGGACTTTGTGAGAGACTAGATGTGGGAGATAGAGGCAATAAAGACAAAGCTTAAGACTCTGGTCTGGAGAGGTAGCAGCTCCTTGCAGTTACGCCCACTTTCTTACTTTGGTGTCCCCTCTTTGGCTTTTCATCTCTCCAACGCCTATGTTACCAACTCCGCACATTAAATTCTCACTGTTGAAATGCCAGTATGGTTTCTATTTTCTGACTGGACCCTTACTGATACACCACTCACCCAGAAAACTACTTTCTTTTGGCACCTAAAAGAATTAGATGAAGCAGCTTTATCCATGTAGCCTAAATTATTGAGTATTAATTGAGCTCCTTAATATATTGGCATAAGATATGAGGAAAATGATGAGACATGAAACCCAGGCATGGCTCTCTTGGAACGCTCTCCTCATTCAATCACTATGTTCCAGCCACTTTTTTCAGTTCCTCAGACACTCAATGCTTTCCTCCAGCTCAGAGATCCCATACATGCTGTTCCTTTAGCCTGGAATACTCTTCCTGACATTCAACTGCTTCACATCTATTCCTTTTCCAGATCTAAATTCATTTATCACTTCCTGAGGGGAATCTTCCCAAACCCTCCAGGGGAAGTCAAACATGCTCATAACATCCTGTACTTCTTAAAAGAGTAGAATTTAAATAAATAATCGAGTAATTAGTTATTAAGGGCTAGACTGTAAATTCTATTAGGGAAGAAACCATTTCTACAGAATATTGCCTATTTCATGAGTGTTTCTCCAGTTCTTTTAACCATAGAGGAGCTAAATAATAATAACCACAGGAAAGATAACAATTAACGAACACTAGCTATGTGCCAGGCACTGTTTTAACACGTTACACGTATTATTTCATTTAACCTTCCCAACAACCTTAAAAGATAGATACTATTACCACACTGAACAGAGGAGGGGCCTAAAGCACAGAGATGGTAAGTGGCTTGAACGAGGTCGTACAGCTAACCAGTGATGCAGCCAGGATTCCAGGCACTCTGAGTCCAGAGCCTGTACTTAGAATAAATGAGTGAGGGAAAGAACAAAGCTGATAGTCTAATTAGGAGACAAAGCTTATACTTAACAGAAAGGCAGCACAGGCTAAGTTTGAAAAAACTATTGCAGATATTCTGTTATGAGAATACAGAGCAAGGGCAGATCCCCAAGGCAGGAGTGATAAAGAAGGCTTCACAGAATGGCTGGAATTTCAGTTGGACCTTGAAGGTAGGGCTGTACTAGATAAGGAGAAAGGAGAATGAAGGGCCTCTAAGGCAGAGTAAACAGCTCAAGAATATGTCCTTCAACTCCTCATCCTCAGATGACCTTTAAAAGCAAAGCAAACTATTGGAAAAATTATAAGATGTAATTTTTTTTAGGATTGAAACTTTTAAGATTCTTGTCCCTGCAGCCCAAAATAAGCAGAGTTACCAGTTTCTTATAAAGCACCTCTAAGCCAAAAAGGACAATCACAAAGAACGCTGAAACACTGGGATGTAAGCCAAGCTGCAGTTGGGCAAGTGGCAGACTGCATCAGAGGGCACCAGAACACAATGCCTATCACTGGCCACTGCAGATACAGTGGAACAAAGCCACAAAAAACTGGCAGAGGAGCATTTGTCCTGCAGAGCCAGGCAGGAAATCTGTGTTCCAAAACTGACACTGAGCTGGGACTCAGAATTCTCTGGGTAAAGCCCAGCATAAAAGGAAGGCTGCAGGAGTCGACTGACAAAATCTTCAAAGCCAGACCAACAGAAGTCACTTACAGAAATGGGTCAGGAAGCGGATCTGGTACTATTAGTGAAGCAAAGATTGAGGCGGGTTCTGTTGAAGGAAGGGCTTATAGAAAATGGGAAAGTTTAAGGAAGGACCAAAAGATACCTGGGTTCAGGCTCATGTTTCACTTCACTTAGGAATAGTAGAAAGTTCAGAATTAACATGAGCTCACGCTCAAATAAACCAAGTTGGATTTCTCTCCATGTAAGCCACCTTAATTTTGATACTTATTCCTTTGCAAATGTTAAATTTGCTCTACCTTGGGAAAGCAAATATTATTTTCTATTTTTGCATGGTTTTGTTTTTTTCATTCTCTTTAGTTTTGCTATTTCAGATTGTTAAATTTTGATAAACACAGTTCCCTTTTGATATTCTGTTAAAAATATTTCTGGATATTTACGTATGAAATGAATGTATGTGATGAAACAAATACATTGATATGTGTATATAGTTTCACAAAAATGGAATTATACACTATATATTGTTTTTAAAATCTCCTTTTCCACTCAGCAATTGATTGGACCTCTCTCTATGAAAATAAATATAGTTCTTCATCATTTACTGTCTATTTTCAAAATGGAAAAATTGAAGTCCAGAGGAGTAAAACGACTAGTCAAAGCTCCAAAGGAAATGATTTATAAAAAACATTCATTAAACATCAATTTTTATGTTATACAACACAAAAGAACTTAAAGCCAATGTGGACCTTGGTTTTACTCGCACATCAGTAAACCAGGTACTTACTGTATAAGATAAACAGAAAGACCCACAGAAATTACAAAGTCTAGAGAAAACATATTCCTAAAAATATTCTCAAAGTAGTTTATAGTCTAGTGAGCAGTTCTGCAGAAACCATTGGATTTTTCAAAACAATTTAATGAATTAGCTAAATCAGCTATTTGGCTAATGATTAATGCTGATAAATGTCTCCCTCTCTACTGTATTATTCCCACCTACATAAAAAATTCTGCCTCATTCCTTTGATCTCCCCTCACAAGAAATCCTACTTATAATTCAGAACTTTCTGTCTCTACTTCCTCATGCAAATATTGATTCTTCAACCTACTCTAATATGTATTCCAACTTTATTACTCTACTGACCTCCACTTTGCTATATGCAATAGATACTATTCTGTTCTCATCTTTCTAAACCTAAGCATTTCATGCACATTAGCACTTCTGAAAACTTTCTCTTCTCTTGGCTTCCATGACACTACATTCTCCTGGATTTTCTTCAGAATTACTAGCTGCTCTTTCTTGGTTTCTTTTGCCAATTCTATCCGATTTCTTAGTGTTTAAGTGCCTCAGGAATTTTTCTTCAGCCGTCTGCTCTTCTCTATCTATACTTTTGCCTTCGTTACTTATCAAATCCAATGACTTTAAAGGATATCCATGAGCTGATGACTACCCAGGTTGTATCCCCAGCCCTGAGCAACCCATCTCCCCAAGCTCTAGACTCATATTTCCAACTGTCTACTGGACAACTCCATTTGAATGTCTGATAGAATCTCAAACTTAACAAATCTAAAATACTACCCTCCCCCAACAAAACCACAAAATCTAGGTATTCCTCCAGTTTTCATTACATCAGTAAATTTTATCACCATTTATCACATTGCTCAAGTTCAAAATCCAGAACACTCTTAGATTCTTCCCATTCCATCACGGTCTCATACCTAAGGAGATTCCAACTCCTTAATAGTTTGCAGGCCTGTCCACCTGTCTGTGTCCACTGCTAGGAGCCCACTTCAAGAAGCGTCTGAAGGTCAGATTCTGGAGCATCTCCACTTACTAGCTGTATGATCTTGGGCAAGTTACTTAACTTCTCTGCGCCTCAGCTTTCTTTTTTTTTTTTTTTTTTTTTTTTTTTAAAGATTTTATTTATTCAGTTTTTTCCCCCCAAAGCCCCAGTAGACAGTTGTATGTCATAGGTTCACATCCTTCTAGTTGCTGTACGTGGGACCCGGCCTCGTGTTAGAGGGAGAAGTGGTGCCTCAGGGCGCTCCCGGGATCCGAACCCGGGTCGCCAGCATCAGAGCGCACGCACTTAACCGCCAAGCCACAGAGCCGGCCCCTCAGATTTCTTATCTATAAAATGGCCTATCTTATAGGATTGTTAGAGTTGTGAAAATTAATCAGTCAATGTATGTAAACTGCTTACAACAGAAATTGGAGTGTTTAGGTAGCTCTTGGTTTATTTTATTTAAGTCGAAAAAATCAACACTCGTCTGAAGAACTTAACAATGTCCAGAGTCTACATAAAATATCATCCACATGTCCAAGATATAATCCAAAACTATACACAATGAAACAGAAAAATATGAACCGTATTCAAAAGAAAAGGCAATCAATGGATGCTAACTCTAAAAAATCCAGATGTTCAAATTAACCAACAAGGATTTTAAAGCAACGATTATAATTATGCACAATAATGCAAAGAAAAATATCTTCATAATGAATTAAAAATCAGGAAAATTTGGCAGAGAAATATAAACTATAGCAAAGAACCAAAAGAAATTCTAAAACTGAAATTTTAAAAAAATCACTGGATGAGATTAACAGCAGACTGGAGATGACAGAAGAAAGTTAACTTGAAGATAGATGAATAGATTATCCAACCTGAGTAACAAAAAGAAAAAGAGATTGAAAAAACTTACAGAGCCTTGCGGCCCTGTGGGATAATATCAAAAAGTCTCAGAAAGTGTCATTGGGGTCCTAAAAGGAGAGGACAAAGAGAGACTGGAGCATACACCAGTGTATGCATTTGTCAATAGTCAAACAGTATGTTTAAATTTGTGCATTTCAAATATGTATGTTTTATGACAAAAGAACTAAAGGAATCATAAAAAATACAAATCTCTCTTTAATTATGCTCATGATGAAGTGTTAAGGAGTGAAGTGTATTGATGCCTGAACTTTGAAATGCATCAAAAAATTAAAATGGGCTTACAGAGGAATAATTAGAGGGATAGATACACAACAAAGCAAGAACAGTAAAAGGTTAATTCTAGAATCTTGGTGGTAGGTATAGGGTGTAACACTATAATTCTTCCAAATTTTCTGTATTTTTGAAATTTTTTATAATAAAATGATAGAATTGAGTAATGCATTTTTAGTGTCTTTTTGTCTAAAACTTACTCAAAATAAATAATCTACAAAAAAATTGCTTGCAAGAGTATAAGTGCTATAGATGCATTAATTATTATTATTTGAGCCACTTTTATCTTTCCGGGACAATTGTAATAGTCTCCTAGCTGATGTCTCTTCACTTTCTCCCTCTCTAATTCATTCTCCTTTCAGCAGCCAGAATGACATTGTGAAAATGTAAATCTGGAAGTGTTGATTCCCTTGCTTAAAATGCACTAATGGCTTCTCTTGCTCTTAAGAATAAAATTTGATCTCCTCATAGCCTACAAGGTCTGCCTCCATGGAATGCCGTACTTGGCCCGCCAAGCCCTCTCCCACTGGCAGGCTTTGTACTTGCTGCCCCTTCAGCCTGTAATGTCCTTCCCCTTCCCTTTAGTGGCTGACCAATTCTCATTCTTTAGCTCTGTCTCATCATGCTTTCTTATTTCCTTCATAGCACGTAGCATAATCTGTAATGATCTAGTTCTTTATTTGTTTATTGTCTGTCTTCCAAACTAAACCTTGATAAAGGTAACAATTTTTCATTTTTACTCACTGTTATCTTCCCGAGGCCTAAAATGTAGTGGCCTCTGATTAGACACTAAGTGTTTTGCCTAGTATCTCAAAGTTACTAAGTTGCAGAGGGGGGCTCAAACCCAGTTGTTCTGTGAGTTCCTTCATGATACAAAATGGGCAGGGAGAAACTAGGGTGCATGATTTCTATCTTCCTGGAGTTTCCAGGCTGGTAAAGAAAAGATCGAACACAGAATCAGAGTGACGATTGGTTCCAAGCTCCAGAAAATCCCCATACTTCGTTCTCCTACCTATTAAATAATCTTTAGCCATTAAGCAGAATTTGATGCTACACCTGTGAAATTTAAAAAATGAAGTGCAATAATTTCAGAAGCCTGATAGTTATGCAAACATTAAAAAGGATTACAGTTTGTTTGTGGTACCTTTATAACTCCCTGGAAAGTAAATATTAAATCCATGTTTTCAGTTAGGGACCTTGTTTTCGTTAACCCAGTCATTCTCCTCACATCTTTTTCCTTGAGAATACAGGTTCATCATCAATAAGGATTTATCATCTTCCTTTGTCTCCCACATAGAGTCTGCCACTAAATCCTGTGTTAGTTGGCTTCCCACATATCTCCATTCTCCACTACCACTCCATCAGCCCAGGCCACCTTTGCCATTTGTCAAGACTACTACAACCAAACGGTCCCCCTTGCTCCAGTCTTGTTTCTAAATCTAATGTTGTTTCCCTACTCCAAACCCTACAACAGAAAAAAGTCTAGTCTTATTAACATTTCTTTCAGGGCTCCTCGGGAGAGGTAGGTAGACACCTCTCTACCTCTACAAGTGCATTTCCTGTTCCTCGTCTCCCTGAACTCCAACATTTCAGTCCCCCAAACACCCCATTACTCTCTCTCCATCTAGGCTGTTTCTCCTGCCCAGAACACTACTCTGCTCCTTGGCTGACGTCCTCCCACTCAGCTTTCAAGTTGCAGCTCAGACATCGCTTCCTCTGTGAGAGCTTCTCTGACACCCTCCCCCCACCTCACTACCACAGGGTATGTATTTTACTGTGTGTTCCCATGGCAGCCTATCCTTCCTCTTTCATAACACTTTTTTTTTTTTAATTAACTCTGTCGCTAGTTGTCAATTTTATTTTTATTTTTATTTTGCAGGGAAAGGTTTGCCCTGAGCTAACCTCTGTTGCCAATCTTCCTCTTTTTTTTTTTCCCTCCCCAAAGCCCCTGTGCGTGGTTGTATATCCTAGTTGTCAGTTGCTCTAGTTCTCCTATGTGAGCTGCTGCCACAGCATGGCAAATGACAGACGGGTGATGTGGTTCCACGACGGGGAAGCGAACCCAGGCAGCCAAAGTGGTGAGCACCAAACTTTAACCACTAGGCCATCAGGGCTGGCTCATCATAATACTTTTTATATTTGCTTTTTGAATTGTCTCCCTTTGCTGATCTATTGTAAACTGCCTGAAGTCAGGCACCTTATCTATCTTGTCTTTCTCACCATTATATGCCTAGTGGCTTGTAGTAAATATTTATTGGATGGATGGATGGATGGATGGATGGATGGATGGATGGATGGATGAATCATAGCACTTGGAATAGCTTCTCCAAAATAATCATATAAACTGTCTTAAATAAAATAAGCTGGGTTACTCCATTTATAGATAGGAAACCATAGTCAAAAGGCAGAGGCCTATGGTGGCAGGCATTGGGGGATAGAGAGGAGTTCTCCCTTTTTGGCTGAAATTTTCTGTCCATAGAATGGTTAGCCAGCTTCTTTTTGTTAAGAGAGTTTATTTTATTATTTTGGAGAAGCAATCCCAGCAGGGAGCAGACAGACATTCTAGCAAGGTTTCAAGCGACACTAATGATTCAGTAGGATAAAGGTCTAGGGACCAGGAACATAAAATAAAATCTATTTTAAATGCTCCCAGGTATATTTGCATGCCATTATTTATAAAGGGTTAATTTTATTTAGGGTGTCTTGAGTTATACAGCTTTTGCTGTGCTTTTCACGATTACCAGTCAGAATTCTGACCTAGAGTGCCTCTTAACTGGCGCTCATTGAGCAGGTGGGTTCCAGGATTGGTGGCAGCTTTGAGGAGACAGGCAGAGAGCCATTGTTGTGATCAACAATACAAGTATCACTTAAAAAGAAAAAAAAGCACAATAGCAACTCTTATTCTTAGAAGAGCTCTTTCTGATTCTTTCTTTCCTACTACCAAAGTAAAAATGTAATCATAATGCAGTTAAGCACAAGGGCCTGGACTTTAAGAATACATATTAGTCTCTTATCACTATTGTGCTCCCAGATGACAAAAATTTCTCTAGAAGTATAAGCTACGGCAATTCCCAGATGTTCATTAAATGTTCAGTCAGCTCCCTGATGTTTTCTTCAAGGACCGAGTTAATGAAAACAAGGTCCCTAATTGAAAACAAGGATTTAATATTTACTTTCCAGGGAGTTATAAAGGTACCACAAACAAACTGTAATCCCTTCCAGTGTTTGTATAACTATCAGGCTTATGAAATTATTGGACTTCTGCATTTTTTAAATTTCACAGGTGTAGCACCAAATTCTACTTAATGGCTAAAGATTATTCAATAGGTAGTGAATCTCAGTCCAGGTGTATAAGAAATACAACTATTTTAAAGTTACTTGTAATGTTGAAAGGGTACAAGAAAACATCAAGAAGAAATATATCATTAGCATTTCCAGTACTTTCCTGCCACATTTATTTTATCTATAGCTGAGCAAGCAGAGTGTTGCAGGAACATTCGTCAGACGGAATACTTTTCTGACTGCATCATGTGATATGATGTGACTCAGGGCACACCTTGCTGCCAGCAAGAAGCAAGACGCATAGCGCAATGACAAGCTAAGAAGGACACAGACACATGTTTCCTGGAACATGCATGACCCTTGCCTCGTGAGCATATAAAGGGAAGGGCTGGGCAGGAAACAGCTCTATCCAGACTGGCCTATGTTTACCTGGTACCAGCAGGAGAGAATGTCTGGTTGGATCTAGTGCTTGTCTGGCACTAGACTTTAGCCACTCTACCCAAAGAAATTTTTCTTGTTGGGCTTCTAGGGCTGTGTTATTTAGAGAAGAGACTCTAGACCAGTATATATGAGTATATAGACAACTGATCAAAATTTCAAATGATTTATAACTGAACCCCAGGTGAACAGGGTATGGCAAAAAACAGTGCACTCATTTGACTCCTCTGTTCCTTTCCACATCTTCTGTTCGTCTTGCTTCATGACTAAGACTCTCACATCCTCTTTTTTTTTTTGTGCTTTCCTCTTCACTTCTCTACCTCCATCCTGTATTCCTGAATATCCCCCTACATTCTTACACGTGTAAATTTAGGCAAATTTCTCAACATCTTGGAACCTCAGTTTCCATAAAGTGGGGATAATAATATCACGTCTCAATGAATTTGTGCTGCAGAGTGTTCACCACAGTGCTTAGCTTAATGGCACAGATTGCAAGTTTTCCCCTCTGCCAGTGCTTCCTCCTTGAAGGCTGTCGACTTAGAGTTGGAAATTCCAGCTGAATGCATAAGGACACACTCACTGAGCACGAGCCACATGTTTGCATTGGAAGGTGGGGAGCAATCCAAGAATAAAAGAGAACGCACAAAGACATTCTAAATGTGGTACTGCAGAGGATGAGGTGGATTCAGCCTTTGAGACATTTCATTTTATAGGCTGAGATTACAATAACAAGTGTGTACCAAGTTTCATGCTAAAACCTTATTCATGAACCCGCCGTTCTGCCATAATGATGGAAGGCTAGACTCGTTCCAAATAGAGGAGTGAGCTACAGCCAACTTTTGATTAATGAAGGACAGCTGATCTGATTTGGAGCTCCTCTGGGGGTCCTGCAAGGCCACATTTCCATCACATGCACCATTTTAACGTCAGCTTTTCCACTCCGAGGCTGAACGTGGGGAGGAGCCATAAATTACTTTCAATCATGCACATACCGTAGGCCTGCTGAAGGAGATGGGATGTCAATCTGCCTCTTTCTGGGGAGCAGAGGGAGGCCAGATATAACCCAAAACATCTCAAGAAGTTATCTCAATCATCATCTTTCGCTTGTTTTCTCTCATTGCTCTTTCTGTCTTCCCCTTATCCTCCAGATTGCTGCTGAGGAACTGGCAGTGCTGGTAAAGATGTTCGGGCTCGGGTGCCGTGGGGGCAGCATGGCTGAAACTGTTCTTAAAGATACAGCTGCATGTCGCCCCTGATTTATTCATTCATTCAGTCAGGCATTTCATAAGCATCTATTGTCTCTCCACATATCCAGAAAGCAATAAATTCAAGCCCGTTCTAGAAAACTTTCTTTTGTTGGAATAATTTCCAACCAGGGCTCTAAGTTTCCTGTGGAGTTTTGGGGGGAAAATGCATATTCCTGGGCCCAACTCTCCAAGGATCCTGAGTCAGTATTTCTAGGGGTTCTCAACTTCTTTATTCAGCTGTGCAGCACAGTTCCCTCCATTTCGTTGCCATTTGCCTGTCATGAATGTCTCCCTCAAGCTGTACTCTCTCTGGTCATAGCCATTATCTATTTGCATTAATTAATTTAGATAATCAGATAAACTATATCAGGACCTCTTTTCCCACAAGAAATATCCATCCATTGGACAAAGGCATACAAGCCACGAGCCAGGTGCTCAATATATATGCTACATAACTATGACCTGTCCTGGCCCTGACTCAACTGTTTTAACAATGGTTTTATGAGACAATAGGCTCCACAAAGAATACACTAGAGATTTTCAGACCAAGGTAAGGTGGTGCTTTGGGGAAGATTTCCAAAGTCTGACCCAAGGTAGAGCTGGCCTACACCAGGTTCTCACAATTCAGAGAACTGCAGAGATTTCTTCCTGATCTCTTTAGAAGTAGCAGCAGAATTTGGCTTTCTGTTTAAGCATAGAAACCTGAATCCCAGGACAGAACACGACCTTAGGAGACCCCCCAGAGAGCTGAAAAACAGAGCAGCAACTCCCACATAATCAGGAGCTGGCAGAGAATGTTGGATAAGTTTAGAAAGATGATTAGTTCATGCCTGACTCAAATGTTCTGCCTAATTTTCATTATACAGTTGACATATTTTAAGTTTCAGATTATCCATGCCAGAATCTTTTTTTTTCTTAATAATCTGGAGTTGGCCATATTACACTGCATAAAACATGTAATTCTTTATTATCCAACTCTGGGATGAACTACTGAGGAAAAATCTATGTGATCTTGAGCTCAAGAGGTCTAAGTAAGTATTGGATTTGAGCCTTCCACGAACACAAAGTGTGAAGGTGATATTTTCTCGAGGGTACTTCCATTCCCGTGAATCCAGAAACGACTAGAGATGCTGCGTCTGATTTGCGGAAGATGAACAGTCAACAATATCAGATTTCTCTAATTTGGATGGAAAAGAAAAAGACGGAAGAGAAACATCAAATAGCATAGGCACGTGAACAGAAGATTTCAAGAGTTGGAAAGCAATAACCACAACAAATGCCTGTGAGACTAATTGGAACTTTCAAATGAATTGGAAAGTTGAACACATGATATTTTTGGTTCTCTTAAACCATTCCACTCCACCTCCAATCATGACAAGGCAACAACGGAATAACTTGATAAAGTAAATAAGCTTTGCATCACTGGCATATAACACATTTTTGGTGAATGAGTAACTGGCTAGATAGTAAAATCAGAATACAGACATTTTTTTTAAAGTCAAATGCTTTTGGAAAGTAACCTGAGGATATCTTTCTTGATTCCACCCACACACTTGAGACTTCACCTGTTCCTCACTTGACTGTGATGTGATGTATCACATGGCTTAGGTGTGTCACAGGTTGTTGACACGGAGTCGGTCACTCAGACTGCAGAGCTGGGAATGAGGGTTCATGAGACAAAGCTCGTTTCATGTGGCTGACATTCTGAAGGTCAGAACAGTTAGAGATTAAATGGAAGGACATTTGAGACAAAAAAGAAAGGAAAGTAAAATTTGAGGTCACAAATACAGAAGACCAAATTTTATTTCTTGTACCTATTCGTCTTACTCTCTCTTCTGATCTTTCTCCCTTGACTCTTCTGTTTCTTGTGTACATATGCACACACATTTATACATATTTATATACATTTATACACGCATATACACAATTCCTGTACTCCTTTTCTTCTTCTATTTAAATAGTAGTACCCATCCTGCTTATGTGGGAGAAGTGTGAAACCGATAAAATAAAAAAATCATATTTTGTTGCAGGAAGACTACAGCCTGGGGACGTTTATTAATTGGAGACAAGAAATAAGTAGAGGGAGAAGGGCATCAGCACAGTAATGAGGGAAAGTCTTCCAGGCCACAGTCAGCCAAGAATGCATTTTTTTTCCTTCTTAAATCCAGGGTGGTCTATAAAACCACTCTCATTGAAGCTGCAGAAAACACGTTAACTGGAACATTTGGTGGAGGGAAGGAATAGGCATTTACAAGCATTTCCAATGAACTCGTTAACAGAATATGTAACATTGGAGGAGCCTCTCATGTCTAACATTTCGTGCATTTGTTTGGATTCATAAAATTGGAAATAAGAAAATAAATAACTAGGGTGAGCATAAAACAGCTAATTATGTCTGTGAAGCCAAGCAGGAAGTTTGAACTTTAAACAATCACAGACTGAAAAATCAAAAGCCAACCATATGTGCACTCTAATTCTAAGAAGTGACCAGTTTGATGGTGAACCAGTGTGGGACAGAGTTTGATGTGGAAAGAGATGAAGCCCAAGAAGAAAAACGAAACCAGGAGAATCTCTAGACTAAGGAAGCATAGTCTCTAGCAAGGAAATTCTGGTAGTCAGAACCAGACCAGTGGCTTTCCCTCCTGAACTTAGTTAGTTCACCCATTCAGATATTGGTGCCCTCTGTTACCTCTGGGAGGAGCTACCTTCAGCCCCACAAAACCCAAACCCTGCCATTGACTTCTCAAAGAATACTTGCCTGAACTGGTTGCAGGGCCCTTGCAAAGTGGTGGGAATCTGATATTCTGGCGCTCTAATCAAGTAGATCAGGTATGTATTTCTTTTCATAACATTGCCTGACCTAAGTCAATTTTTGTTTACATATTTTCCTCCCAACTAAACCATGATCTTTTGGGGGAAAATTACTGTGTCTTCTTCACCCATATGTCCCTAATGCACACAGTATGATGCTCAAAAATACTTACTGAGTGAATAGACCAACCTGCCACTCAAAGCAAAAGTGGCCTCAAAATAAATTGTTGACAGTCATGTACTCATTCAGTATATATTTACTGAGTGCCCAGCTATTGTGCTAACTAACTAGGGATAAAAAAATAAAAGGCAACCCATGCCCTCAAGGAGCTCACATCTTAAGTGGGAGACAAGAACTACGATGGAGTGGCAGGAGGGAAAGAAGACGCCAGGCTTAAGAGACAGTGAGGAGATCAGATCCATAGGACTTGGTGCCTGTTTCTCACGTATATGGAATGAATGGACGATCAGGAAATTAGGAGAAGAGCTTGTATTAAAGGGAGAGACATGAGACTGTCTAGCCTAAGGGGCAAAGTCATTTGAGAGAAAGGAGATCAGTGATGCAGTGAAAACCCTAAAAGGCCCCCCAAAAATGGGACCTAAAGTACAAGACAAGATAGGTAATAAGTAAGTATACCTTCAATGATGGTGAGTTCTCTACATCTTAAGCAGCCTAGTCCATTTTTAGCAGCTCTGAGGACTTGAATGTCTACTTTGATATACCTTCTGCCCACTGATCCTAGTTTCATCTATCAAAGCCACACAACATAGGTTAAATTCCTCTTCTATGTGACAGCTCTTCAAATGCATGCCCTCTTTTTCTTTTAACTGAGGTTCATTTCATTTAGTTTCCAAACTTTTCACCATTTTTGTCATTCTTATGCTTTTAGATTAACTAATTGGAAAATGGAAACTCTAAGAGAACGTAAAAGATAAGAAATCTGAAAATTATGGTTGGCAGGGCTGGAGGAGGGGTAGCAGTAGAAGGAAAAATAGTTACCTACATTTTAAGCAGTGGGTTAGGCCCTTTTTATACAAACTGAAATGGGATCTGAAGTTAATTCTGTGATGCCTTATTTTCCTCTGGTTCATTTCCCCTTTACATTCTTATAGCATTCTCTTTTATGAGGTCAGTCACCTTGCCCTTAAAATACATTAATTCTGTTTTGCTTTTCCTATTCTTCTATTCTAAAATGCCTATTAAAATAATGTATAAGGGGCATTAGGATGAGGTAAGTGTTTCACAGTCTTTTAGTAATAAAATATACTTAAATGTGAGGCCACAGGCAATGATGAGCCGGCTCTATCTTTGGACATCTTAAGTCATCCAAATATTTCCTTTGTAGCAAATGACAAAGAAAAAAAGTGAACATTTACTGTGTCGTATGCTGCAGTTATACGTATGCATCGAAGGAAAAGGAGGGGAGAGGTACAAATTCACTTTTTTTGTTTACATAAGTAATTAGTCTAATAGTTTATCCAATAAGGAAAGAAACTGCTCAGTCAAGGAAGAAACAATTTCTTCTAGACATAAGGACCTACTCAGAAATTATCTCTTCCAATTGGACTTTCATCTGACTTCCAACATTTCAAATCATATATCTCTTATATAATATATTCCTTTTTCATAGGTTGGATAGCTTCAAATGAGGCTCAATTTACCCCTCTCCTCTGTGAAATCATTCACCTTACAATTCAACTTTCTCCTCATTTTGTCACACTTTATGTTCACATTTTGTAAATGGAAACCCAAAATTTCAAAATCAAAAGCTACAGTGTCCAAACCAACACCATCTTCTCCTCCTTGGGGTATTGTTCTACATGTATAGACCTTGAGAAGGAGCTAAAAAAAGATGTACTTCACCCATTATCAACATCTTAGGATCTTTTTTTCTCTATGAGGAGCTTTAGCATCACCACGCACAACAACTTGCTCCTTCCCCTTTCTAGAGAAAAACCTAGCATAAACTGGACAAACCCCCCAAAAGAGGCTTTCCATTTCCTGCAGCCCCTGTAGCCTCTAGCAGTCTAGTCTATCACTGGGCAGTATATTTAAACCTCCAACTGATTATGTTATCAAATCTGTTTTTTTTTTTTTTTTTTTTTTTTTTTTGTTGTTCTTTCTTTTTTTTTTATTTTTTTATTTTTTATTTTTTATTGCAGTAACATTGGTTTATAACATTGCAAAACTTCAAGCTGTCCATCATTATACTTCTATTTCTGCATGGACTACATCATGTTCACCACCAAAATACTAATTACAACCCATCACCACACACATGTAACGAATTATCCCTTTCACCCTCCACCCTCTCCCCTTCCCCTCTGGTAACCACCAATCCAATCTCTGTCCCTATGTGTTTGTTTATTGTTGTTATTATCTACTACTTAATGAAGGGAATCATACGGTATTTGGCCTTCTCCCTCTGACTTATTTCACTTTGCATTATACCCTCAATGTCCATCCATGTTGTCACAAATGGCTGGATTTCGTCGTTTCTTATGGCTGAGTAGTATTCCATTGTGTATATATACCACAGCTTCTTTATCCATTCGTCCCTTGATGGGCACTTAGGTTGCTTCCAAGTCTTGGCTATTGTGAATAAGGCTGCAATGAACACAGGGGTGCATGTACCTTTGCAAATTGGTGTTTTCCAGTTCTTTGGATAAATACCCAACAGTGGAATAGCTGGATCATATGGTAGTTCTATCCTTGATTTTTAAGGAATCTCCATACTGTTTTCCATAGTGGCTGCACCAGTTTGCACTCCCACCAGCAGTGTATGAGAGTTCCCTTCTCTCCACATCCTCTCCAACACATGTTGTTTCCTGTCTTGTTAATTATAGCCATTCTGACAGGCGTGAGGTGATATCTCATTGTAGTTTTGATTTGCATTTCCCTGATAGTTAGTGATTTTGAACATCTTTTCATGTGTCTGTTGGCCATCCGTATATCTTCTTTGGAGAAATGTCTGTTCAGGTCTTTTGCCCATTTTTTAATTGGGTTGGTAGTTTTTTCGATGCTGAGCTGCATGAGTTCTTTCTATATTTTGGAGATTAAGGCCTTACCAGCCGTATGGTCTGAAAATATCTTCTCCCAATTGTTAGGTTGTCCTTTCGTTTTGTTGATGGTTTCCTTTGCTGTGCAGAAGCTTTTAGTTTGATGTAGTCCCATTTGTTTATTTTTCTATTGTTTCTCTTGCCCGGTCAGATGTGGTGTTAGAAAAAGATGTTGCTAAGACCGATGTCGAAGAGCGTACTGCCTATGTTTTCTTCTAGAACTTTCACAGTTTCAGGTCTTACATTCAAGTCTTTAATCCATTTGGAGTTAATTTTTGTGTATGGTGTAAGGTAAGGGTCTACTTTCATTTTTTTGCATATGGCTATCCAGTTTTCCCAACACCATTTGTTGAAGAGACTTTCTTTTCCCCATTGTATGTTCTTGGCTCCTTTGTCAAAGATTAGCTGTCCATAGATGTGTGGGTTTATTTCTGGGCTTTCGATTCTATTCCATTGATCTGTGTGTCTGTTTTTGTGCCAGTACCATGCTGTTTTGGTTACTATAGCTTTGTAGTATATTTTGAAATCAGGGAGTGTGATACCTCCAGCTTTGTTCTTTTTTCTCAGGATTCCTTTAGCTATTCGGGTCTTTTGTTGTTCCATATGAATTTTAGGATTCTTTGTTCTATTTCTGTGAAAAATGTTGTTGGAACTTTGATAGGGATTGCATTGAATCTATAGATGGCTTTAGGAAGTATGGACATCTTAACTATGTTAATTCTTCCAATCCAAGAGCACGGAATATCTTTCCATTTCTTTGTGTCTTCTTCAATTTCTTTCAGAAATGTTTTATAGTTTTCGGTGTACAGATCTTTCACCTCTTTGGTTAAATTTATTCCTAGGTATTTTATTCTTTTTGTTGCAATTGTAAATGGGATGGTATTCTTAATTTCTCTTTCTGCTACTTCGTTGTTAGTGTATAGAAATGCAACTGATTTTTGTATGTTGATTTTGTATCCTGCAACTTTGCCATATTCGTTTATTACTTCTAAAAGTTTTCTGGTGGATTCTTTAGGGTTTTCTATATATAAAATCATGTCATCTGCAAATAGTGACAGTTTCACTTCTTCCTTTCCAATTTGGATCCCTTTTATTTCTTTCTCTTGCCTGATTGCTCTGGCTAGGACTTCCAATACTATGTTAAATAGGAGTGGTGACAGTGGGCATCCTTGTCTGGTTCCTGTTCTTAGAGGGATAGCTTTCAGTTTTTCACCATTGAGGATGATATTAGCTGTGGGTTTCTCATATATGGTCTTTATTATGTTGAGGTACTTTCCTTCTATACCCATTTTATTCAGAGTTTTTATCATAAATGGATGCTGGATCTTGTCAAATGCTTTCTCTGCATCTATTGAGATGATCATGTGATTTTTGTTCTTCATTTTATTAATGTGGTGTATTACGTTGATTGATTTGCGAATGTTAAACCATCCCTGCATACCTGGAATAAATCCCACTTGATCATGGTGTATAATCTTTTTAACGTATTGTTGTATGCGATTTGCTAGTATTTTGTTGAGGATTTTCGCATCGATGTTCATCAGTGATATTGGCCTGTAATTTTCTTTTTTTGTGTTGTCCTTGTCTGGTTTTGGTATCAGGGTAATGTCAGCTTAGAATGAGTTAGGAGCTTCCCCCTCCTCAATTTTTTGGAAGAGTTTGAGAAGGATAGGTATTAAGTCTTATTTGAATGTTTGGTAGAATTCAGCAGGGAAGCCGTCTGGTCCTGGACTTTTATTTTTGGGAGGTTTTTGATTACTGTTTCGATCTCTTTACTGGTGATTGGTCTATTCAAATTCTCTACTTCTTCTTGATCCAGTTTTGGAAGGTTGTATGATTCTAAGAATTTATCCATTTCTTCCAGATTGTCGAATTGGTTGGCATATAGTTTTTCATAGTATTCTCTTATAATCTTTTGTATTTCTGAGGTGTCTGTTGTAACCTCTCCTCTTTCATTTCTGATTTTACTTATTTGTGCCTTCTCTCTTTTTCTTGGTGAGTCTAGCTAAAGGTTTGTCTATTTTGTTGATCTTTTCAAAGAACCAGCTCTTGGTTTTATTAATTTTTCTATTGTTTTTTGGTCTCTATTTCATTTATTTCTGCTTTGATTTTTATTATTTCCCTTCTTCTACTGATTTTGGGCTTTGTTTGTTCTTCTTTTTCCAGTTCCTTTAGGTGCATTTTTAGATTGTTTATTTGAGATTTTTCTTGTTTGTTGAGATAGGCCTGTATTGCTATAAACTTCCCTCTTAGAACCGCTTTTGCTGTATCCCATAAATTCTGGCATGTCGTATTTTCATTTTCATTTGTCTCCAGGGATTTTTTGATTTCTTCTTTGATTTCTTCGTTAACCCAGTCGTTGTTCAGTAGCATTTTGTTTAATCTCCATGTATTTGTGGCTTTTCTGATTTTCTTCCTATAGTTGATTTCTAGTTTCAAACCGTTGTGGTCAGAAAAGATGCTTGGTATTATTTCAATCTTCTTAAATTTATGGAGACTTGTTTTGTGGCCTAATATGTGATCAATCTTGGAGAATGTTCCATGTGCATTTGAAAAGAACGTGTATTCTTCGGTTTTTGGATGGAATGCTCTGTATATATCTACTAGGTCCATCTGTTCTAAGGTGTCGTTTAAGGCCAATGTTTCCTTATTGATCTTCTGTTTGGATGATCTATCTGTTGGTGTAAGTGGAGTGTTAAAGTCCCTTACTATTATTGTGTTACTGTCTATTTCTGTTTTTATGTCTGTTAATAATTGCTTTATATATTTAGGTGCACCTACATTGGGTGCGTAGATATTTACAAGTGTTATATCCTCTTGTTGGATTGTTCCCTTGATCATTATGTAATGCCCTTCTTTGTCTCTTTTTACAGTTTTTGTTTTAAAGTCTATTTTGTCTGATATGAGTACTGCTACCCCAGCTTTCTTTTCATTGCCATTTGCGTGGAGTATCTTTTTCCATCCCTTCACTTTCAGTTTGTGAGTGTCTTTAGGTCTGAAGTGTGTCTCTTGTATGCAGCATATATATGGGTCTTGTTTTTTTATCCAGTCAGCCACCCTATGCCTTTTAATTGGGGCATTTAGTCCATTGACGTTTAAAGTAGCTATTGATAAGTATGTACTTACTGCCATTTTTTAACTTTTTTATTTTTTTTTTCCTCAGTGTTTAAGTAGTCCTTCTCTGTTCCTTACTTCTTCTATACAGAATTGATGGTCACTTTAGTTTGACCTCTGTCTGAAAGCTGTACTCTTTAACTACCCTCCTCCCTCCTTTTATGTTTTTGATATCATATCTAACCTCTTTTTTGTGCATTTGTATCCATTACGTTCTAATCGTGGAAATAGATAATTTTTCCTATTTGTGGTCTTCTCTTTTCCCCTTAAATCAGTCCCTTTAACATTTCTTGTAACACTGGTTTCTTGGTGACAAACTCCTTTAATTTTTGCTTATCTGGGAAAATTTTGATCTCTCCTTCCATTTTGAACGATAACCTTGCTGGGTAGAGTATTCTTGGCTGTAAGTTTTTCCTTTTAGCACTTTAAATATATCGTGCCATTCTCTTCTAGCCTGTAAGGTTTCTGCTGAGAAGTCAGCTGATAGCCTTATGGGGTTTCCTTTGTATGTAACTTGACATTCTCTTGCGGCTTTTAGGATTCTCTCTTTATCTTTAATTCTGGACATTTTGATTATGATGTGTCTTGGTGTGGGCCTCTTTGGGTTTATCTTGTTTGGGGCTCTCTGTGCCTCCTGTACCTGGATGTCTGTTTCCTTCCTTAGGTTAGGCGAGTTTTCATCTATTATTTCTTGAAATAGATTCTCTGCCCCCTTGTCTCGCTCTCCTCCTTCCGGGACACCTATAACACGGATGTTAGTGCGCTTGATGTTGTCCCAGAGGTCCCTTAGACTGTCCTCACTCTTTTTAATTCTTTTCTCTTTTACCTGTTCACCTTGGGTAATTTCTTCTAGTCTTTCTTCCAGCTCACTGATCCGTTCTTCTGTATCCTCTACTCTGCTTTTGAGTCCCTCTAATGAGTTTTTCATTTCCAGTATTGTATTCTTCATTTCTGATTGGTTCTTCTTTATATTTTCCATTCCTTTGTTGACATTCTCACTGAGTTCATCTATTCTTCTCCCCAGATCAGTGAGCATCCTTAACACTCTTAGTTTGAACTCTCTGTCAGGTAGGTTGCTCATTTCTGTTTCACTTAGTTCCTTTTCTGGGGTTTTGTCCTGTTCCCTTACTTGGAATGTATTCTTTTGCCTCCTCATTTTGCCTCTTTCCCTGTGCTTGTGTCTACGTATTAGGTAGGTCAGCTCGTCTCCTGCTCTTGGATAGGTGACCTTATGTAAGTGATGGCTTAGGAGGCTTCCAGTGTGCTTCCCTCAGTTCTCAATGTTCCAGGGTGGCCCCTATGTGGGCTGCGTGTGTCCTTCTATTGTGGCCTGTTAGCTCTCCTATAGGCGCCCAGGGAGGCTGAATTATGCTCCTGGCCAGCTGTTGTAATGCTCAGCTGCTTGTAGTTGTTGTGGGCCCTTCAGTCTCTTTATCAGGTGTGGGGAGCCCCAGCACAGTTGGCTGTAAGTTCTAATACCACATTTGTGTTGCAGTATTTCTTTTAAGTGAGTAGGCCCACAGTGTGGCAGGTTGTTAGGCTCAGGGCCTTAGAATTGCTGTAAACCTCTAGCCTATTAGGTCTCTTGTTAGCTCTCTGAGGATTGCAGCTGGGTGGGGCTGGCCTCAGGCACAGGAGCACCCAATTGTTTCAGGCTTTGGAAGGTGGGGCAAACCTCCTATGTGGGTCTTTGAGAAGCACAAGTCTTCTGCAGCTGACAAGCCCTGCCGCCCAGAGGTCCACACACACAGTCAACACAGTCCTGCCCGTGTGAGTGCCCGACCTCCCCAAGCGGACCCAGTCTCTCCACGGCGGGAGCCCCACACACTCCGCCACCACCCCACACTCTCCACCCGCTCCTTGTGCACACCCTGCCCCGCTCAAGTCAGCTCAGTTGCCAGGCTGCAGAAAATCCAGTCACCAATCTATGCAGGCCCACACGTTGCCTGAGGGCTTGTTGTTAGGTGGGGCCAGTCTCTAGGGTGGGCTGCCTGCCATGGCTGAGCTGGATTAAATCGGTGCTCTAGCGGGTGGAGCAGACCCTGGGCTAGCAGGTCTCAGGGAAAACTCCAATGGCGTCTGTGTCAGCACGCTCACACCAGGCCACAACAATGCCGCCGCCAATGTCCCAGTCCCTGGAGAGGTCTCACCCCTCACCGAGATGCACTCAGGGCCTATTAGGTGAGTCTCTTGTCACCAAAGCAGTGTGCACCTTTCTTTCTGGTGATTTTAGGATGCTTTCTGGAGCACGGGTGAGTTTGTCTTGCGGGCCCTTTAAGAGCCAGTTTTAGTTTCTTTGTGAACCGGGTTTTCTGGGGTGCTCCCCAATGCTTTAGTAGCAGGCAAGGTCAGATATTATGCCACTGGTGTCGATTGTGCTGGGTCCACCAAATGCCCACAGCGGGCGCTCCCGGCTCAGGACCCCGCCTCCAGGGAGGCTGCGTACCTGTGAGCTGCTCCCGCGGCCGTGACGCTGGCGGCTTGTGAAGGCGGCGTTTTCCTCTCGGAAGGAGTCTCTGCCTCTTCCACCCCAGTTAGGATTGTCCGTTGTTGCAGGAGTTCCTCTCATCCAGTTTTCAGTTCTGTCTCAGGGGTAATTTTTCCACGAGTAGTTGTAAATTGGCTGTGTCCACGGGAGGAGGTGAGTTCAGAGTCTGCCTACGCCGCCATCTTGACTCCGCCCTCTCAAATCTGTTTAAAATTCCATCCCATGAGTGTGTGCATGGCAAAGATGAGAGTATCTGTTTGTTTAATGAAACAATTCCCCTAAAAATGCACACAGGATATTTTGAGAACATAGTGGGACCCTGAACTTAATTCAACAAGGAAATTTTACTCCCACCCCCCTTCTGCCGCACTTCGAACATGTTATCCTTCTTGAGTTTCATTTCTATATTATAAAATAAACACATCAATTGATATCCAGCATTTTGCATCTAGTGCATTCTCCTAACTTCTAATTGGATTGTGGCTCCTTTCGTTGTACACTTTCTTCTCCATGCTACTAGACAAGCTTTGTTTTTATAGCATTAAAAAAACACACACACACAAAAACGGGGCTGTTGTCAAATATTACATGAGGAAATGGTTTCCTAGACAACCATAACCACAAGCAAGTTGTTTGCAGCTCTTCCTCATTGCGTGGTTTGTTTAGTTGCTAAAAGACTTGAAAACATTTTGATGTAGAGTCAGGTCATACTAAATACCTGAGTTTATGGAACCAAGTGGCAGCAGAGCAGGTGATAAACTATCCAAACAGTTGTGAAGTGTTAAACGCTAATCATTTTCAAGTATTCGAGTTCAGCCTCGTGACACAGTCTCTAAAAGGACAAATGCTGAAAGCTTGATATTTAAGATCCAAAATACATGACACCCCAAGGACACAACTAAAAAAGAAAAAAAAAAAGAGTAGCTACAAATGCCAAAGAAGTGAAAAATACTGTTTAACATGAAATGTGGCATTTCAATTCTATTAATTCATAAATAGTTGCCAAATGCTAATTTCGTAATAGGAAAGAGGTTAGCTTCAAGGTTGTCAATAGAACACTAGAAATTTGGTCAAAAGGGCTCCCAAGAGTATGTCTCTTGACAAAATTAGGCACAAAATATGGAGTATCAACAAAACAGTTACCGGAAAATTGCAGTGGTAAAGAAAATGTCTCATAGCTCATAAGATTCAAAGGATCTCTATCGCTAGGAACACTTCAAATAAAAATACTTTCCCAAATATCAGGTTTTCACCAGTAACATGGAAATATACACCTTATGTGTTATAAAAACATCAGAAAGATCAATAGGAGATTGTGTACAATGTGATTAGCATTCCACGATATAGATACTAACGAGAACATATAACTCCTATGCTGTCCAATTCTCCTTCGGAAATCTGTCAAGGACAAGTTATAATAAAAAACACAGTTTACCTCCTCCCCTAAACCATTATTAATTTGGGCGTGTCTTCAGACTGGCTGGTATCAGAGTAATTGGTCTGAAATAAATTATATAATCAATTACGTTTGTGTTCATGTGTGTTTATTAAGTAACAATTGTGCAAAAATATGGGCCTGGGAATTTAATTAAGGAAAGTGGTAGAAACTCTACAAGAAATTGGAGCTCTAGGTCACCAGATAGGTTGAGCAACAGGTGGAGATGACAGAGTTTTACTTAAAAGCTCTGAAAGAGTCTGCGAACTTAGATATGAATTAAAGGGTGGGTCGGAGGGGGACAGGCAGGACGGAAGAAAGGGATGCATGGAGGGAAGAAGGGAAAGAGGGAGAGAAAAAAGAATGAAAATAAAGAGAGAGATCTGGAAAAAACATGGACCGAGCTGCTCGGTGTTGGGGACATTCAGCACTGTTCTGAGAACCAAAGAAAAAGAAAAAGTCAAAGAATGAGTTAAGCAGAGATCCCAGCTACCATTCTGAGGTGACTTTGGGAACAGTGTCAAAAGGAAGGCAAGAGATGTATCTGAGGCCTAGTCATAAAAGGATCTCACTTCTTCATGGACCGAGAGACCTTAAAAAGAGCTTGACTTTTTTCACATACTTAAATTCTTACCACCCTCTTCTACAAATACAGCATGTTGGGGCTCTTCCATTCAGTCATGTGTTGAAACAGAACTAGAATTGTAAGGAGAGCTTTGGGACTGCCACAACCATTCCTTGGCCCACCCCCAAAAAAGGCATCTCTCAGGTGGCATCTATGTTTGAATTCTCAGCATTTGCCTGAGGAATTCTATCTGATGGGTTCTAGACATAACTGGCCACACAGCAGAGTGAATTCCAGGAGGTATTTGTCAGGCAGAATCTCATCAAACTTGTTGCTTTCAATACTTCAAATGCTTGCTTGGGAAACGTCATTATGGAGAATTGCCTGAAGGATAGAAAATCCAGACATTCTTCTGCATACTCTAAAGTCTATCCTTGGATTGCTCCAGGCCAGTAGAGAGCTTCATATCTAGACTGTTTCACTTAGTTCTTCCCATCTTTGGATGACATTTATTTTTGTTTTAAAATGTATGTATCTATATTTCACTTTGTTCTGTAAAAAATTTAAGGTAGGAATTTTTGTTGAATTGAGCTATGGCACTACACTATTAGCGTTTATTTGAAGAACATTATGGGAAATATTTCTATGAACCTTCTATCAAGGTACTGTTGAGAATGCTATTCATTATATTTCGAAGTATCCTCCTTAAGAAGACCCACTGGAAAAATTGCTCTCTTGCCTTGTACAAAGAAGTGTTGTGCTTCTCTCTGTCGCTGGCTTGTTCTTACCTTATGGACACTGACTCATGCAATAGACCATGTTTCTTTCTGGGCATGTAGCCGACTTGTGGCCCTTGTCCATCCATCATACAGAACCTCTCAGCATGCATTTTGTGGACATACTCCTGGATTCATCATTCTTTCCCTACCCCTATTTTCTCTGCATTCAAATATTCCCACTTTTCAAATTTTTGAATTAGTTAATGCAACATCCTGAGTAAAGGTATCGTGAGTTCAGGGCAGCACCTCTCCTGCCCAAAGATGGGGAGAGAAAAGCATACCATACTGGGGTTCGAAAAGAATCCTACCCATTTAGATCCAGAAAGGAATTTGAGCCTCTCTTCTCACAAAGAAAGAGCACAGTCAGATAATGGATCACTACCACCTTCAGACCATCTCGTCGACCGGAGGGTAACTTTTAGGGAATGCATTTTGGAGTGTCATGTAAAATCACCCAATACCGTACATTCATAAAATAAAATACACAGCACTTTTTTTTTTTTTTTTTTTTAAAGATTTTATTTATTTATTTTCCCCCCAAAGCCCCAGTAGATGGTTGTATGCCACAGCTGCACATCCTTCCAGTTGCTGTATGTGGGACACGGCCCCAGCATGGCCGGAGAAGCGGTGGGCGCCGGGGATCCGAACCCGGGCTGCCAGCAGCAGAGCGCTTGCACTTAACCGCTAAGCCATGGGGCCGGCCCATCAGCACTTTTTGAAAATGAAAATAAGAAACTAGAGTTCACTATTAGGATGAAATGTTTACTTTCTCCCTTGTGTAGGATGGAAACAGCCTACTTTGTCCTGGAGGACAGTGCTGACTTCCTCCACTGGCTCTCTAAGTGCCTGGGCAGGTCCATTCCCGCAGCTGAAAGAACCAAATGAGAAGACCCTTACAGCAGACAGCTCTTCTGAAATTCCTGGGGAAAGCACTCCTCATTATCCACCTAGAATGGGCCTAGCTTGTTCTAACTTCATTTGGCTCCACACAAGGACAACCCCTCAATCTCTAAAACTTTGACTTGGCCGCTAACTTCAGCCTCTATTCTTAACTCTGCTCTGGTCCTTTCCTTGACTCAATATTTTTCATCACTGTCCCCAAGGTTCTACACTTTGCTATATATACTTGGCCCAGGCCACCAGGAGAACTCACTCCCCACTCTCCATCCACAGCTACTCCCCTGAGCTAGAGCAAACAATTCGTCCTGGTTTTAACACTGAAAATCTCACATTCCTGGAGACCCCTCAGTCCCAGACAAACAGGGAGAGTTGGTCACTTTACTCTAAGCCCACACTGGTCATGTAGCAAATTGATGGCAGAACCAGAATCTTATTTATTTTATTCCTTACCTGGTACAAAACTTTTTAAAAGACAGCATTGTGAGCAAATATCACAGAACTAAGTTATCTGTGTATGAGCAACATGGCGATATCCATAGTAAAATTGAAATCTCACAGTCACCCTGCATGTTTTGGAAATGACTCTGCTGCCTTTTACCACTCTATGCTCAAGTAATATAATTTTTAAGATTTGCCCAAAGAAAATGAGGTTAAGTATATCTGCTATCTAAAAATAAACAACAAATTCTAAACCCAAATAGAAATTATTTGAGGATGATCCAATTTTCTCACATCTACATCTCTCTCCTCTTACTTTTAGGTAAATAACAAGAGCTGCCTATGAATCTATCTCAGAGGACAGAGGGAAAAACAAAACTCTGTGCCAAGGGAGGCCCAAACATATAAACATATAAACCAGGAGGTGATCAAATTTCCAAAACATCATTGCCATAACCCCTGATCAACAGGAAGGAGATTCTGGAAGCGTGAAAGGTCAATACACACAATAGGACTCATACGTCACAAATTATCCTTCATGCGTTTCTCAAATCACCCAATCTCAGAAAATGTGTGTAAATGGAGACTCTTGTTTACATTCTGGTCTGTTTTTGAGCAACCAACAGAGTTCACCATTCACTATTCACATATGTTCACTATGATCCTTTCCAATGAAGAATATTTCCTTATACTGTTTAAACAAAAAGAAATTAATGCATAGGCATTTCAAAGCTCTGACCTTTAAGTTTCTGTGCTTGTTGATATATTGAAGAAAAGATATACACAGTGTACATTGGAACTGAGTGTCAGATTAACTCCATGCAGCATATATAGAGTTATGCATCTAATTCTGAAGGTAATATAACCATTCTGTCATGTATAATGGATTGCCTGGATAGATTTTAGGATTTTGAAAGTCTCAAGCTAAGCTTCTTTATTCCTTTAAATCTCCTGGGCTTTAAATAAAAATGATCTCTTATAACTTCACTACAAGACTCGGGTATGAAATGCTTCAGCAAGAAAACATCCTCAGAACTAGATATATTTTATAATTGATTATGTGTCCACATTATCTGAATATAGGAACCTAATGCTGATGCTGTTTTAAAATAACAATACAAAAATTGGTTTCCAGTAAGAAAGTCCCAGAGATGGAATGTCAATTTATTGCAGACATTTGTGATAAAAGAGGAAAGCAGTCATTTTTCTTAAAGGAAAACTAGATTCAGACACGACAAATCTGTTGGCACTGAGAATTAATACTATGTCTGTTTAAAAGGAAACACACATTTCTTTAAATAGACTTTACTTTTTAGAGTAGTTTTTTCCCTCTAAAAACCTAAAAAAGAGAAAGAGAGAGTTCCCATATACTTTCTGCCCCTACACATTGGCAATCCCCCACCATCTCACAACAGAGTGATACATTTGTTGCCATTGACGAACCTACACTGACACATCATTATCACCCAAAGTCCATAGTTGACAGTATGGCTCACTCTTGGTGTACATTCTATGGGTTTGGACAAATGTATAACGCCACATATCCACCATTGTGGAAACTACAGAATAGTTTCACTGCCTTAAAAGTATCCTGTGCTCCACCTATTCATCTCTCCCAACTCCCTGTAACCACTGATCCTTTTGCTGTCTCCACAGTTTTGCCTTTTCCCAGAATGTCATATAGCTGGAATCATATTGGATGCAGCCTTTTCAGATTGGCTTCTTTCACTTTGTATTATGTATTTAAGTCTCCGCCATGCCTTTGCATGGCTTGATAATTCATTTCTTTAGAACCACACATTGTTTTTAATTGATATTCTTCTTTAACTTAGAACTGTGGTTTCCATGGTTAGAAGTGGACTTTGAGTTTTACAAATTGGTAAACACAACATATTGGAGTAGGCAAGCCTTGGATTTAGAGACGGCTGTCATGGGTTTAAGTTCTAGCTCTGCAATTTACTAGGATGAGACCTTGGAGAAGTCACCCAACCACTGAGACGAGTGAAGACTGAACATAAAGAGGCTTAACTGTCCACGAGGAAACTTGGCTTAAGACTGTGTCCAGTAGGGGTGCCTCTGAATGGGTGGTGACACACCGACCCAGTCAAATCCTTTATTTTGTGAAGTGGAACTGTGAAATAAACATACATAAGAAACAGGAAGCAACTAAATTTTAGGGTATGAAAAGAAGACAGATCATAAAGCTGCTCTTGAATCCTAAAATAAATTCAAGTTATACCCATACAGTGGAACAAAATGTAGTCAATAAAAATCATGATTTGGGGTATGGAAGATTTTACTAATAGGGGATCACTCTCATAAGTAATTATAAGTGGGGAAAAAATAAGATACAAAGATGCATACACAGAATAATGCTAAATCTGTTGCCCATACCATAGGATTATAAATAAATAAGGGCAGCTAAGGAAATACAAAATACACAAAAGTGCTTATCAGTGCTTATCTCTGGGTAGTAATTATAATTTTGCTACCCAGGGTTTCAGCAGAAGAGATGAAAATCTTAAACTGAGTAATTTGAGAAGAGTGTATTAAGGGACTATTTGTAAGATATGAGTGAAGGAGGGTACAGGTTACCTGGGTGGACCGCATTACCAGCCTAGGCCAGCAGGTGCTGGGGGAGGGAGTGACTCTCTGAACGGTAGAGAGAGAACTAGGTTGAGAGGGCTTCTTGACAGGAGCTGTGCCCTTCAGTCAAGGCACACAGCCCGCTGGCAGCAACCCTACAGGGAGGAAGCTGGGGAAATAAATAGCCCGACCTCACTGACACTGGCAAAACTCAGGGCGAAGTCAGAAGGCAAGGTGGATTTTGGTTGCAAGTCAGCCTCCCAGGCCCTCAACAGGGTAGAGAAGGATGGATCTAGAGGAGCAAACAGGGGGATTGAATTTTCCTTTTTTTTCTTATTTGAATTTTCTATATTTTCTCCAAGGAGTATGTAGTACATGCATTTCATAGCTTTAGTTTTTTTCTCCTATGGCATTCCATGTTTGTCATCCTTTTCAGTGGGTCGCATGAAAAATAAAACAGGAGTATGGGTCAAAAAAAGACTGAAAATAAATAGGAGGGAAAATGAGAAATTATGGAAGGACTACCATGAAGAGTGATTCAGGAAATATAAAGGACATGCTTTAGCTTGGTGGCTAAAGAAAATAAGCCTCAGAGTGTCACTGTCCCAGCGCCACACTGTTCTGCACACTAAAGACTAACAGTAATAGAAATAATAGTAATTTTTAAGGGAATTTTTCAGGGACTTTCCTGGGTCTGCTTTGACATACACAATCAGCCCTAAGGAAAACACCATTTCAGAGTTGCCAAGGCCTTTTTCAGCATTCTGAAACCATTTTGTCTTTTCTTGTCTCTAATCTGAATGCATCTGCTTTCAAACCCAAAATGGTAATTTTTGCAAGTGTACCAAATCAAGTAGAACCCACATCTAGCAGATCTTACAGTTGGGACTAGTTTCAGTACAAGCAGCTGTCAAACCAAGCAAAGCATAGTCACTAATTGCATGCAGGTGAAATTAGAAATTTTGTGGTCTCCACTTCCTCAGAGCTCAGTTCTGCAAAACGAATCCTCTGTTCATCAAAAGTCCCCACTCTGCATCTAGAACACCTATGCTGATCCAGTAGAGGGCAGTGGTAGATCTAGGAGCCCCGTCCTACACAAGGACTCCCCAGTGGAGAAACAGCTCAATATGGCTTCATCTGTGCCCGGCAGGCGGGGTCACCTGAGTTCATTTCTCCCATCACACTCTGGTCTGTGGCCGCTCTCTTAGCAACTCTGCAGCTGCTGCCAGCTGTCATGGGAACAGGAATTATGACCTTTGCCTCAAACTGCAGCCCTGGAAAAAAAGCCACAGCACCTCCAGCCTCAGCAACATCTAATTTATGGCTGAGTTGCCTGGCTATATATTTCAAGCCCAAGGCAGCCCCTGAGTGAGGTAGGCAGGGGGCTATGCCATTAAAGGGACAGCAGGGAGCCTGTAAGTCCCAAAGCAGATGTCCTAACCTAATCAAGAAGAAATCTGAGGGTGGAGAGAATCAATGGTCTTTGGCAGGCCTGTGGCTTTTCAATTAAACAGACCCCTGACTTGACATTATGGTTAATATGAGAGATGAGTTTGGTTATGAACAAGCAAAAGCATGTTTCAATTGCAAAACTTCAAATAAATTGTGGAAACTGTTAGCATAAATTATCAGCTGGTAGGCACCTCTGGAGATTTCAAGTCTCTAGGATTTTCTAAAATAATTGATTGAAGACAAGTTGGGGAAGCACATTGTGCAATGGTTTTCCTAGTGCAACTTAACTTTTCTACTAAGGAAAACAATTTAAGTAATTTGTATTGCACCATTTATATGCAATGAAGAGTTAGTCTTCCCTTCAATGGCACATAAAAATAGAAAGCATTATAAATGTTAGAGCTGGAAGGGACTCTAGATATCACTGATTTAATTTGTTAAGCAATGGAATTCTTTTTTTTAAAGATAAATCTTATATGCAACCTTAATATATGGAGAACAGATGAAAGAAATACTTTACTGATATAAATTTATTTTATAAGTTCACATTTCTCCTAAATGCTATAAAGTCAGTCACTAGAACAAAGAAGGCTTTTTGGACGAATGAGATCAGGATTCATCGATGGCTTGCAGACTTACATCAGTTTTAGAATCTAATTTATTTTCGTATTTTCTTTGCAACTACTTTTGAGGGTGATGACAGTGATTCCTACAGATAAATCACCGCAAATGTTGATAGATGTTTTCCTAGGAGCTTTTCTTGCAACCTTAGGATATTCTTTAATTAAATAGAGCAAAAGAAGTTTAATTCCAAAGTCTTCACTAAAACAAGTTAACATCGGCAACATATTAAGAAGCTGTGATCTCCAAAGAGTTAAAAGATCCTTTTGTTTCTTTTAAATGATTGTAGTAAAGACAGCTAGCTGTGTTCTTAACAAAAACCAACTCCTTGCCCTTTTTTGCTTGGGTAGACAGCTCAGCCACATTTGCCATCCTTCTTTGTAGCCGTTTGTCTGAGATCTAGCCAATGAAATATGAGCAGAACTAATAGGCACCACTCCTAGACCTGGCACTGCCAACCTGCCACAGGCAACCCTCCAACCCTTTCCTCAACAGCCCGCTGGCTGGAAAGGACTCTGAGGATTAAGAGAGGAGGACAGCACCACAAGATGGAAGGAGTCTGGGTTCCAGAAGAGCCATGTAGAAGGCCATTTGCAGAGCAGGAACATCCTTACTAGATTTAGAATAGCAAGAAATACACTTTTACTGTGTCAAGAAACTAAGGTTGGGACTTTGTTATGGCAGCTAGCATTATTTATCCTTACTAATATAATGATTAAGGTAAATATGGAAATAATATTTGAATCAAATATTTACAAAACCTCTGATGCACCTATCCAGAAGCCACAATTTGAAAACTAGAGCTTCGATCCAAACTTCTAGAGAGGCATGGCAAAAAGAACCTTCACTCAAAGCCACCAAAATGTCAGTAGGGCTTTTAGTAACTGGTGAGAACACCAATATGATCAAGACAACTTCCATTTTTATGCAGTACTGTGAGAGACTTAAGGCTCCATTCGTTCCCACCCAAAATCATCATCACCTTGGCGCCTATGCCCTCCATAAATCTCAAGGGACTCACCTGCTGTACCTGCAGCAGTTGGGGGGTCAAGGTAGAGCAGGGCCTCTCCTTTCCTCCAAAAAATCCCTATAACAGAGGGGCATTTTCTCTACCATTTCTTTCCTAGTGAATTAGCCATGATAAGAGGAGAAGCTGTGGATAGCAAAAAGACCAGCAAACTCAGAGAAGATCCAAATTCAAATTCCATACCCATTCCTTTCTTTTTAACCACTTTATTGAGGTATGATTGACACACAAAAAGCTGTACACTGTTAATGACACAACTTGATGAGTTTAGAGATAAGTATAAACCTATGAAACCATCACTACAATCTACGCCATAAACCTATCCATCACCTCCAAAAATTTCCTCCTACTCTCTTATTATTTTGTGTCTATGTGATAAGAATACTTGATATAAGATCTACCCTATTAGCAAATTTTTACATACAACTGTGAGCACTGTGCTATATAGTAGATCTCTAGGACTTATTCATCTTGCATAACTGAAACTTTGTACCCTTTCACTAATATCTCCCATTTCCTTCCTTCCCAGACTCTGGCAACCATTTCACTCTCTTCTTCTATGAGTTTGACTCATATCATAGTACCATATGGTACTTTTCCTTCTGTGTCTGGCCTATTTCACTCAACATAACGTCCTCCAGGTTTATCCATGCTGTCACAAATAGTAGGATTTCCTTCTTTTTTAAGGCTAAATAATATTCCATTGTATGTGTACACCACATTTTCTTTAGCCATTCGTCCATCAATGGATGTTTAGGTTGCTTTCATGTCTTGGCTATTATGAATAATGCTGCAATGAATACACCACATCCACTTCTTACCAGCTATATAAACTTGGGCAAATCACTAAACCTCATCTGCAAAATTAAGAAATGAGATCATTGTGAATATTAAATAAGATCAAATATGTGAAAGTTATTTAGAAAATGTGAAGTAGTATACAAAATGTAAAATATTGTAGTTACTGATGACCCTCAAGAACTCAGCAGATCTATAATCATCTCACCAAAGGGGCATTGTAATACAATTTTTAAAGCATGAGATTTTGAGAAGATATAGGTTGCCCTTCTCTTCCCGCTTTGAATTTGTTACATTAAGTTTTGTTGCAGGTGACAGAAACATATAATGATAGTGTTTTAGTTCTCTCACATATAAAGTCCTAGGAGACTTCCTACAGGTGATATAGCATTCCGTGGTGATAGACAGCCAGGTAGGGTTGCTAGATAAAAAACAAGATACCGAGCTAAATTTGAATTTCAGATAAACATTAAATAACATTTTAGTAAAAGTATGTCCCATGCAATATATATTGGGCCTCCTGTATTTTTATTTGCTAAATCTGGCAACTCTAGATTTCCAGCAGAAACTGTAGGCATCTTCTATGGATTTCTTACCTCACTTTCTAAGATGGTGGCATTCATACTCCAGAAGGCATTCATACTCTGGAAAGAAAAGATGAAGAAGAAAGCAAAGTGTGCATAAACACTGTCTCTTAATAAAGGCTCCCAAAAGCTATCTCACTACAATTCCACTTCTGTCTTATGGTCCAGAACTTAGGCACATGGCCACAGAGCTGCAAGGAAGCATGGAAAGTGCAGTCTTTACTCTGGGCAGTGGTATGCTCACCTAAAAGTTCTATTACTGTGGAAGTAGGAAGGACTTAACACTGCAGAACAACTACGGAACTCTAATCTACTCCTATTATCAAAAGTTTCATGTTGTAAATATTGGTGTACTTCTCTAAAACAAAGTTCCCTTTTCATCACACTTAATTTTTTTCAAGATTAAAAATAGAATAATGTGTGTAGACTTACTTTATTACCAGATAAACATTTAATTCTTTCACAGGCAGGGTCTACAGGCAATATCGATAAAGTCTATAACTGTCCAGATGAGTACTTGCAACAGCAGAGTTAGAGGTGAGCACAGTAGGTTAGAGAGGGCTCCTTTGTGGAGCTATGAGAGAGGACTCCTTGATGATGGGTAGGATTTGGGAAAATGCAGGGTAGTAGGGAGGACATCTGTGGGATGAGAACAGCTTAAGTAAAGGAACAGAGTTGGAAATGGTTACCACTAGTTTAAGGGATGAGGACAAGCTAATCTGACTACAATAAAGTCTCTATTGCAGAGCAGATTTCAAGATTCCCATTATCCCACTCAAAACGATGCCTCCCAACTTAGTAATTACATTTCTTAATTTTTTTTGAGTGACTGATAATAAGCTGATTTTTAACAAACTAAACAATTTCTTTTAGTTCTGTAACCTTAGTTGAAATATTTCAACAAATATTTATTGATCATCCCTGATGAGCACTGGGGATATACAAATCAACGAGATGTTTGGTCCAGAGAGACATGTGAACAATGACAAGATAATGTGCTAGGTGCAGTAATCGAAATATGTGGAAAGTGCTATGAGAACTTTGGGAAGTGAGCATCTAACTCTGCTCATGGGATCTGGGGACACTTAACAGAGTGAGCTTTTTTTTCCTTGAGTCATGAAAAAAATAGAAAAAGGGGTCACACAAAAAATAAAGGGATGACTTTTATTAGTAGAAACAATTAAAATGCAAAGGCATGGGGGGGGCGGACAGCCCAGTGGCATAGTGGTTAAGTTCACGTGCTCCACTTTGGCAGCCCGGGGTTCACAGGTTGGAACCCCGGGCATGAACCAATGCACCCCTCGTCAAGCCATGCTTTGGTGGCATCCCACATACAAAATAGAGGAAGATGGGCACAGATGTTAGCTCAGAGCCAGTCTTCCTCAGCAAAAAGAGCAATATTGGCAACAGATGTTAGCCCAGGGCCAATCTTCCTCATGAAAAGAAAAAAAAAAAACAAGAAAAAAAATGCAAAGGCATGGAACCATTTCAGAGCATGGTGAGTTGTGGGTGGAATGATGGATGCATATCAAGGATGAGAGGCAGGCGTAAAAGATAATAAGACAGTGTAACAGCACAATGATAGAGATATGCTCTGGATACTATTGGAAATAAACAGGAGGAAATTTGGAGATAGTGAATGAAGGAGATTCAGCAAAAGCTCCTTGGAGGAGGTGCCCTGGAACACACCAACAAAGGAAAGGCACAGACACGAAAGACAGTATGATAGCTGCAGGAACTTCACATCTCAGTGTTGGTGGAGCATCAAGAAACCCAACTGAACACGTAAGCAGAGGTCAGATAAAGGACCTTCTACGTCTTACTGTTCTTTTGTTTTATCAACTTGTTCCTTGCCCCTCGACTTCATTCCTTCACGCCCAGGCTGGTAGTTTACAGCCAAGAAGCATTTATTCTGACCTTTTTTTTTTTTAATTTTATTTATTTATTTATTTTTCCCCCAAAGCCCCAGTAGATAGTTGTATGTCATAGCTGCACAGCCTTCTAGTTGCTGTATGTGGGACGCGGCCTCAGCATGGCCGGAGAAGCGGTGCGTCTGTGGGCGTCCGGGATCCAAACCCGGGCTGCCAGCAGCCAAGCGCGCGCACGCAACCGCTAAGCCACAGGGCCGGCCCAATTCCGACCATTCTAATGAAGCAGATTTGCCACTTGGACCAATCACTGAGGCCTGGAGGCTCGTGTTTCTCCTGCCGTGAACACTCCTCAACCCCTGATGAAGAAGCACTCTGGCCCTGCCGCAATGAGGAGCAGAAGGTGGGGGAATAGTGGGGTGCAGAGGGACATGAAGAGGCGATTCAGACCGAGGAGGAACAGTGGACAGGCCAGTAACTCCTCCCACCTCCAGGGGCTTGTTGACAGCCCCTCAGTTAGAGAGCAGGGAAGTGAGGGTTCCACTCTGATCTTTGTTTCTGAGATAACTCTAGCTGAGAAAAAAAATTAAAATGAATCCCATATTTCCCAGGCCACTGTGATATGAAGGGACAGGAGTCTGGATGTTTAATTTTGGTCAGTGTTGTTTCTTTCCTATAAAATCAGAAAAATCCTTTGCGAAGAGTTGCACGGATACACCAATGGCCGTTCAGCTGGAACATCTTCCAAGTCAAAGCTCTCCCACGGCCGTTTCTTGGAATCATCTTCGGTTTTCCCACCACAGGTTCTGCCTTGAAAATTTTTTTCTCGTTAAAATTTTTTCTGGTGAATACATCTTCCTCCTCCAGATCCTCTCCCTATTGAAGATCTGTTTCAAAAAGTTGGTTTCAGAGGAAAGGAAAGGACAGAACACCGAACCACATATATACACAACACTCCTCAACTCTCCCCAACTCAAAAATAAAGCACCGTCTAATGAGCTCGCTTCAGAACAACTAAATATTCACTAAAAGAAAATGATTCTACATATCAAGTAGAAGAAATGCCTAGGAGAACAGATTCTGATGAGATTTGCCGCTGTGTGCCCTGGCAAAAACAACTTAACCAGACAAACACCAGCCCGTCAATAATGGCAGTTACTCCCAGGCCAGTGGCGCTTCTGTAGGAGGATTGGTTTCCTTTATTTGGCTATCATTATTTTCCAAGAGACTTGGTATTATATTTAAAAAATAAATTAGAAGCTAGAAATGATCAGGGACCATTATAGAAACAGCTACTCTGAACGCAGCCTTGAAGATAGTCCACAGAGTTAGTCAATTTCCTCTGTTAAAACACTGCTTTCAGTACCAAAAAAAGTGTGCAATTTTATGCCACAAAAAAACAGCTGTTGTGATAGAAAACACTAATTAGATGTCTGAGGGGAAAAAGAAGTTCTGTTGTGCAATCATGAAAGAATGTTAAATACTCAACGTGTTAATATACCATAAATACAGAGGAGGCGAGAAGGTGAAATGAGCACCAAATGCCGTCATAAAAATAATTTGTAAATATTTGTTTTGTGATAAAGCTAATGCTTTTTTAAAAAGTTGTTCCTTCATGGTATAAATAACTAGAAATGCAAAACAAAGACATCCCCAGAGAACAAACTTTTTAAATACTAATCAAGAGAGCAATTTTCACATAACGTGAAAATTAACATTGAGAAGAAGAGAAAGATCAAATGAAGTAAACTTGAAAATTTTTCTTTGAAATATTGAGGAGAAAGTCTAATGCAGTTTCTATAAAATACAAATTACATTTAAACAATATTTCTGATATTTGATAAATTTTTGTGTATTTTTAGGAAACACAGTCATTTGTGTACAGCCAATTTACTTTTTGGAAAGTCTTACTGGAAGAAAGAATTACATCCAGCCAAAGCTTCACAACCTGGTTTTACCCTTTTAACCTTGAATATCACACTTTGCAGACTGAAAACAGACTCCATGACTCAAGAACTTAAATAGAAGATTCAAATTAATATCCTTATAAATTTAGTGTTAAACTGTTACCAAAAAATATATATTATATTTTAACTTCCTCTAAATCCAATATGAAAATAAAATTAAACTCATGGTCCTCACAGCCCTCTGAGATTATATTTACATCCCCAAATCACAGTAAACTGTAACACACAGGCAATTACTCTCAAAAATGATAGACTCAAACTTGACGTACACAAAGATCTAACAGAGACTTTACGTGAAAAGCAAGTGTACTCAGGATTCCAAAACCATGTAAATCAATTTAAGGCCTTAAGAAATTGAACTTTGGTCAGCAGGTTTTTATTATATCTATCTTATCATCCACCAATCAATCATTGTCTTTATAAGTGGCACTTCATTCAACAAATATTTACTGAGCACTCACTACATGTAAGGTGCTCTTCCATGCACTGAGGTTAGGGCAGCAAACAGTCCACTATGTCCCTTCTATCCCAGAGTTTACAACCTAAACTAGAGGCAGGATTGGAGAGAGGAGCAGGAATGTCCTACCTGGAGGCACTATTGGCGTTTGAGGTTGGAAATTATTTGTGGTGTGAGATCATCCTGACAGTACCACTAAAAGCCAAGAACAACTCCTAGTCAGTGGTGATAACCAAAAACTCTTCACATTCCAAACCCCTCCGAGGGTAGGAGATGTCTTCAAAGTGCTTGGAGAAAGAAAAGAAGCTTTCTGTGCAAGATATGAACTCCCCCATCTGGGAAGACGTCCCAAATTCAAGACTACCTAAGAATTCAGAAGCATTCAACCTTAATAGAGGTTGACCCTAAAAGAAAGGAAGGGTTTTAATACAAAAGTTATTCAGCATTTCTTATCATTTCTTATTCATTCTACCTTGTACTCCCTATCAGGAATTGAGAGAAAGAGCAAAAAAAAAGCCTCTAGACTAGGAACTCCTGCAAAGTAGTGGGATGGCAGATTAGTGTAAATTCTGCTTGAGATTTGTATTTGCTTTTTTTTTTTTTTTTTTTTTTTTTGCTGAGGAAGATTTGCCCTGAGCTAACATCTGTTGCCAATCTTCTTCTTCTTTTTTTTTTTTTTGCTGAAGGAACATTAGCCCTGAGCTAACATCTGTGCCAATCTTCCTCTATTTTGTATTTGGGTCGCCACCACAGCATGGATGACAAGTGGTGTAGATCAACACCCAGGATCCGAACCTGCAAGCCTGGGCCACTGAAGCGGAGTGAACTGAACTTAACCACTAGGCCGTGGGGCTGGCCCTGTATTTGCTTTTTTCTACCTCTGTTTATTTGTAGCAATTCTTATAAGCTCTGTGGCAAAACAGTGTAACAGAATGATGCTTTGAAGTTGCAGAAAAAGTTTTAGGATCTAGACCTTTAAAATACAAAATTGTAAACACATTGATTCATTTAATTCTTAAAAGCTAACTATTTATTATAAACACTACCGAATTAAAGTTCTATCTAAGTGTGCTTTCCTCAGTTTTTCCAGAGTTAGTAAGCTAAAGTTTGCTCTTTTCATAGTCAACCTTCAAATATAATATCCTTAAATTCAAGCTCCCAGGCATGTATTTATTTAGAGTATTTGTGAATAATTTATTTGTCAACGAAAGGAGATGTAGATAAATTTGTTCTTAAGTGTTTCTTCTAATGAATAACAAGGACTATTTGTATTTTGAAAGTTCATTTGTTTTTCTGTTTGTTTTTGCCATGTTTTTGATGGTTTATTTTGCTAAGTAAAGCATCTAGAGTGTTGTGATGGTTTTAAAATATGTCCACAAATTCTTTGTTACTCCTCTCTAAGAAGTGAAGCTTAATTCCCGTCCCCTTGCTCTCGCATCTAATGAACAGCATATGGTGAAAGTGATGGTGGACGTCTTCCCAGACTAGATCATAAAAGATGATGTGGCTTTCTCTTTGCTTCTTTGTGTTCAGTCACTCATTCTAGGGGGAAGCCAGATGACATTTCATGAGGATACTCAAGCAGTCCTATGTATGGAGAGGTCCGCCTGGTGAGGAACTCCTGCTGATAGCCATGTGAGCAAGCCACCTTGGAAGAAGATCCTCCAGTCCCAGTCACGTCTTCAGATGACTGCAGCCCTTGCTGACACCTTGAGTCAAACCTCACAAGACATCCTGAGCCAGAACCATCTAGTTAAGCCACTCCCCAATTCAGACCCATAGATGTTATGGGCTAAAAATGTTTGTTGTTTTAAGCTGCTAAGTTTGGGGGTAATTTTTTTCTCAGCAATAGGTAACGAATACAAGTGTGTACTTTGACCATCAGAGTCTAAATAAAAACCTAAAGTTCCGAGGTTATTTTTAACTTTTCATGTTGTAAACAAGTGTAACCCAGACATCAGTGGCAACAACCGTCCTTTAGACATCTAGACCTAACTGCCTCTGCTCAGAGCCCAGTCAGTTCCTCAGCTGTGAACTCTGAACTCCACTCTGTGGCAATATCCTGGACACGAGGTACTGACTCTTGCCTTCTGGGCCTCTGCTTTCACCTTACCAGGGATGATCAAGGCATTCTTTCCAAATAAACACAGTGTTCTCTTTAGAAGGAACTGAGATAAATACAACTTTTTCGATCTCATCATTATATATCTTATTGGATTTCAATGCATGGATCTATGACCTCTGAATCAGACTGATATCAACATATCCTAAAGTACCAGACCCATTCAGTGGAACAACACCCCCATGACACTAATTTTTAATGTGTGTGATAGGTAGCTTCTAAAATGCCCTTGTATAATCCCCTCCCCTTGAGGGTGGGCTAGACCTAGTGACTTGCTTCTAACAGAATGTAACAAAAGTGATGGGATATCACTTCTGAGATGAAGTTACAAAAAGACTCTGGCTTCTGTCTTGCTCACCCTCTCTTGTTCTCTCACTGGCTCATCTGATGAGAGCCAGCTGCCATGCTGTACGCTGTCCTACGGAAAGGCGCATGTGGCAAGGAACTGAGGGAGAGCTCCAGCTAATAGCCAGTGAGCGTCTGAGGCTCTCAGTCCAGCAGCTCACAAGGAACTAAATCCTGCCAATGCCCACATGCGTGAGCTTGGAAACAGCCCGGACATAACTGCAGCCCCAGTCAGCACCTTGGTTGCAGCCTGGCCCCCAAAAATCTTAGATAATAAATATTTGCTGTTTAAGCTGCTAAATTTGGGGGTAATTTGTTATGCAGCAATAGATAGCTAATATAATGTGGAAAAAGAATTAGCTTTAAAACCCAAATTATAAAGTGCATGACAGTCAGGTGTTTCCAGAGCGCACCTAGCATTGTTAGCCCAAAGCACTAAACAATATTGAACAAGGCTTAATAACACCAAAGCCTAGATTATTGGATGGAAATTTATCGCAGTATAACATGTGATTTTTCCCCATGCTAATTTCCCCCAGATTCATCTTTGTTATCCTCAAGAAGCTGGAATGAGAATATAAACAGTTACAGAGTCTTAAAACGTTTTTTTAAAAAATCAATTACATAGAGACATATCCGGCATGTACATGGCTTCTGATCTCCTCACCTGGGTTTTCTGAATTCCTACCACATGGTTGATAAGCTTTTGTTACACCTAAATATGTATGAAAAGGTAAATTTGGGAGGCTATTTGTCAGCACAATTTGTTTAATTTTTTATTTTTTTAATTTTTAATTAACTTACTTTTTTATTGCAATAACATTGGTTTATAACATTGTATAAATTTCAGGCATACATCATTATACTTCTATTTCTGCATTGATTGCATCGTGTTCACCAAGGACAATTTGTTTTAAACTCATGAATTTTAAAAAGGGAAAAGTAGCTGAGTTTTGAGTTTTCTTTAAAGCAGTATTTCTCTAGATTTAGTCCATGGAAATCTAATTATACAGGCTATTTAGGGGTGATATATTTTAAAAGGGTTCCATTATCAAATAAGTTTGAGAAAAACTTGGTGAAATTAAGTTAAAACAGGCTTCTTTTTGGCAGGACATCTCTAAGCCTTTGCTTCGTAAATGAGTGCTGTGAATCTCCAAGAAGAGTGTACGTTATGCAGTGTTTTTAAAGCTTATTTGAATGAAGGACCGACATGAGCATGCCCTGGAATCACAGTTTAGAAAAACTTGAAAATTAAGAACCTAACTGATTAAGAACTGAATGTTCTTCCCAGCTCTCCCCTATTAGAAGACCCCATCCCTCAAATGTGTCAAAATCCTCTCCAAACCTCCCTCATGGATTGTAACCTATATTGGGTAAGGGACTGGAGGTCCACATTTAAACAGGTTTAATATCTCTGATCACTGGTGGGTTTAGCTTCAATCACAGTTGCTACAGGCAACATTACTAATAATTTACCTACTCTTAAAATAGGGTCCATAAACAATAATAGTAAAGCCATGCTAAATGTCAGCTACGTGCCAGGTGCTCTTTTGATGCATATAATCTGTACCTACAGATGAAAGAGTTGACACCGAGAGAGGTCACAGGAACCACTCTTTAAACACTGCCACTAATATCGGTGCACCACATAAACATAGCGTGATGCACTACTGTAATATAGACATAACCTGTGTCAGTTCAACAATTCAACACAAATTCCATTATGACAGGATGAACACAAATTAATGTCACAATCTATTAAAATTCATTTCAATTCAATGCTAAATTTTGCCCTATTGATTATTATGTTGTAACAGGAGAAGCATATTGGCATAATATTCTCACGGTAAATTAATATTAATGCAGCAAGAATGATATAATCAATGCTGAGATACAAAAAATTAACAATCCATTAGGTTTCTCTTATAGTCTTCTGAACTAAATTGGCTATAAAATTCACAATGTTATTTTTAAGCTTTACGATACTAAAGTGAGATTTTTCTCTGTGAGCTTCTACAAGTCTAGTGAATATACATTAAATTTATGTATGATACTAACCAGTAAGAACACTTACAATTGCCTTTTGCTTTTATTAATGCCTGTAGGTCCACATGTGTTTTGCACAATGAACATTAACGCATATAAGCCTACATGTGTTTACAAATAAGCACTAATTAGTTTTTAAGAGGAAATCATTTTAGCTTTAAAAAATTATGCCACTCAGGGACTTCTTACAATTGTTAAAATTTTAATTGAATGTCATAGTAGAGTTTATAATAATTGATATAATAATTGTTATAATTGATAATAAAAACCGATCAGCTACTCATTGTATACTCTAGAAGGGTTGTACCTCAAATTGTATCTCAAACTGTATCTCAAAGCTAGTAGCCTAGTTTTAAAATATGCTTTACCTCATGATTAAGTTTAAGAAATAAAACAAAAACAATACTTGGAAGTAGAATTCCTCTGGAGAGGAATAAAAAGACTATATGGATCATGCCCTTTGTCATTAAAGCACAGAGGTCGTGTAAAGAGCTTGGGTTTCTGAGTTAGACAGACTTATATTCAAATTCTACCTCTAGCTGTTTTACCTTAGACTAGTCACTTAACCGTTCTGAGTTATCTCATCTGAATTGATGGTACGAGAGTGATAATACAGAATTAGAGATAACACATAAGTACCTAATACATTATGAGCACTCAATAAAGTCCTGGAAATACCATCATTACCCAATAAAAAGAGCAAATGCTAAAACTCATTTTTTTAAACCCCTCTGTGAATCTGTCTTAATAAAAAGAGAAGGAAGCCCCAGCTGGTAAGTGATCATGTCTGAAATTTGCTTGATATGACACAGTGAACCGTAACAGATGTTTCCCCCCAATATAGAGAAAATCATTCCATTAGGCATCTAATTCTTAGAGCAGGGATGAGAAGGAAGGAAGAGGAGAGAACATCAGTGGATTTGGGGATGGGGCTGCACAGACAGGGTGGAGGTGAGGAAAAGGAACCTGAGAGAGGATTGTTGTATAAATTTGGTTTACCACATTGCCTTGTCTGGGTCTGTTTCTGTTGCTAGCTTAAGAGCAACTTGACAAGCTGGAACTATCTCTTTTATCTCGTCTTGGCCACAGCGCCCAGCATAGACTTTTAAACGTGGTGAGCCAGGGAAGGGGGAGGAAAGAATGAAGAGATGAGGAAAAGGAACTGGAGAGAAAGGCAAAGAAAGAAGTGGGCAGATGAGCAAGAAGAAGAAGGAAGATGAGAAGGAAAGAGGGAAGAGGAGCACACAAAAGTGGTTACTCTCTCAAACAAGAATCAGAAACTTATATTCTGTAAAGTTTGCTCACATCTATGTTTTCATGTTTTGTTTTGTTTTGCTTTGTTTGCTTTTCTCTTAATTAGTATCAGTTCTTTGGTTCACCTGAACTAAGACTAAGAAAGCTTTGTGTAGTTGAGCGTAGAGTTATCGGTGATGGCGTCAGCAGCTACACCACCTCCAGAGAGATTGGGGCTGGTGCTGTGAGATAGGGGAGCCAGATAGCCATCCCATTAAATGTACTCCTGAGACAGCTAATCCTTTCCTCTAACTCACACTAGCCAATCTCACTGCAGCCTGCTAACATCTAGGGCACAACCAAATCTTATCCATTTCTCTATGTAATCCCTCCGAAGGTCTTTTCTGAGCTTCAGTCGTTTTTGCTTTACCCACCGGTTTCTGAGATCTTGAATTCTTTCCATTCAACTCCGTTTAATATATAAGCTGTAAAGCCTTTTGGTGCCATACTGCCTGCTTTATAGCCTTCTTTAAAGCCTTCGTCCTGGCTTCCTTACATGTCCCATAAAATTTAAATTGGAGTTGATTAGTTTTGATCATAGGGCTAAAGAGGCTAAGGTCAAAGTTTAAATACCAGAAAGAGCTTATAAATTCCTGAACTCACAAACATTAGATCATAAAAAGAACCTTAATAATGACTTAGCACAACCCTCTTATTTTAGAGATGAGATCATGAAGGTCCGGAAAGATCAAGTTTGCACAGAAAAAAAACAACTATACATGGCCACAGAATGACCTTTAGTCTTAGGCAATCATCTTGAAAATTCTGTTTTTTATTTCCAGAAGTCAAGCAAGAATGTAGATTACATCACATAATCATCACCCTCCTGCAGGAGGCCGGGAAACCTCCAAACACTTTTAGGTTCTCTTCATCTAATTACCAGTACCTTTCTCACTGAAGTATTTGTCCTAATCCTTAACTCCAACTCGCAGTTCTTTATCTTGTCAACTGAGGAGGAGAAAAGCCTTACAAAGGTCTCAGATATCAGGTAGAGTGTAGTGGTGAGATGCAAGGATTCTAGAGACAGATGGGGTTCAAGTCTCACCTCTTAGTCACCTCCTAGCACTCTTTCTGTGGGCAAATTTCTTAACTTCTCTAAGCCTAAGTTTTGTAATGGGAAAAACACAAAACTTGTAGAGTTTTTGTGAGGCTTAGATGAGAAACTCTGAACCAGCCTTCCCCTATCACCATCTAGACCCTTGTTTGGGACATGTGTCACAAGCCTAGACTCTCCCCTTTTTCACGGTGACTTCCTGGGTGGGAGAAATCTGGTCTCCCCTCCTAACCAATGACTTCAGCTGGAACTGCCTCAGCTGGAACTGCCTCAGTCCATCAGGTCAGACATGTTCTAACAATATTGAACCTCAAAAGGGAAGAGATGAAGATCTCAATCTCTTTTATTCCTCAAAGTTTCTTGGCACCTCGTGGAAATATGTTTTCACACTCCCCACCCCACATACACCAACTAGCAACTGCTATATACCAAGAGCATAGAGAGGGGCTATCAATGTCCGGCCAAATAAAATCCTATCTGACCACCACAATACATCTGTATTTTATGTATTTTCTTCATCTTTATATCTTTCTTATAACATGACTCATAAGTATTTGGTTCTATTGTATACTCAGTTGTGTATTCTTTTTATTGATTACAATGTAAGCATTTTCATATTGCTACATAAACAGGTATGCTTGTTACTATACATTCACATTTCTGAGAAGAGCTGATAAGTGGTTCTTCCAAGAAAAGGAAGGTCTGGTCCAAGCTGACCTGATAGCTCCAACACCCAAAAAACACTTTTAAATAGCAGTTAATCTTGCTATAAAATATTCCAACATTTCTTCTCATTGGCAACCCCACCAAAATGATAATATCATTTATTATGTTACTATTATGTTCTAAACATTTCTGCAAGTGTTACTTCATTTATTCCTCATAATCTTATTAGGTCAGTACTGTTATGCCCATTTTTCAAATAAGGAAATTGAGGTGCAATGGGGTAAAGTTTTCTGCAAAATGTCACTCAGCTAGCAGACAACAGAGCTTGGATTCGAAATAGGTTTATATGATCCTGTAATTCATGTCTATATCATCTTAATTTACATAATTCTGCACCAATGAAATAAAAGCCAAATGGCTTGGGGCGGCCCAGTGGCACAGCGGTTAAGTGCACGCGCTCCGCTGCGACGGCCCGGGGTTCGCAGGTTCCGACCCCAGGGGCGCACTGACACACTGCTTGTTAGGCCATGCTGTGGCAGCGTCCCATATAAAGTAGAGGAAGATGGGCACTGGATGTTAGCACAGGGCCAGTCTTCCTCAAGAAAAAAAGGGGAGGATTGGCATCGGATATTAGCTCAGGGCTAGTCCTCCTCACACACACACACAAAAAGCCAAATGGCTTCAAAAGCAATTGCGGCAGAAAGTTTTAAACCTAGGACTGTTAAAAAAAACCAGAGCTGGACAGTAATTAAAGCTGTAAAAGTAGATTTCATTCAGAAACGATTGCAATAAAGGAAAAGAAATCTCAGTATAGAACGGGGCTCAATCCCAAATACAGCACAGACAAGTGGGGATTTATAGTCAAGGGTGGGGTCAGTGGATAGAAAATTACTAAGAGGATTACTTACATTTTTTACAGAGGTAAGAGGGGAATTTCTGTCTAAACTGACTTGACAGAATTCTTGCTGAAGGCAGGCCGGGGTGAGCAGATATCACCTCAGGCATGCTGGGGGATGAGGAATTTTCTCAGATATTGAGGATGATCAAATAACAAGGGTTGGGAGTTCTCTCTAAACCGACTTAGCAAGATTCTTGCTACAACTGGGAGACGCAGGTGCAACAGGGACAGACCCACGTCAAAGCCTAGAGGGCTTAACGGAGCCTGACTAGAGTTTGGTCAAGGAGAGAGTCTTTGTCCAGACTCAGCCAGTGACTGAAGCTCGATAACTGCTTCATGACAGAGAGGACATAGAGCGAAAGCCCGAGGAAGTTATGTGTAGTGGGCCACACCTGCCAGAGTCTATAGGCTGCACCGGGCCATACCTGCCGGAGTCTATGGGCTGCACTGGGACACACCTGCCAGAGTCTATGGGCTGCAGGAGAAACAGAGCTGTTCAGCTGCCTGCGTGGTTAGAGACCTGAGTCTGTGCTCCTGGTGACAATTCAGTCCAAAGCTGGCTGAGACCACAGAATGGCAGAGCCCATGAAAACTTTCTGTGAGACATGCCATGTTCTAGTCTATGTTAAATCTAGTGACTAGCTGAAAGACAGGTATAAAATACAAAAATTGTCAAAATGACCTTACATAAGAGGCTCTAATATTTTATAAGGGAATTTTAAAACAGGCAAATGGATAAAGATGTGATGTATGTATACACACACACACACTCCTACCATTTGCAGCAACATGGATGTACCTGGAGGACATTATGTTAAGTGAGATAAGTCAGACAAAGAAAAACAAATACCGTATGGTATCACTTACATATCACTTACACCACTTTTAGATCTGGGATCTAAAAAAGCCAAACTTATAAAAACAGAGAGTAAAAAGGTGGTTATCAGGGGCTGTGGGTGGGGGAATTGCGGATATGCTGTTTAAGGGTACAATTTTGCAACTAGCAGATAAATGAGTCCTAGAGATCTAATGCACAGTATAGTGAATATAAACAACATGATTGTATTATAACCATCAAATTTGCTAAGAAACTAGATCTTAATTATTCCCACCACAAAAAAGAAATGATAATTATGTCACATGGTAGAGGTGTTAACTAATGCCACAATGACAATCATATTAAATGTATAAATGTATCATATCAACATGTTGTATACCTTAAATGTGTACAATGTTATATGTCAAATATATTTTAATAAAAAAATAAAAATTTTCAAACCAAAAAAAAGATGGGCAATATATACATATGTGTGTGTATATATATACGTATACTACATAGATATAGATATATAAATATATATGTACGTTTTTATACAGATATAAATATACATATTGTAAATATTTACATGAGGAATGAGATGTGTGTGTGTGTGCACATATATCCCCCAAGACTAAAATCATCTGTAAAGATCAGAGAATCTATCGCTGATAGTCTGAGAGGACAAATGCTTCACCAATTATAGCATTAGAAGTACTAGAACTCTGCACCTCTTAATCTGGGCAGATATGGCAGAGACCATGTTTTCTCAGGAAGCCATACTTCTTGAGAGAAAGGGCTTCCCAGCAGTTGGAAGGAGTTTTTAGTCCAGGTTACAGACACTGGAGCAGTGATGGTGTCTTAAGGAGGAAGCTGGCTGAGATATCTTATCCAGAAACCCATCCAGCATTTGGTCAGAAGCTATCGAGTTCCTTTAGGGCACTTTGGGCACTGGATCCTCTGTACCTGGAGAGTGTGCGCTGTAATAAGAGCCAGCTAAAGTTGGAAAGAGTGTCCCCCAGATTCCACCTGGGTGCTGCCCTTCTCTTGCTACTGTTTACAACACCAGACTTCCCCTGGGCTTCAGCCCAGCTTCATCTCTGGCTCCTGATTCTCACCTTTGCTTTCTTTGATGAGGCTTAATGCGCAAGTGTTTGTCTGCCCTTTGGTCCCATGAGCACTGACTCTTGTTTTGAGCCAGCTGCACTGGATGGAGCTCTCCCCTGGCCTTGCCTTTGTTACCAGCTCCTACTTGTCCCATCCCTGGCACCCAACCCTCCTCAACCCACCCGACTCCACCAAACCCATATTCCACTATTCTTTCTCCATGCCTGCTTACATCTGATGTGAGCTCATCACTCCCATCCAGCCATCTGTGCTGGCTCAGCTCCCCTCCCTGCTATATGACAGCCAGAGAGCCATGAAGACCCAAGCTGAGGCCCCAGCAGAGCAAAGGAACCATTCTTCTTTCAAAAATATGTAAGGAAGTCCCAACAGCCTTTGCCAGAGCCAAAGAAAATTCACATCTCAACAGCAAGCTCTCTAAATCCCTGTTCTCCATCCCACAGTGTAACACACCAGGGGCACAATGAAAGGAATTACCTTTCCTTGAAACCAAGAGACTGATCTTGCATCCTCAATCTCAACCACTAGTCCTAGGAGCCATAACGTCTCCATATTTTTAACTGCACAGATTCACAATGAATGGGGAGGCTGTGACAGTTATAATATATTTAAATGTCAAATGTGTTGTATTTCCCTTACTGAGAATTATTGAAGATTGAGCTAGAAATATTTGATTAAAATTTATCCCATAAACAAAACTGGTTTCCAAAAACTTAGTTCTACTGGAACTAAAGTATAAGTTTAAAAAAAAAAAGTGTGACATGTCTTGCAACAGCAAAGAATACCAGGAAAGTTTGGAGATGTTTTCCTTTATTATAAATTTGATAAAGAAAAACAACCCAGAAGCAATGTTTTTTGTGTGTGTGTGTGAGGAAGATTAGCCCTGAGCTAACATCTGTTGCCAATTCTCCTCTTTTTGCTGAGGAAGATTGGCCCTGAGCTAACATCTGTGCCCATCTTCCTCTATTTTATGTGGGATGACTGCCACAGCATGGCTTGATAAGCAGTGCATAGGTCTGTGCCTGGGATCTGAACCCACGAACCCCGGGCTACTGAAGTGGTCACATGAACTTAACCACTATGCCACCTGGCTGGCCCTCAGAAGCAATTTTTAGAACTATCCCACCACCATAATACATCAGTATTTCATGGATTTTTTTCATCTTCATGCTATATCTTTCTTATAACATAAATCATAAGTATTTGATTTATTGTATACTCAGATGTGGATTTTTTGTTTATTACAATGTAAGCATTTTTATAATGCTACATAGTCTTTATAATCATTATTTTAAGGGTTGCATCATATTCCACAGGCTGACCAAACTGTTTTGCCTAACCATTTAGGTAATAAATTGGATATATAAGTTGTTTCTAATTCCTTCCTGTTTTGAAATTAATACTGCTAGTGTGAAATAATAAAAAATATCTATAGACCGGTCTTTGCCCCCAGTTTCTGGCATGGAGTTCCTAAAATTTTTATAATTTCCTTAGTGATAAGAGCACTAGAAGAATCTTGGTGTTCCAAGGTTTGGTCTCTGACCCTAGTTCCTGACACACAGCTCCTAAATCCCTTGGAATTTCCTGAGTGATAGAAGTGTCTTTTGTTCTAATGAGGCAACTCTTGGTGGGCTCCTGGATGGGGGCTGGTCACCAGAAAGACCAAGCCATGATGAGAAGCTTGGAACTTTCAGCGCTACTCCCCTCTCCATATCATGGGAGAGGCGCTAGAGATTGAGTTAATGATCTCTCATACCTATGTGATGAAGCCTCCAAAAAAATCCCAAAAGTACAGGATTCAGAGAGCTTCTGGGTCGGTGAACATATCTACATGTCGAGAGGGTGGCACACACCTACTCCATGGGGACAGAAGCTCCTGGCCCTGGGACCCTTCCAAACCTTGTCCCATGCATCTCTTCATCTGGCTGTTCATTCACACCCTTTTTATAGCCTTTATAATAAACCAGTAAATGTAAGTGTTTCCCTGAGTTCTATGGGCCATTGTAGCGAATTAGCAAACTCTAGGAGCGGGTCATGGGAACCCTGATTTATAGACGATCGGTCAGAAGTACAGGTGACAACCTGGGACTTGAGACTGGCATCTGAAGTGGCGGCAGGCTTAGGGGACTGAGCCCTTAACTTGTGGGATCTGACGCTAACTCCAGGTAGATATGTCAGAATTGAATTGAATGCTATGACACCCAGCTCATGTCAGGGAAAGTACTTGATGTGTGGAAGACCCACACATCGGGTGTCAGAAGTGAAATGAAGTGTCGTGAGTGTAGTAGGAGTGCGAGAGTAAAGGGGAAAGACAGGAGTGTTTTTCCAACTAAGCTAGTAATACCTTTATGCAGTTGTTCAACATTTAGAATATTGTCTTAGGCTAAGCTTCCAGAAATGGACTAAGAATAAAGAGTATAAGAAAGGGTATAAATACTTTTATGATTCTTGATCTATATTGCTAAATTTCTTTCAAAATAAATTTTAACCAATTAACAGAAAAAGGTCTGATTTTATTCTACTCTTGTTAACTCTTCTTAAATGTTGCCATTTCAAAATTATTTTTTATTCAATTAACTGATTTTTCATTTTAACTTAGCTTTCTTTGATTTGCACAGAGAATGAAAAAATCCATATCTTTATTTATTTTCTATTAAGTACACTGAGCTCCTTGGGGGGACAAAAACTGTATCTTTTGGTTCTTAGCATTCCTCATCTACTAGAGTAGAAAGAGAACAGGATTTGGAGCCTGAATGGCTCTGGTTCAAATAACTATTTTGCTACTTATTTGATTTGTGACCTTGGGCAACTTATCCTCTGAGAGTCTCAGTTTTTTCTACTGTAAAATGGGATATCAGTTCTACTTCATGGAGATTCTGTGTAAAATGACTGGCATATTCCAGGAAACAAATAAATATTCTCTTCTCACACATTATATATAAGGAGCTCTATACCTTCTGTTGAATAAATAAGCTCATTCTTTTTCTCATTTAATAATTAAGTTTTTAGTCTTCTCAATTTAAGTACATTTTATAATATTTACTGAATATATTTTTACTTTCTAATATTTTAAGGTGTGTGGTTACTTTGATCCACAAACATTTGGATTCTATTTTATGTGGTCAAATCTATTTTTGTGGTTTTTTCTATTAGGGTGGAGACATTTGATGCAGCAAATATGGGAGACAAAGTCATCGTAAAAAGAAAACACACAAACGTATATGCCCAATTATGTGTTACCCACAGCTCTCAAGGACATTGCCATTGTTGGAAACCATTTTCAAGAGCCTTTATTAGAATTTCTGCCAAGTAGTACCTTCAATGAGAGTATATATCTATAACCAAAAACCATTTGGAATATGATCCTAGGGTCTCAGATGGGTATAAATATGAAAGATTCCAATATGGATTTAAAAAAAAGATTTGCCACCATTATAAAATGAGAGTTTCTCTTGTGTGATTCATAAAGTAGCTTCTGGAAGCAATTCTAAAGAAGAAACTGCAAAATTATTTTGACAGATTACAGACTGATTGAGAATATAATCATCCAATGGGACAACTTTGAAGAGCAATGTATATAGATTCTGGATGTTTGCTAATAAAAACAAGTGGTGTTTTTACTTTATATTTAGTCACAACTTGTAGGTCCTGAAGCAATAAATCTAGTGGCAGTGAATACCTCTTATAGAATTCAAGAAAAAGATGACCTTTTGTTGAATTGAAAATTTCTAATAATGCATCAGTAAAAAATTATAAAGTATTTATCAAGTACTTACTATGCCATCTGGGATGCACTTCAAGGGATATGAGATATATATCCCCCCAAAAAGTGAATTATGTCAGTTAATCATCAGATAGTCAAGGAACGAAGCAGAAAACATATAATAATAGACACAATTACACATTTGCTTCCAAAGAACTGCCCCCTACAGGTATAGAATAGAGGAGATATCATATAGTGCTATTATCTGTAAAAAAACCAAGATGGGTGTAGAAACCAGCAAAGAATTTCAATTGACAGTACGATTTGCGTGAATTAACAATGTGGGCACCAAAGAACCAAGACCATATTAGCCAACAATAATTGGAGTATAGTGTCTAGAAGCAAGGAATTGATAACCACTCCACTCTAGCTTGCCAGACCCTGAACTACAGCATTCAGTTCTGTGCAGAGCTTGTTAAAGAGAATTATAAACAAATGGGCTCAGCAGTGTGCAAGCAAGACAGTGAAGGCACTCAAAAGTCATGCCACTCTTAGCCTGGACAAGAGAAAAACAAGGAGAGGCAAATGATTGTAATATTGAAATACTTTAAACATTGTCATGTGGAAGGGAGATTTTACTCCTTCTCTATGGCTCCAGGAAGCTAAATATGAGCAATGGTTAGAAGAAATCAGAGTTAGAGTTCAGACCAATACAAGTCAAAGTTTTCCAAAGAAGTCTGGGATGCTTTATATGGTTACCAGTGCCCCATCACTTACAGGTATTCAAGCACAGACAACAGGCATTCAAATGTTGAAATCACTTCTGTTAGCTAGCTTCTCCTTCCAATAGCCAACATAGGTTAAATCAGTAGTTCTCAAACTAGAGTGTGTATCAGAATCCCCTGGAAGGCTTGTTAAAGCACAGATTCTGGACTCAACCTCAGTGTTTCCGATTCAGTAGATATAAAGAAAGACTTGAGAATTTGCATTTTTAACGAGTTCCCAGTTGATGCTGATACTGTTTGTCCAAGGAATCACTTTGAGAACTATTGGGTTAAACAAACACTTGGCGGAGATTCCTTAGACATTCTAGCCCGGAATAAGAGTTTGGACTGGGCTACTTTTCTTTCAGTCTTACAGCGTTTACTATAAGACATTCAACATTAAAGTGTGTGGTATAAATTCTAAGGGCTGTAGTAAAGGAAAATGAGTAAGTACATTGAGGAGGGAAGATTTAAGCCAAAGCTTGAAGGGAAACTAGAATAGAATAGGTGAAAAGGAGGAAGAAGAATGTTCTAGCAAGAACAATCTGATCACATATAAAAGGGTTGAAATTAGTATAGTGAGATAATTTTTTTGAATATTAACTGATTATTTTTCCCCCAGTATTTCATCCCCACCCCTCTTCACCATTTCCCTCAATCAGCCATCTAGACTGGTCTATGTGCTTTGCCTGGGGAAAAGCATGTATCTGCAGAGAGAAAAAAGAAAAAGTAGTTTCCTTCTGGTTTTTTGACTTTCACAAATTTAGACTCTTGTAGAAGGGAAAGAACTCATGCTATTGAGAAAACAGATGGGCTGAGTGAGAGCAAATGCTCTCCACTCTAGAGCTAGAAAATTATTCTCCAGGTTCAAGGGAAGGAGGGAGGTAAGGACATCCTAGACAGAGATCTCCAAGGGAATACAGGCTCCCCACTTAATGCCTTGGCTCAGCTTGAGCCCCAGGAACATGGATACAGAAAACCATGATTTTACTGAAATTGAATTCTCAAATCCCCTCAGAATAATGGCTTGAAATGGAAGTCAAGTTGTTAGAAAAATAAAGAGTCACGTTAATTGCACACCTCATGCCCTGAGATGCACACCTGCTACAGGAATATAATGTGTGCTTGGGATGAAGAGGAGGCTGACCTGGTTGGGGGAGAATATGTTGGAAAGAGAATGAGAAATTAGACTGGGTAAGCAAGATGAGACCAGAATATGGTGGACTTTGACGTGACAGAGAGGTGCTTAGGTTTAAAGCAGTGAGTTAAGCTCCTGCACTTAAAGCCAAAGCGATCTGGCCTCTAAGGTCACCTTGAATTCTGCTCAGGTTTCTAGTATCCACTCCTCAACCTTCCTTTCCACAACTGAAGGACAAGCTAGCACTTTTGGCATTCTTCACTGGGACTCTAATCAACCATCCTCAGAAGGACCCTTGGCTCAAACCTAAACTGAAAGAGAGGTCTCACCTCTTTACCATCTAAAGACTTGCCTTTCGTTTGACACCTGGTAATAATTATCTGATAAGTTACAGAATTATTGCAGTCAACTATCGCCTAGTCGTATTCACAAAAGTTAGTTATAAATTAGCCTATATATTTTTAAGTGGCTGATATTCTTTTGGTTGATGCCAGATGAATTTTGTGGATAGGTAACCTCACTGAAATAAATGAATCTTATTTTCAAATAAAAAGCATGTGTTATTTTTATATTTTCAGGAGGATTCTCCTCACCATCAGCTGGGTAATTCTCTAAACTATGCTAAGGTTTTATCTGGATATTGTGTAAAAAAATCCCTATGGCCATCAGTTCATTGAACTTAATCTTCCACATGTACATACAAATGCGAGTGCTTAAACTCAACAAAAAAACAAACAATCTGATTAAAAAATAGGCAAAGGACTTGAATAGATATTTCTCCAAAGAAGAAATACAAATGGCCAATAAGGGCATGGAAAGATGCTCAGCATCATTAATCAGTAGGGAAATGCCAATTAAGACTACATTGAGATACCACCTTACACCCATTAGGATAGCTACTATCAAAAAAATAGAAAATAACAAGTGTTGGCAAGGATGTGGAGAAATTGGAACCCCTGTGTGTTCTTAGTAGTGGGAATGTAAAATGGTGCAGCCACTAGAGAAAACAGTATAGCAGTTCCTCAAAAAATTAAAAATAGAATTACCATATGATCCAGCAATTCCACTTTTGGGTATATACCCAAAATAATTGAAATCAGGGACTTGAAGAGGTATCTGTATACCCATGCTCATAGCAGTATTATTCACAATAGCCAAAAGGTGGAAGCAACTCAAGTGTCCACCAACAGATAAATGGATAAGCAAAATATGGTATATACATATACAATGAATATTATGCAGCCTTCAAAAAGAGGGAAATTCTGACATATGCTACCACATGGATGAACCTTGAGAACGTTATGCTAAGTGATATTAGCCAGTCACAAAAGGACAAATATTGTATGATTTCACTTATATGAGGTACCTAGAGTAGTCAAATTCATGAGACAGAAAGTAGAATGGTGGTTACCAGTGGCTACAGAGAGGATGAAAAGAGTTCTGAATATGGATGGTGGTGATGGTTACAGAATAATGTGAAGGTATTTAATGCCACTGAACTGTACGCCTAAAAATGGTTCAGATGTTCAAACACATACACACACTTGAAATGGCAATTGTTTGATTGTTAGTGAGATTGGGTATGCTGGGAATATTCATTTTGACTTTAGGGTTAGCTTTTTGGCTTATTTTTTTATTGGAATTGCCAATTTGTTATTAATTTTCAAGATGCATGTATGTAATAAAGATAAAGTCCATTATCATATTTTAAAAAAGCAAGTGCTTAATTAGATGCTGTGGTAGGCAGAGAGATTACTAGAGAAATTGCAGACACTTATCAAGGGATTGCTCCCCCAAAAGTTAAATAGATTTTACCAAAAGTGAAAACTTTTAAAATGTTTTTTAATTTAAAATTCAGAGATCTAGATCATCTTTCTTGTCTCTGGATGTAATTTAGTATCATTTTATAAAGTGCTGATTGTTCTGCAAAGTGTTACATTTTATACATTTTTGTAACAGAATGAGAAAAAAGCGTTAGCAGATTGGATACACTACCACTGCAGATTTAGAACAGTGGGCTTGTCTTATAGAATATGGGCTGAGGTGACTTCCATCTCATTACTCAGATCTGACAACTAGTATCCACTTTGAAAAATTCACTTGGGGCCGGCCCAGTGGGGCAAGTGGTTAAGTGCGCGCGTTCCGCTGCGGCGGCCCGGGGTTCGCCGGTTCGGATCCCAGGCATGCACCGACGCACCGTTTGTTAAGCCATGCTGTGGCAGCATCCCATATAAAGTAGAGGAAGATGGGCACAGATGTTAGCCCAGGGCCAGTCTTCCTCAGGAAAAAAGAGGAGGATTGGCATCGGATGTTAGCTCAGGGCTGGTCTTCCTCACAAAAAAAAAAAGAAAAATTCACTTTATCTTTTGCCTTCCCCTCTGTGTATGAAAGATTTATTTGGTTTACTGAAAGAAAGTTAAAAATATTATTCTGAGAATTGGCACTTGCTTCCCGAAGTCATTCACTTGGCAATTGCAAAGAGTGAGAGAAGACAGGGAGAGAGCGGGAGAGAGGGAGGAATGGAAGGAGGGAGGCTTAAGAATAGATTTAAACACAATTTTCAGGATTGACAAAATCTGAGAAAACACATTTCTAAAATTTTGGCTTAAATTTTAAACTTTTTAAAGAATATAAAACATTTACGTAGGGGCTAGAAGTTAGAGTTAGTACACTAAGAGGGTAAAGAGAAGGTTAGGAGGGGTTGGCAACGTAAGTGTAAAACTCAAACAGTGGCCGTTCCATGTTCCTGAAATAAATTGCAAGCCAAACAAGAATCTTGACCAGGTCCTTTGAGCCAAGTAAAGTATCAAAGCGTACTCAGTGTCCTACACCTCGTGTGTACCTCTGATGAGGCCAGGGCACAGTGCTTCCCCCAAAATGCTCTTAGAGGCATAGTAGCAACACATGCAACCTTCTGTCAACAAATAGAGCCATGAAAATAGCATTGGCCTTTATGTCCATTGGCCCATGTCCTCGAAAAAGTCAACACACAACTAAAAGCAAACAAGCACTATGCCAAAAAAATTAAGTAATGGGCTTTTGACACACTTTATGACTTTTCACATTCTGCGTGTGTTTAAGAGAGGAATTTATGCTTGCGCAGAAAAATTATTCAGTCTTCCAGCAATAAAAGATAAATTTTTAAAAAATTATATATTCACTTAATAGAATATTTACAATCTTCAAAATGTGTAATGATATGGAAAGACTTTTCATATATTGTCAAGTCAAAAAGAATGGTTACAAATCAGTGGAAATTATGTTAAATTATATTTTTCGAAAAGGTAAAACCATGACTCTCGTATAGATATAAAATAATCACTTGTCAAAGATTTTTATTTAGCTCATTATTAATTATTAAATGAGGAAACCAGACAAGTGTTTCAACCAATTCAAAAGAGAAATTAAAGAACCACAAATGTACATGGAGTAAATGAATGTTGAAATAAATTTACAAATGGACACAAAACTGGCTTTTATCTGGTGATGGTCAGTGGGGGTGGCGGGGTGTCTCTCTGCTGTACAAAAGTCATTTTCAAGTCTCTGTACAAGAATTATTTGCATTTGCAATAATTTGTCAATTATCTACAAACTACAGAGTTGAAAAATATCTTAATCAGACACAAAGGTTCATATCCCTGGCAGTGTTTCTCAATCTCATTTTCATTATTACCTTCATAAGGAGACTTTTTAGACATTTTTATCTAACCCTCCCCCGCCCAAATTAAATACTAATGAATAAGATTTTGTTGGGTAGACTTAAACTTTGGAGAGCCACAAACTATTGTAATAGCTAAGATTTTTTTTCCGCCCGTAAAGAACCAATTTTTGCCCCCTTTGGGGCCATTGAGAATTATTGCCCTATGGGACAGATAATCCCCAGAGGCTCTAATATTCCATTGAAAGGATATCTAGTAATCTCATTATGATATTTAAAAATAATTATTTTTATTTTTATTTTTTTTGGTGAGGAAGATTGGCCCTGAGCTAACACCAATTGCCAATTTTCCTCTTTTTGCTTGAGAAAGATTTGCCCTGAGCTAACATCTGTGCCAATCTTCCTCTATTTTGTATGTAGGATGCCACCATAGCGTGGCTTGATGAGTGGTGTAGGTCCGCACCCAGGATCTGAACCCGCGGACCCTGGGCCACCAAAGTGGAGTGCGCAAACTTAACCACTACACCACTGGGCCAGCCCCGATATCATTTTTTAAAACCACTATGTATATAATATTATACATTATATATATTACATATGTATGTTGTTATACATGTTACATATATATATGGGCTTAACGGATAGTTTATATAGGGGTCAGCAAACTAGAGCCTGCAGGCCAAATCCAACTTGCCTGTTTCTGTCAGTAAAGTTTTATTGGAACACAGACACACACACTGTCTGCAAGTTGTCTTGTCTCCTATGGCCTATGGCTGCTTTCACACCACAAGAGCAGAGTTGAATGGTTGTGACAGAGATCACAAGGCTGGAGAAGCCTCCAATATTTACTATTTGTCTGTTTACAGAAAAAGTTTGCCAACCTCTGGTTTATACTACACTGTTGATAGTAATTATTTCTGGTTAATCGAATAACAAGTTATTTTTCTTTAAAAAAAATCTATATTTCCTATAAATGTTTCACTTACTGTTGGGATGAAAACTTTTTAAAATTATTTGTTACACATCAATTGTGTACAATGCACTTGAGAAATAGAAGAACAAGACATGGTTCATGCCTTTTAAAAAGCTTCTAATCTAATGTTATTGAGGTAAGTTGGCATGTTCGCTATAGGAGGATTGTTGCATACTTTTACCGAAGTAAAAAAAAACAGAAATAGATAGGGACAGCTGGAGGGAAAAAAATACGAGCTGGGTCAATGTGAATTTTAGGTTAAATTTTGGCCTTCAGAGCCTTAAATTTTAAAGGAAAAGCAGATTTAATAGTTCATCGTGACTGAAGTATTTACTTCAAATTATTATAAAAATAAGGAAAAAAAGAATATGCTTGCTATAAATCTTTAGAGAACATTATATTATCCCTTCATTCAGATTTTATACTCACTGAGGTCATAAAATTCAAAGTTATCCTAAAAGCCACTGTGAGAAGATATGTAATATTTCAGGACTTAAGCTGCCCTGATTCACATAAATCTCTAATCTTTTCCCATCCAAGTTTCAAGATACTGCAACAGAGCAACCCAAGGTCATGTATGGCATTCTATTCAGTTTATTATTTCCTGCTCCCAGAAACTTACTTTCCCAGGGACCTTATCATTGAAGGGTCTCTTTAATACCTGAGTGATAATATCTTAGTTCCCTTAAAAGCTGTTCTTTGTAATGTAGGACTTTTGAGTACCTAAAACCATTAAGACCCAGGCAAATTATTTTTCTCATTGCTCAATTCTAAGAATTTGAGGACAGGGGCCCTCCAATCCAGCATGTCTACAGAATAAGAATTTTACCTATTTGTAATATAAATAGGTAAATAAATTAATAAGTCTTTTGGAAGATTAAAAAAATTTAATTTTTTTTGTTTCAAAATTTTCCAGGAAGTAACTATAAGATTACTAACATGAAATCCAAATCGATTCAGCAATCATTTGAACACCTAACATATCAGCCTTTCCCAATCACGTTTTCATGATACACAAGTGTGTTCCAATCAATTGAGAGGTGTGTCTCCAATAATCTGTCACTAACAAAGGTTAAAGTCCTGAAGCTTGCAAATTATTTACTTTTCAGAAATTAAAACGAATTCAAGGTGATCTCTATAATAACCACGCTCACTTTGCCTTCTAATACTGCCTACTAATGCACGTTACCAAATGAGCAAGACAGACAACGTTAAGGCCAGTGACATGGACACTCCCACAGGAGGTGTGGCATGTGAACAATATCTGTCATTTGTACCATGGTGTAAAAATGGGATTCAAACCTGTAGCCAAAAGGAAGGAATCAATGGGGAAAGAGAAAAAGGAGGAGGAGGAGGGGCAGATGAGGAAGGACCAAGGGTGGTGGCGAAGGAGGAGGTAAAAAGCAACAATTTGAGGAATGGGAAAGGAGGAGGAGAGCCCAAAGGAACCAAAGAATGAACAATCAGCAAACAGAAGAGAGTTGCGTATGCAAACAAAGGGAGCAAAATCTTGAAAAACGGGGTATGGTAGGTAGTGTCAGTTGCTGCTGAGAAATTAAGTAACACTGTCGATGTGAGGCAATTAAATGTCCCTGGAAGCATCAATAAAGGCAGAAGGCTGACCTTAAAGCCTGAATTGGAGCAAGAGTTAAAGGAGAGGAGATAGCAAGAACCTCTGTAGACTCTTCCTTACTGAAGGTTGGCCTTGCTAGGAAAGAGCAAGATAGGATGGTAGTTAGAGAGGACAGTGGGTAGAGGCAGGCATTTTTAAGGCTTGGAGAGCCCTGAGAGCTCCAAACAACAAAGAGGGATAGGCTGAAAATATCAGATAGTGAGGAAATAATCAACAGAACAAGGTTCAATGCCCAGAAAGCACAGAAGGGAATAGGATCGTGAACCAGGGTTGGTCTTGAACAGGAAAAGGCACACCTCTTCTTCATCAACTGCACGAGAGGAGCTAAGAGTGAGTGCATTAGGAGGTCCACCTGCGTGGACAGAAAGCCCAAGGGGATTCACACCCTATAAACCTGCTTTCTCATCACAGGAGAGGCACAACCATCAGCTGAGAGGAAAGGAGTCAGGGTGGCTGTTGTAGAAAGTGAGCAAGGAGGATGAACAGAAACAGGTAAAATTATTGCTCCAGGGGGTCTCCCTAAGGCACTGACTGAGACAGGAGAGCCAGAAAGAAAAAAGGATCACAGGCACAGTCTTAGGGAATGTACACATTTTCCAGAAGAAAGGAAGGAGGAACCAGCAAAGACATTTGAGAGAGAATGGCCATGGAAGTGGGAAGAAAACTGCATTGCCATAGAATCCGTGGTAAGAAACACTTAAAAGACTAAATGGGGAAAAGATGGAGTTGATCAACAGAATCCAAAACTGCAAAGAGCTTGGATGATAAATACAGAGAAAAGTCCACTAGATTTAGCAACAAGAGAGTCATTAATAACTAAGAGCCTTTTTCCGATACTAACGATTAAACCAGATTTCATGGAATGGTAGTAAAAAGTTGAAGACAATTACTGGAACACTTTTACCTTTTCAGGAATTTTAGAAAGTAATAAAGTGTGAGACAGGGGTAACGGTTTGAGGAGACAGTAGTGTTGGGGTATTTTTTGTGTCAGAGAAAACTGAACATATATGTGTATGTCTGTGTGTGTATATATGTTTGTGTGTGTGTATGTTGGGTGCCATTGTAACTCAATGACTCAGCTACCTTATAGGATTATTGTAGGAATGAAATGAAAGCACTTTATGAACTGAAAAGTACCGTAGTAATATCAGGAACTATTATTTTCATTTTACACAAATTCTCATTTTTTGAATGTAAGAAACATCATGCTTATGTTTCCTGCCATTCAAAATTCCATTAGTGCTTTATGTGAATGCAGGCATGAATCAATAAACTTTATCTCCAGAGCTTTCCTTGTAGCCACTAAAATTCTTAGCTCTGCAAGATGAAATCCCCAGACAAATGGAAACCAGCAGTCCCCAAGTCAGAAGTTGAACTGAGAAAAATGGAAAAAGCATGTTAAGCTGATTTCTGTGGTCCTCACACACCTTCAACTTATAGGGACAAAATACTGACTTTGGGAATTAGCTTGACTTTTCTTTCTGCTTTGGGATATGTTGTTAGTTTAGTGAAACACATATTTCTGCCAGGCAGGACCCAGGTAAGGCTTAGGTCAAGTTATAAACCCAAGCCTTTTGTCATACTCTGACAGCAGGAAAAACCACGTCTGGAAAATGTCATTATCTGGAAAAAATTGTGTTTTGCTTTGGGTCTTTGGCTTGAGGTTTTCTTCACATTTTAAAATCCACTAAGGAGCTAAAAAGTTAGTAGCTAATAGCTACTAAAGTAATTAAATTGTGTAGACGCCAAAATAAATAAAATCCATTAATTAGTAGGATTGCATTACATTCTATGATTTTGTCCAAATATTTTTGTAAGAGCAGTTCTCAAACTCTTAATATGAAATCACTAGGCCTTTGGAACAGAGCAATGTTCCTGTTTTGCTGCTATTTTATAAATTTGGGAGCAAGTAATTGAACCTGTCTGAATCTCAATTTCTTCATATATAAAATGGAGATGAGAATTATCTTGTAAATCTGAACACTCGCACCTTTGTTGGACACAATAGACGATGGACATTTCACCCTTGTCTTTGTAGAGCTTTGGGTATTCAAAAGGCAATATTACTAAACTAGCATTTCCATCTCTTTTTTTTTTTTAATTTTTTGTTTATTGCAGTAACATTGGTTTATAACATTGTAAAAATTTCAGGTGTACATCATTGTACTTCTATTTCTGCATAGATTACATCATGTTCACCACCAAAATACTAATTACAGCATTTCCATCTCTTAAGCATGGAAAAACTTTGGCACTCATTTCACCCTTGTCTTTGTAGAGCTTTGGGTATTCAAAAGGCAATATTACTAAACTAGCATTTCCATCTCTTAAGCATGGAAAAACTTTGGCACTCAGAGATTAGCTATGCATTTGAAACAGAGAATCTTTGAAAAATCTATAATTACAACCAGGCCACAAAAAGATGAGATGGTATACACAACAGACTCTTAATGTTGGTCACTTTAAGCGAAGGTGGGGACAGGTTGAAAGTTGGAAGATGTGAATGTTATTTTAACGCATTTGCCCTCAACTTGAAAACGTGTTGTGTTTTGTAAATTTTGGAAGAGTTTTTCTAAATATTTTTAAATAAATTTAAACAGTCCGTGTCTCTTTGCCCCTTTTACTACAAATTAACATATAGTTCGTTAAGTCTGCATTTTGGGGAACATAATTAAAGATAAACTTAAACAAGGGTTTATATAAAGTTAAGTGGGGCAGCTTCAAATTGGAAGACATATAAAACTATCAAATGTAATACTTGGCTATCACATATTTCCTCACATCTAGTGAATTTCTTGGGCTGTCACCAAAAAGTCTAGTCTGGGTGAAAAGATGCTTAGTAAGGAACAAGGAGAATCTTTTATGCCAGTCTTACATAAGGATCGCATTGGCAGCAAATATTGCCAGCCATCCTTGTCATATGCTGCTGTCTGCTAAAGACAGGAACAGCGCAGCGAACTGCGGGAAGAGGAATGAGTCACGGGCAATGCCTGCCACATGCATTATCCTCAAGGTAAATGCATTTCGTGAGACAAGGCCGCAGAATCCTAAAATAGTCTGAGCCTGTCACTTAGTACCCAAAATAATTACTCAAGAAATAGCTCTTTCTAAAGGGACAAATTACCCCATCAGCATAAAATGACACTGTCATGAGATTGTTGGATAGTGTCTCTTTTTTTAAAACAATTTCCTGGTGATCACTCTGACATGAAAATTATAAATTAAAATTACATCAGCTAAAGGAAGCCAAGAATTGTTTTCTAAAATCTCTTCTCAGTTCCAGTGTAGGTTTGAAGTCACTCCCACAGAAAGACCACAGTAGGAGCTGGTCAACAGAATCCAGAGGAATCAACTGCCTGGTAAACTGAAAAGCAAGTGCCTCAGAAAGACGAGAAAGACTGCAGGCTTCCGGTGTGGAGAGGCCAGGAGAAGAAACCCCGTAGTCCACGTTCTCATGCGCATGCCTGCTGGAGAGACAGCCTGTCACAGAGCACATGAAAGGGATGACAGGACACAAAACATTAAACACTGGTCAGAATCAACTAAAGCTGAAGTTTGCCAGGTATATTAGTTTCCTAGAGCTGCCATAACAAATTAACACAAACTGGGTGGCTTAAAACAGCAGAAATTTATTGTCTCACAGTCTGGAGACTAGAAGTCTGAAATCAAGGTGTCAGCAGGTTGGTTCCTTCTGGAGGTTCTGAGGGAGAATCTGTTCTATGCCTCTTTCCTAACTTCTGGAAGTTGCTAGCAATCCTTGGTGTTCCTTGGATTGTAGATGCATCACTCCAATCTCTGCCTCCACTGTCACGTGGTGTTCTCCCCCCGTCTGTGTCTGTGTCCAAATTTCTCTCTTCTTACAAGAACACCAGTCATTGGATTAGGTTCTACCCTAATCCAATATGACCTCACTCTAACTTGATTACATATGAAAAAAATGCCACGTATTTCTAAATAAGATTACATTCACAGGTACTGGGGGTAAGGACTTGAACGTATCTTTTGGGGGGATACAACTCAACCTACAACACCAGGTCTTTCAGAAGTGACCTGGCCAATTACTACCAGTATGATCTGGGACCTTGTGGCACAATGTGAAGAAAACATAGAATATTAAAGCTCAAAGCAACCTTAGAAATCACCAAACCCAACCACCTTACTTTATAGATGATAAACAGATGTTTCCAAAGCAGCCATTTGCAACCAACTTCAGTTTGGGGACCAAGGGTACAATGAGTTGTGAAGGATGAGGTAGTAAACTGTTATTAATAAAAAGTACTAAGCAGTGAGGATGATTCACTTTCCTTATACACAAGGATAGATTAACGGCTGTGCCTAAATTATCTCGCTCAAATTCACTTACATTTCTTGTGTAGGAGAGAAGGTTGGAGACAGGGAGAGATGTAGCTAGAGGCTCTAAGAGTTGTCCATAACCTGTAATCCACCTTACCTCTGCCTCCAACAAAGTATGTTGAACACGAGAATGTCATTCAGATGTGTACATTTGTTACAATTGATGAATCTAGATGGACAAAGCATAATGACCCAAAGTCTATAGTTTACATTACAGTTCACTCTTGTTGTTGTACCTTCTGTGTGTTTGGACAAATGTATAATGACACGTATCCACCATTATAGTATCATGCAGAATATTTTCACTGCCCTAAACATCCTGTATGCTTTGCCTATTCATCTCTCCCCCTAGGAACCACTGGTCTTTTTACTCTGTCCCTAGGTTTGCCTTTTCTAGAATGTCATATAGTTAGACTCATACGGTATGTAGCCTTTTCAGATTGCCTTCTTTCACTTAGTAATACGTATTTAAGTTTCCTCCATGACTTCATAGCTCATATCTTTTTAGCACTGAATAATTTTCCCTTGTCTGAATGTACCTCAATTTATCCATTTACCTACTCAAGAACAGCTTGGTTACTTCCAAGTTTTAGCAATTATGAATAAAGGTGCTATAAACATCCATGTGCAGGTTTTTGTGTGGACATAAGTTTTTAACTCCTTTGGGTAAATACCAATGAACGTGACTGGTGGATCATATGGTAAGAGTATGTTTGGTTTTGTAAGCAACTGCCAAACTGTCTTCCAAAGTGGCTGTACTATTTTGCATTTTCACCAGCAATGAACGAGAGTTCCTGTTGCTCCACAGCCTTCTTAGCATTGGGTGTTGTCAGTGTTCCAGATTTTGGCCATTCTAATAGGTGTGTAGTGGTATCTCATTATGGCCTTAATTTGCACTTCTCTGATGACATATGACATAGAGCATCTTTTCATATGGTTATTTGTCATCTGTATATCTTCTTTGGTAAGACGTCAATTAAGGTCTTAGGCTCATTTTTTTATTGGGTTGTTTTCTTATTGTTGAGTTTTAAGAGTTCTTTGTATATTTTGTATAACAATTCTTTATCAGATGTGTCTTTTGCAAATATTTTCTCCCAGTCTGTGGCTTGTCTTCTCATTCTCTTGATTTCTTTCTTTTTTTAACATACAGAAAAAGAATTATATGAAATTATAAATTTTTTTCCCAAAATAAATTCTGGCAAATTGAATAATGTAACAGAGGAAAGACCTATTTGTAATAAAAGATGAAGTAGAAAACAAGATGTCTAAGGGTGTCATTGCTGTAATTTGAAGACTCAAATATAGCAAAGTCAAAAAACTAAAGATTTTATTTCATTTTGGTTATAAGAAAAATTATCATGATTTTTCATAATACCTTGAGAAATGTTCTCCTTAATGCCTTAGACATGGCCAGTACCAAGTTGTATAAAACATCATACGGGGGGCCAGCCCAGTGGCGTAGTGGTTAAGTGCGCGCGCTCTGCTTCTGCAGCCCAGGGTTCGCAGGTTCGGATCACAGGCAGGCACCGACGCACTGCTTGTCAAGCCATGCTGTGGAGGAAGATGGGCACGGATGTTAGCCCAGGGCCAATCTTCCTCAGCGAAAAAGAGGATTGGCATTGGATGTTAGCTCAGGGCTAATCTTCCTCACACGCATAAAAAACATCATACTGCCTTGGAAGGGGCACTTGGGTAAAGTGTTCTGTAAATAGCAGCACTGAAAAAAAAAAAAAAAAACTCACGAGAAAAAGATAGGAACAATCTGTATCTTTGCCCTGCCCTCCTAAAAAACTCTATAGCAAGTGGCTAAAGGTATCCATTCTAGGGCCATTCCCAGCTCTGCCTCCAGGCTGTGTGACTTTGAGCATAACTCTCTGTGCCTTGGTTTCTTCATCTGTAAAATGAGGACAGTAATAGTAACTAGAGCTGTTTTAAGGATAAAATTAATAAATATAAAGCACTTAGAAGAGTTCCTGGCACATAGTAAGCACTCAGTAAATATTAGCTATTTGTGAGATCAAATGGAACATTTGTAATCTTATTACATCAATAATAAAGAGGAGAATGATATCCTCTTTAAATCAGATTATTTGGTACTTGACAAGGATTTATGGGCTCTTCTGACGTATTTGCTTGAATTTAAACTCAGCTATAGGAGATAAACACTGCTATTTGAAATTCATGTAACAGTATTTTTTAAATGTTTTAAATCATTTAACACTTTGTATTAGTCAAGATTTGTATAGACTCGTTATTTTGGAACCTTAGAGTCTTTATAAATGCTCTCTAAATTCACCATATTTGAGTTAAAAAATCACATTAGACTGGTAACAAGAGTCCAGGGTTCAAATTCCAGCTCTGCTACGAACAAGCTGAATGCCTTTAGGCAAATCATTCAGCCTCTCAGAGCCTCAGTCTCCTTACACATAAAATTACCAGGTTGGAGCAGATAATCTCTAAGGTAATGTCCAATTACAAAATTCCATGAATTGTAGGTTAGGATAAACATCATTATCTTTGTTTTTTTCCAGATAGATTTTAAAGGACTTGCCTTAAGTCATACATTTGGAATTTCAAACAAAACAAAACAAATACCATTCTGGCTCCCAGACTGAAACTTTCAATTCAGTGAATCTCAAACTTTTCAAATCAAAATGCCATAGAATTCCTCTACTATGTAAGAATATTGAAAATAAAGACAACTGGAGAAAAATAAACCTCTACAATTCTTAGCAAACTGACACTACCTGAAAACACTTTTTCAGTTTTAATCTTTCTCAAGCAAGATAATACCTCTACTAGCTTAGTGAAAGCAAAGATCAAAAATGTTTCCAGAGGCAGATAAAGCCAAGTCATCCTATTCCTGTAGCCTGAGACCAACAAACTACTTGTGCTGCTGCCCTGACTTGGTTTCAATATTGCCCAATTTTAAGAAAACTGCAATGACCACCAGTACCTGATACCATCTATACCCCACCAATGTACTAACACTGCCTGGCAAAGGGCAGCAGGAGAGACAGTAGGTTGGCAGATGACAGAAAGGAACATAAAGCATTTTAAAGTCTATCATTTTCTTATTGGTTATATTAATATCAGAAAAAGTAGACTTCAACACAGAGATAAAGAAGGATACTCCATAATGACAAAAGGGCCAATTCATTAAAAACATATGGCAATCTTAAATATGTATGCACCTAATAACAGAGCTTTAAAATACATGAATCAAAAATTGACAGAACTGAAGGGAAATAGAAACAAATCTACAGACAGAATTGGAATATACATTCTTCTTTCAGTCATTATATTAAATACCAACTAGAGAAAAGCAATAAGGATACTGAAGACTTGACCAACACTATCAACCAACTTGATGTACTTGATATTTATAAAACACAACAACCAACAACTGCATAAAATACTTTTTTCCAAATGAACATTGAACAAATAACTAGAAGGACCATATGATGGGGCATAAATCAAATCTCAAAAATTTCAAGAAACTTAATCATACAGAGTATTTCTCTGACTACAAAATAATTAAATGAGAAATCAGTTCCCAACATATGGAAAAAAAATGAGAATTTGGAAATTAACATACCTACTTCTACATAATCCATAAGTCAAAGAAACAATTTAAATGTAAATTAGACAATATCTCAAGCAATGCTAATGAAGTCAAAATTTGTGGGATGTAGCTAAAATTGTGCTTAGAGGGCAATAATTATATTAGAAAAGAAGAAACATTTAAAAATAATGATCTAGGGGCCGGCCCAGTGGTGCAAGCTGTTAAGTGTGTACGCTCCGCTGCAGTGGCCCAGGGTTTGCTGGTTTGGATCCCGGGCGCACACCGATGCACTGCTTGTTGAGCCATGCTGTGGTGGCGTCCCATATAAAGTGGAAGAAGATGGGCACGGATGTTAGCCCAGGGCCAATCTTCCTCATAAAAAAGAGGAGGATTGGCATCAGATATTAGCTCAGGGCTGATCATCCTCACCAAAAAAAAAAAAAAAAAAAAAATTGATCTAAACTTCTACATAAAGAAACAGGAAAAAGATGAGCTAATTAAAGTCAAATTAATTAGAAGAAAGAAAACATAAAAGAATGGAAAACAATGAAATGATAAACAGACAATAGATAAAATAAAAAAGCCAAAAGCTAGATCTTTGAAAAAAAATATATTTATTTATTTATTTATTTTTGGTGAGGGAGATTGTCCCAGAGCTAACATCTGTGCCAATCTTCCTCTATTTTGTATGTGGGACGCTGCCACAGCATGGCTTGATGTGTGGTGTGTAGGTCCATGCCTGGGATCTGAACCCACAAATCCCAGGCCGCCAAAGCAGAGCATGCAAACCACCATGCCACTGAGTCATCCCCTGAAAATATTTTTAAAGTGATAAACTCTGTCAAGATTGATCAAGAAATAAAAAGGGAGAGAGAAAAATCACAATTACCATTATCAGGAATGGAATAAGGTCATGACTACAGACATAGACCTCAATAATAAGGGAATATCAGGAAAAACTTTATGCCAATAAATTTTCCAACTTAGATGCAATGGGAAAAGTCCATTATAAACACAAATTATGAAAATTGACACAAAAAGTATTTAAAAATCTGAACAGCCCTACAACTGTTAAAAATAAATATTTGACTTTGTGAGAATATTTAAACTTTCCCACAAAGAACCTCAAGGCTTAGATGGTTTCATTGCTAATTTCTGTCCAACATTTAAGGAAGAACTAACACCAATTTTATACAAACTCAAAACAAAGCAGGAGGAAACTTCCCAATGTGTTTTTTGATGCCAGGATAAATCTGATAAGATTTATCAGATTATTTAACCTGACAAGAACATTACAGGAAAAGTACACACCAATGACTCTACTGAATATAAATGCAAAAATTCTTACCAAAATGTTAACAAATCAAGTCTAGTAATATATGAAAAGCATAATGTGTCAAGACTAATAGCTTCTTTCCTGTGAATGCAAGATTAGTCATTCAGTGTAATTTATCATAACAGCATCTCATAAAAGCATAAAAATATGACAAAATTCAAATCCATTACTTGGAAAACTAGAAATAGAAAAGGAACATCTTAAATTTGATAAAGAACATAAAAGTAAACTACCGTCTTCTTTTCTCTGCTCTCACCACTCTTCTGACACCAAATATGTGGGGTTTTTTTCCCCACACCAACTAATTCTCTGACACGAGCTGGGTGTCCTACAACTCAATTCTGAAACTATCTACCTGAGGTTAGTGTTAGATCCCACAAGTCAAGGGCTTAGTCTCACAGACTGCACCTACTTCAGATGCAAAATGCAACTCCAGGCCTTCTGTACTTCTAACTGACCAGCCATAAGTTGAAGGTTCCCAAAACCCCCTCCTTAGGATCAATAATATTCTAGAGTGACTCACAGAAGTCAGGGAAACACCTACTTACATTTACCAGTTTATATAATAAAGGATATGCTAAAGGATACAGATGAACAGCCAGATGAAGAGGTACATAGGACAAGGTCTGAAAGTGTCCTCAGCATAGGAGCTTCTGTCCCTGAGGATTTGGGATGTACCAACCTCCCAGCACATGGATGTGCTCACCAAACCAGAAGTTCTCCAAACACTGTACTTTAGAGATTTTTGTAGATGCTTCATCATGTAGGCATAATGGATTATTAATTCAATCTCTAACCCCTCTCCCCTCCCTGGAGGATGGGAGAAGAGGCTTAAAAGTTCCAAGCTTCTAATCATGGTTTGGTAATTCTGGTGACCAGTCCCCATCCTGAAGTTATCTGGATGATTATCCAGATGATAATGAGCACGCTAAGAGTTGCCTCATTAGAACAAAAGATGCTCCTATCACCCAGGATATTCCAAGGGACTTAGGACCTCTGTGTCAGGAACTGGGGTCAACCAAATATTAGAAAAGAAGATGCTCCTAGCATCCCTATCACTCAGGAGAATACAAGGGTTTGAAGAGCTATATGTGAGGAATAAGTGGCAGATGATATAAGATAATAACATATATCTTATTTTGCAGGGCATCTGTAAAAAACATAGCAACATTATACTGAGTGGTGAAAGACTAACATAATTCTCCTAAGATCAGGAACAATTTCTCCTAAGAATGGCTCTCCTATTTAATTTTAAACGGGAAGTCTTAGCCAGTGCAATAAGGCGAGAAAAAAATAAAAGGCATAAATATTAGAAAAGAAAAATTTTAATTGTCTTTATTTTCAGATGACATGATTTTGTACATAGGAAATCCTAAGAAATCTATAAAGAAGATAATATAACTAATAGACGGTTTTATAAATTTTTAGATTACAAAGTCCATATAAGAAAATCAGTTATATTTCTATATACTAGCAGCAAACAATTGAAAAATAAAAAAATTTAAATACCATTTACAATATCATAAAGAACAAAATATTTAGGAATAAATTTAACAAATGTGAAAGACTTCTATAGTGACAACTATAAAATATTGCTAAGAGAACTTAAAGGCCTAAATAAATGGAGAGATGTAGAATGTTCACAGATTGGAAGACGCAATTTTGTTAATGTGACAGTTTTTCCTCAAATTTATCTGTAGATTTAAAGTAATCACATTCAAAACCCCACAAGGTTTTTTAAAATACAAATTAATCTATTTCTAAAAATTTATATAAAAATGAAAAGGACTGAAAATAGTCAAAATAATCTTTAAAAAGAAAAACAAAATTACTTACACTACCTGGTTTCAAGGTTTGCTATAAACTACAGTAACTAAGATGGTATAATATTAGTGTACAGACATTCAAATAGATCAGTGGACTAGAACAGAGAGTCCAAAAATAGATCCATGCTAGATGGAAAACTGTTGACAAAGTTGTCAATGTAATTGAATGGGGGGAAAATGTCTTTTCAACAAATGGTGCTAGAAAGAATGCATATCCATATGGAAAAGAATATAGTCTGAACTTCTATCTCACACTGTAAAAAAAATTAGAGATTGATCATAAAACTTAAAACTATAAAGCCTCTAAAGAAAATTTAAGAGACTATCTTTATGATCTTAGGATAGGCAAAAGTTTTGTAGACAAGATAAAAAAAGTTCTAATCGTGAATGAAAAAGGATCAAGTGGATTTCACCAAAATTAAAAACTTTTACACATCAAAAGAACATTAAGAAAATGAATAAACACTCCAGAAACTGAGAAAATATTTGTGACACATATATCTGATAAAGGACTTGTATCCAGAATACATAAACAACTACCACAAGTCAATAATAAAGACAACCCAATTTTTAAATAGGCAAAACTTGAAAATACACTTAACAAAAAGGAATCACAAGACATATAAATGGCCAAGAAGCACATGAAAAGGTGTTCAATGCCGTTAGTTATCAGGGAAATTCAAATTACAACCACAATGAGACACTACTACATACCACTTAAATGGCTAAAATTTAAAAACTGACAAGATAAATATCGGCAAGGATGTGAAACAATTGGAATTCTCATATTACTGGTGGGAGAGAAAAATGCAGCAACCACTTCAGAAAAGCATTGGTTGGTTCTTTATAAATTATACATATCCCTACTCTATGAACCAATAATTTCGCTTCTAGGAATTTACCCGACATATGAAAATATTTCCACGCAAAGACTTTTATAAGAATGTTCAGAGCAGCTTTCTTCATAATAGCCCGAAACTGGAAACTAAGATGCCCATTAATAGGAGAATGATTAAACAAATTGTGGCATAATCATAAGATGGAATGCTGCACAGCAATAAAAAAGAATGAACTACTGACACCCATAACAACATGAATGAATTTCAAAGATCTCAAAAATCTCAAAATCATTTTGTTGAACAAAAGAATCTAGACGTAAGAGAGTATTCCATTTATAGAAAGTTCCAAGAATAGGCTAAACAAAACTACGGTAATAGAAGTCAGAACAATGGTTGGGAGGAAGGGAGGGATTGACTGTAAAGGCACACAAGAAAATTTTACAAGTTGCAGAAATGTTCTAACTTTTTATTGAGATCTTGGTCACACAGGTGCATACACTTGTCAAAACCCATCAAAATATACAGTTAAGATCTATGCACTTTATATATTAATAAATAACAATCTAGCATTTTCAAACACCTTATTTTATGTGAAATATAAAGCAGATATGCCCTGCTTCTAAGAAAAAAATTATAAAATAGCTAAATTAGGCTGTGATTAGTCAGAGTGCAAGATAATTTTTGCTCTGGATACTTGCTTGGGAGTTCCTCTAAATATTAGGATCCCTTAGTATGCTGAAAATGATTAGATTTACAAATACATTGTTTAAAATAGCTTTTTAGGAACATATATGCTACATAGAAACAGCTCAAAAATTGGAAAATGTGTCAGTAATCTTGGTTCCATTTGACTTAATAATCCCAGAAGTATAAGTAACTTGGGATCATTTTCCAAGGAAATAGGCCTCATAGTAGGCATGTCACAAGTGGAGAGCTACCTACGTGAGTTTTCTTAGCACAAGGGGAAAAAACATATTTCAGAGGATCAAAAGAGCTATAAGAAGAAGCTTTTGCATTTGCAAGCCAATCTGGCTACATATGACATTTTCCTGGATGGGCAAGCATCTTCAGTTTTATCTTGACATATCTACTGCTATTTTTCTAAAAGCTGCTTTTGCACATGAAAAATTGCCATTTCACATAAAGCAAAAGGCTTAAAATGCCCCTCACACATACAAAAAAAGTCATATGTTCTCTGGAAAATTGGTTATATTTATATCATTACTGAGAACCGTAAAATTAACTTACATAAGTTTATTTGAGTCCTATATTTTATCTTCACTAGCTGTGGTAAATATGATCTACACATGATAAGTATAACCAAGTATAAACAGTGTAACCAAGATGTTTCCAATTACCTGCCTTCTTAATGACTATCTAACTACTTAAAGTCTGATCATACCATGATTTACATAAAAATAGAAAACAGAGTCAAAAAGATGTAGTCAGGACTCTGCTACCTGGAACAACGCCCTTTCTCCCCAGTAACACACAGACACCGATCCCATCAATGGCTTCCCATTCCAAAAAATCAGTGAGCTAAGTGTCACCTCCCCTTGAATTCAGTATAACTCATCACTGCCATTAACCCTCCCCATGCTGCCATGACCAATGTCAGAGAATACGGCCAGGGTTGAGCGAAAAAGGAGATCCATGAACCTTCCAATAGTGCTGGGCTGGGTTTCGTCAGGCAGAAAGATCTTCAGTGCCACTCCCAACAACAACTTGGTAATTCTTTCCATGCTTAGCTAATACTGAGTGGGAGACCAGGGAAGCAATTTAGCCTCATTGAACTGGGACTCTACATTGAAAAATTATTTGTTAACAGGTGGATTTGGTATATACCTGGTCCATCTTGGGCTATATCCAACTTAGTTACTAAAGAACCTGGGGGTGCTTTGTAGAAAATTTCACTGTTAAAAGCAATGTCACCTGTTTGGCCTAAACTCTAAAAAAGAAGTATGGAACACTTAGAGCAAGTCTTAGCATATAGTAGGCTATCAATATATATTTGTTGAGTGAATGAATGAATGGTGTAGGGCTCTAGCATGTTGCTGAGCAACTCCAATACCTATGCATAAAATTAAGCATTATTTATTGGTTTCATTTGAACAAGTATATTTACATAAAATAACAAGAATAGCTTGTTGTCAAGTATCCACTGCATGGCTGGTGGAACAGGGATAATATTTTGAAAATATTAAACTGATATACTTGCCTTGCTGCTCCCCACCTAGTAAGATCAAGAGCATTTAACACTTTCAGAGGAGGGATAAAGAACAAAGAAGTTATCATTCAGCTTTAACCTACAAATTATATATGTTAGTTCCATTTTCAATTTTGATCACCAGGTTTTGTGGAGAAGAAATGGAATTTTACAAACTCCAAAGGCTTTCCTTGAAATACTAATAACCAGAGCCTGCAAGAAAGCAGGGAAATGAAGCCAGAAAGAACTCAGGATATGATATAACTCCCATCTCAGAGGAAGGAATCAAAAAAAAACCTTTCAGTCACTGAGGGAGCTGGAGATGAGAGGAGAGAGTGAGAAAAAAACGAAGGAGTTCAGACTCGGGCGTCCTGGCTGTCCTCGAAGGGTCGAAACCCTTAGAAGGGGATGCAAGTGGGACTAGAAACACCCAAATAGGCCAAGAGGAATCCAAGTACAGAGGGACTTATTCCTTATTTCTCAAAAGAATAGCCTTTAAAAAATGCAAACTCCTTAAAGACGACTAGCATTTTACATGCCGTTTTCAGCATGGTCCAGGGTAATCGTGTAGGAACGGTGGAACGTGGTACCTCTCACCATAATATGTAAAGAGAAAACAGATGGACATCCTGGGCATCCCAGGAAAATCAAAGCCAAGCAGCCTGAAATCAGGATGAAAGGCCACAATGAACAGCGACTTGTGTCTAGAGGCTACGGCAGGACCCACCTTCTTCAGGGGAAGATGACAGTTTGATGCTAAAAACCAGGCAGGACCAGCCATACTTCAGTGGCCACCAGCTCAAGACGCCCAAAAACAAGACTGACCAGCCACACCAATCAGAGATCTGAGAAGAAAGAAGACAGCCCAAGCGCCATCCTGCCACCACGAGGATCTACGCTTTCTCCCTGCATCCAGGTCACCTTAGGGAAGGAGAAGGGAGGAGCCTGAGACCTCAAGAGAGAGGAGAGGGAGACAGCTTCATGAGGAGTTTGAATTTTAAACTGATTACATTTGTATCTAAAAGATGCTATTTAAATTGTCTCTCATTAGCAATTTTCAGTTCCCTTCCCACATCCCACACCCTACCACCATTAGCAGAAATAAGAGTTTGAAAACTAGATTAGATCAGTTATATAAAAATAATTTTAAGTTCTTTTCCTTGTGTGTCTGAGTTATATTAAAATAACAAGAATTAATGATGGCTATTATTATGTACCAGGCAGTAGTCTAAGCTCATTACAGTTATTAACTCATGTATTAATCATAACTATTCTATGAAGTCAGTACTATTCTGATACCCATTCTACAAATGAGGAAATTGAAACACAAAATCACACAGCCAGTAAGTGACAGAGCCTGGACACACACCAGGCACCCTGGCACCAGAATCAGGACTCTTAACTCCTCTGGTAAACTGCAGGGACACTTGAGTAAATTTGACTTTGCAAACCAGAAAGCAGTACAGCTGGGATTTAACTCAGATGGGTCTAGCTACAATCATAAGCTCTTGTCACCAAATTATGGCTTCTTTCCTTTTCCCCTTCTGGTAACAGAACCACTTTTCCTTTGGGGACTTGCACCTTTCCATAGAGGCCTGTCCGTCAAGGATCTCCACCAAAATCAGCTAACCAGACAACCTCTACTCACCTGAAACAATAATTGGTTACCGGGGCCAGCAGAGGAGCCAAGCAAGACCAATCAGAATCCTTCTCAGAGATGGAAACAGACCCTGGGAGACAGAATCTCTCCTCTTCTGGGATTGTAGATGCTGTGGTAGACATTAGTCATTCTTTTTGGTAACCAGCATCTGATTCACCTTCTTAGGTGAGGAATCCACCACCTTGGGAGCAGAGTAGAGAAGCCAAATATGCCAGATATTCACTTTCTCAACCTCCCTTGCAGCTACAGTGCAAGCATAAAAGTCAAGTGAGTCAGACATAAAGAGTCAGACATAAAGACTCCAGGTTTTGATTAGAAGTTAATGACCCAAAGAAGCGGAGACTGCACAAAATCTATTTCTAGAGAGGATGATAACATGGCAGCATCTGCGTCCAGTTTCCAGAGAGAGGCTGTAGTTCTAGCAACAGCGTTTGAGGCCCAGCGTCTAGGGTTGCCATCAACAGCGCAAGCTCAGTGGCTATGCTCTCAAGGGGGCTGTGGCCAGTCAGTGAATCACGTCTGCAGTAAGATAGCCGTGTCGCTTCCAACAGGGAGCCTCCAGGACTTCCCCTCCAGTCCTCCTGGATCCAGATTCTGTGAGCTGCCTGATAAATCTCTTTTAATAAATCTCTTCTTAAAATAGCCATTTAGCTTCTTGTGCTTGAAACTAGGAATCTGCTTTAGTTTTCTGTTGCTGCTATAATAAGTTATCACAAACTTTGTGGCTCAAGACAACTCACAATTATTCTCTTATCATTCTGAAAGTTAGAGATCCTAAAATCAAGGTGTCAGTCGGGCTGCATTCCATTCTGGAGGCTCTAGAAAAGAATCCATTTCCTTGCTCTTCCCAGCTTTTGGAGGCTTCTTTCTTCCATCTTCAAAACCAGTAATGCTGTATCTTTCTGACCATTCTTCCCTTGTCATATCTTCCTCTGATTCTCCCTCCTTCTACCTTCCTCTTCCACTTTTAAGGACACTTGTGATTACGTTGAGTCCACCTGGATAACTCAGGAGCCTCTCCCTATTTTAAGATCAGCTGATTAGCAACATTAATTTCATCTGCACCTTTAATTCTTTGCCATGTAACTTAACAAATTTACAGGTCCCGGGGATTAGGATGTGGATGACTTTGGAGACATTGTTCTGCCTATCACAGAACCTAAATGGTGCAGATATTTGTATCAGGTATGCTTACACACAGTGGATGCTTAAGGAAACATGGGTAATCTGGAAACTATCATTTGACCTGACTGTGGTTAAATACAGTACAAACCCATTTGGTGCTAACGGATGAAACTCTGGTAGCCCACCGCAGCCAGGGGCAAATGAGCAATCGAATAATTACACGTGGTCACCTGGAATGAAGAGCTCATTTGAAGCAAGGCTTTGTAAGAGCCAACGTCATATAACTACTGCGTAAAAAGGAATGAAGGAATGCAAGGACAGTGAGGATGCGGTGGTGGTCGTTAACGGCATTTGATAGCTTAGAGAAAGGGAAGGATATGCTCAAAGCTAAAAATTGTTGCTAAAAACGCAGATCAATAATCAGGGATTTCTATAATGGTTCTATATTAATCTCCTATCTCTTACTCCTGCAGGCCTATGATAGCCCAAAAGCCAACTCAAAGATTGATCTCAGATGTTGCCAATTTACAACGTCAGTTAAATTTACAGTCTAGACAGCTCTCATAGGTGAAACTAAGGGCAGCAATAATAAAAGACTAGGATGCCAAGATTGGGAATAACGACATATGGGAAGACTCAGATGAATGACTATACTGAGCTCTACCACCACTGAGAGTCTATTGCCGGTAGAAAAAGCCTCAAATCCTCCTTTTTAATAAAGCTGTTCCTGCCTTACTTAAAGGTCTTGTAAGACTTCACCTGGCTCTTTTCTGTAAGCCAGAGACACCGCAGCGGGAATGGGATCCACTGATTTTATTGCAAGTACCAGGATTCTAGGGTCACAGAGGCTAAGTATTAATATTTGATGATCAAATACAAAACAGGCAAACACAAGATTACATAACAGGCAGAACTGTATGGCTTTAAATGATCCTTTTTGGTGGCTAATTCACTGTGGGGCCCATCAGATTGAAATAGTGGGTAGCCCGCTAAGGTCCTACATGATTTCTGTAACCAAAAGACTTTAAGTCTGGCAAACAAAGGGCTGACTTGAGCCACTGTGATAGGAAGCCACTCGCCTCATCCAGTTCTCTGATCTGAATCATTTCATAGACATGAGAGGAAAGGAAAGACACTTTTGAGGAAGAAACCTGCAATCACATGAAAGCAGGTTTTGTACGTCCTCCTGGTTTTTCCTATGGAAGCTATGGGAAGTATTGCCATTTGACGAGACAACTATGCATTGCAGAAAGGGAAATATCCACTCCTTTGAATCTTTATTGATATTGGCTCTAAATGTGCTGATTCCTGGAGACCCATCTCGTGGTATACCATTCATAGTCAGGGGTTATAATATCAGATAAGTCCACCTACTCATAAGCCCAGGGTGACCATAAACCTATCATGTGATTATATCCACAGTTTTGAGTGTACAGTTGGAATAGGTATTCCCAGAATTGGGCAGAATCTGCACATTAGTTGCCTGAGCTGTGGAGTATTAAGATAGAAATGGACGAGTAAGAACTCTTTGAACTCCCAATGCTAACGCAAAGACTAGTTCCACCATCAAAGACTCGAAAGATGCAGGGATGGTGATTCTTATAATCTCCATTTACCTTAGCTTTTGATCAGTGTAGCAGGAAGTTGGGTCTTACAGCATAACAGTGGATTATCATAAGCTTAATCAAATATCATCTCTAATTGTGCCTGCTATGCTAGAGGTAGTCACTTTGCTTAAGCAAACCAACACAGTCCTTAGTACCTGACACATGGCTATTAACCAGGAAAATGCTTTTTTCTTTTCTTCAGTATGCAGACACCAAAATCCCTATCTTCATCATATTTCCTCAGTTATGTCAACTTCTTGGTTCTGTGCTAAAATCTAGTCAATGGATCCCTTAATAACACCATCTCATATCTCACTGATTCTCTATATGACAAAAAGATGTATGTTACACTAGATATCTTGGTAAGGCAGCGTATATAAGAAGAAGGAAAAAATCCCAAGATAATATCAGGATCTGAAACTTCAGTAAAGTTTCTGGGGTCCACTGATTTGGGACAAGTTGAGATAGCACCCCCAAAGTAGAGGTAAAGTTGCTAACTTTGCTCCCCTTCTCGCTGAAAAAGAAGCCAAGGATTTTCTGGCCCTCTTTTGGATTTGGGAGGCAACATTCCCATATATGCGCTTCTCTGCCCCATTTACTGGGTGAACTAAAAAGCTGCTCACTTTGACTGGGGCACAAATCAATAAAGGGCTTTCTACCTGTTACGAACCGTGGTTCGAGCAGTTCTGCTGTTTGGCCTTTATGACCCATCAGATCTAATAGTGCTTAAAATATCAAGTGAGGCAAATAAGGATGCTGAACAGAGCCAATGGCAAGTCCCAATACAAGAGTCACGTGGCGGCCCCTAGGGTTTTGGATCAAGGCCATGCTCTTTTCAACAAGTCATTATTCCCCTTGTGAGGCACACCTTGCTGCAGAGCTCTGACGGAGACTAATTGTCAGATCACGGGACACCAGCTCACCATTGTGAGTGGGTATCTTATCTGCCTCACCATAAATTGAGTACACCCTGTAGCATGTCGTTATCAAGTGGAAGTGTTTTTCTACAGGCTTCATAGCATGAACACATTCTGAAAGCATAAGTTGTGTGAGCAAGTGGTTCATACTTCCAGCATGCCTGCCTACTTCTGGCCTAATGCCAGCCCTTCTCACCCCACACTTACGACTTGAGGAGAGTAGCCTGTGAATAACTGACTACAAAGGAAAAATCTTGAACCGGATTTAGAGAAGACTCTGTGTGATATTCTGGCAACAGCTGAAAGGTTTGCTGAAATGTTTCACTCCCCTTTAGGGGTGTCCCTGAGGGACAATGAAGGAGGAAAACCTCCTTGGGAGTGGAAACCTCAGATCCCTTTTCCAGTTTGCCTGTAAATGGTGATGACTTGAGGTTAGATCTATACAGATTCATCAGAATGGGCTAATGGTTTGGTAAGATGCTCAGATATTTGGAAGGAATGAGATTGGAGGATTGAAAGTGATGTTTGGAGAAAAGTATGTAACTCTCCGAATGGACTCAGATCCTGAGAATACCTGTGGCTCACAGGAATGCTCAGCAAAAGATCCCACTGAGGAAGTGTACAAGACGACAGGCTACCTCTTCCCACTGCCATCCCAGTGTTTGCTGATCAAGTTCATGACCGATGTAGCAATGTTTGCAGAAATGAAAACTATACGTGGACTCAACAACATGAACTTACACTAACAAGGCCACCTGGCAACTACCCAAACCAGTGCCCCATTTCTGAAGCAAGAAACAACTCTCAGCAGCAAGGGATACCATACCTCCTGGAGGACCATACAGACACCTGGTAGCAGTCTGACTGCACTGGATAACTTCTCACACAAAGGATGCGGCAATGCCCTCATTGAAAAGATCACGTACTCTGGATCTTAATTTTCTTTTCCTACATACCACACTTGTGCAAATTTGTAGTCTAACCTAATGTCTTGGACACCACCTCTGTAACCCTCACAACATTGCTTCTAATCAAGGAACTCACTTCACAGGAATACAAAAGCAAATAAAAGATACCATACTGATGACCATGAGATTTCCTGTCTTGCCATTTACCCTATCTCCAGAAAGATCTGGCCTTAAAAAAATGGATGGATGACCCTCTCAAGACTCAGTTATGGTCTCAGCAAGCACATTGTAAATTTGGGATTCAGTCCCAGAGGATTTTTATATATGTCTGAAAGGGACTAAATATTTGGTATTATTTCTCCTGTAATGAGAATACATAAGCCTAAGTAGTGAAACGAAAGCGGCACCTCTTGAGATCACACTTAATGACCCTTTGCAAAGTTTTTGCTTCCCATCTCCACAGCTGTGAGCTCTTCTGCTTTAGTAATCTCGATATCCAAGGACTGAATGCTTCGACCAGGGACTACAACAACCATTCCACCAAGTTGGAAGCTAAAACCGCTACTTTGACATTTTTGGCAAGAAACGTCAAAAAACTGGCAAAAAAGGATGACGATTTTGTTGGCTAGTATGATTAAACCTGACCACAAAAGGAAACAAAATTGCCGCCACAAAGAAAATCCCAGGAAATTGCCTGAGACGCCACCTAATATTGCCACGGCCAGAGATCTTGGGCTTTGAAACGGATGCCATAACTTTTGAGGTTGTAGGATGACTATTTGCAGGGAGGCAAAGAGAGAGTTTTAAGTTGTATGATGAGAGTGTTTTATGTTGTATGAGGACTCATTGCACTATGTAGGGATGGCTATTTTCAGATACGCTGGGAACTATGTAAAGAATGGCGTATGTGGATGTCAGGTAGCCAAAAAGGTAGACTGTAGTGGACATTTGCCATTCTTTTTGGCTTTTCAGAATGTGAACTCCCTTATGATGCATGTGTTATCCTTTACCTTAGGGACAGAGGTCACCTCCCCCCTAGGTCACACGCATCATTTCCTGCCTGATACAGGTACTGTGAAATTCTGGAGCTCCTGGAGGCTATATTTTCTGAGGCTGAAAATGCCAGATGCTTGCTTTTTCTGCCTCCTTTGCAGTCACATGACCCAGACTCTGACAATTAGACATGTTCACCCCAGACTTTGATTGGAAGCAGGTGAGGCCAAGAAGCAGAGTCTATTCTGTCAAGGGTGATGGTAGTGGAGTATGACATTCATTTCCAAGTCAGAAGTGGCCACGTTCCTAATGGCAGCAGCTTACGGTATTCAGCGTAGGTGGTAGTGGGAGCTGTGGCATTTGGGTTCAGAGATTTGGGGTATTATTCCTGCTGACTCTACAGTAGTCTTAAAAATTATGTGACACCCTGTTATCTTTTAATAATTCTTTTTCTGTTTAATTTAATAAGAGTTAACTTTTGTTAATTATAACTAAGAATCTTGATTGATTCAAGTGCTAAGGCTAAGTAAGTCTGGAGCTGCTGGGAGCCATATATCTTCTTACACGAAGAGGATTTGCCTGTGAACAAAGTCATCAAAGAGGAAAACAGAGCTGAAAGCTGTGGGGATAAAAGAAAAGCTATGATGCTTGAATCCCTCGATCCAGCTAAGCCTGAAGTCCATATTTTTCAGTTATAGAAGCCAATAAATTCTTTTTTCAGATTTAACTGGGTGAATTAGTTTTCTAAAACATATTACCAAAAAGTACTATTTCATACAGCCATGATGCAGGATTATCATACCCAGCTAATTTATGGAACAGAGTACTACAAAGATGCTGCTGTCTTTTACATTTCTGGAGGACACTATTGATGTTTTCCTCTCTCGCAGGAGACATTAGCCAGGTGCCTGTGCTGACCATCACCCAAACTCTGAGGTTTCTTGAAGTAAACAAAATTTGACAATTTTTTCTTTGTTACATCAATAATACATGTTTTTGATGGAAAAAATTAAAATAAAGAGAAGTAAAAAGAAAAATTAATTTACTTTTTCAATTAGCATTGTGAATATTTTTTATATATCTCTGATCTTTTTCTACATTTTTCAAAAATAGGATCTTAATGTAAATGTATTTTATAAGCTTTTTTAAGCTTAGTATGTCTTAAACATCTTTTCACGCTTCTTAACACCATTTTTTGGAAGGGAATCATAATTTTTATATAGGTAAAATTTACATAAGATAAAATTTACCCACTTTAAGTATAATTTGATGAGTTTTGACCTATGAATAAAGTTGCATAACCACCATCACAAAATATAGAATATTTCCATCATCCAAAAAGTTACCTTCTCCCCTTTTGCAATCTATCAACTCCCCAACTTTTGCTCATTATTTCCACAAATAATTTTTTTCTATTCTTTCCACCCGCCTTTTTCTAGGACTCCAGTAACACATGTTAGACTGCCTTATGTTGGCTCACACATTACTGATGCTCTGTTCCTTCTAAAATTTTTTATATCTTTGCTTCATTTTGGATAGTTTCTGTTGTCATATCATCAAAAGGACTGATCTCTTATTCTCCAATAATGTGCTCTTAATCTCATCCAATATTTTATTTCTGATATTTATTTTCTGATATTTCTGATATTTTATTTTTCTGATATTTTATCGTCTTTTCTGATATTTTGTCATTTCTGTCATTTCTGATATTTTCTGATATTTTATTTTGTCATTTCTGTCATTTCTGATATTTTCTGATATTTTATTTTGCCACTTCTGTCATTTCTGATATTTTCTATTTTATTTTTCATCTCTAAATGTCTCACTTAGGTGTTTTTTATATCTTCAACTTCGCTCATCATCATGTTTTCCTCTACCTTTTTAAACATACCAAATATATTTATAATAGCTGTGTTGATGCCCTTTTCTGCTGGTTTCTCCATCTCTGTCATTTCTGAATCTCTATTAACTGATTTTTCTCCTGACAATGAGTTGTATATTCCTACTTTGCATAACTGGTAATTTTTGATTGATTGCCAGAAAGAGTGAATTTTATATCATCGGTTGTTGGATTTTGTTAAATTTCATGAAACAGCATTAAATTTTGTTCTGGTGTATTTGCAATCAGTTGCATCCTCTTGAGTCTTGTTTTTAAGCCTTCTTAGGGCAAGCCCAGGGCAGCCTTTAGTCTAGACCAATTTATATCCATTATTAAAATGGTAACTTTCTAAGAATTCTACTCCATAAAATCTCTGTACTCTGGCTAGTGGAAACATGAGTATTTCCCAATCCTGCATGATCCAGATATTGCTCTACCCACTCCTTCTAGCAGTTATCTCCCTGGTCCCAGATAGTTTCCTCTCACATGTGTACAGATCAGTACTCAGTCAAAGACTCAAGGGGATCCCTGTAGAGATTTCTGGAGTTCTCTTTTTTTTTTTATAATTTTATTTATTTATTTTTTCTCCCAAAGCCCCAGTAGATAGTTGTATGTCATAGCTGCACATCCCTCCAGCTGCTGCATGTGGGACGCGGCCTCAGCATGGCCGGACAAGCGGTGCCTCGGTGAGTACCCGGGATCCGAACCCGGGCCGCCAGCAGCGGAGTGCACACACTCAACCACCAAGCCACGGGGCCGGCCCTGGAGTTCTCTTTTTGTGGAGTCCTTTCTCCGCAGTACTCCACTCTGAAAATTCTAGCAGACTTGACTTCCCCAACCTCTGGTCTCCGACTCTTCAATTCAGCAAGGCTAGCAGAGACACGCCCCCACAAATCAAACCTCCTCTAGATAGTAATATGGTGTAATCTTAGTACTGATCTTGTTTATTTCCGTTCTCTCAGACATTACAGTCCTACACTGACTGTTGGCCAATGCCTGAAAACCATTATTTTGTGTAGGTTCTCCGGAATTTTGTTGTTTGAAGAAGTATGGTAAATCCAAACTCTGTTACTTCATCTTGGCTGGAAGCAGAAGTCTGCAGCATCATTTCTAATGGGTGCCTAGAATTCCATTAAATGGATGTACCATCTGGGCTATAGGTATTTGATAGGAGAAAACATGCCTTGTTCACCATTGTACCCAAAGATTCTGAGGTATGATGGAATTTGGCATATAGCAATAAATAAATATTTATTGACTGAATAAATTAACATTGAGACTATTTCTCTTTCTTTCTTTCTTTCTTTTTTTTTGTAAAGAAGATCAGCCCTGAGCTAACATCCATGCTAATCCTCCTCTTTTTGCTGAAGAAGACCGGCTCTGAGCTAACATTATTGCCAATCCTCCTCCTTTTTTTTTTCCCCAAAGCCCCAGTAGATAGTTGTATGTCATAGTTGCACATCCCTCTAGTTGCTGGATGTGGGACGCGGCCTCAGCATGGCCGGAGAAGCAGTGCGTTGGTGCATGCCCGGGATCCGAACCCAGGCCACCAGTAGCGGAGCGTGCGCACTTAACCGCTAAGCCACGGGGCCGGCCCTATCTTTATTTCTTAGCACAAAATATGCTGAATGAATATTTTGTTGCTAATCGTTACCAGAATCCTACAGATATAATTATTTCTTTAGGATATATTTTTCTAAGTATAAATATTGGTTCAAAGAGAAGGCATATTTTAAGGCATTAATATTTATTTCCAAATTGACCAAATGGAATCAATTTACAACCTCACTGGCCAATAGGCTTTTCATGAATGCTTATTTCTCTATATCCTTGACAAAATTGGATATTCCATTTTTTAAATCATTGCTAATTTTATAGGTTTAAAAGGTTATCTTATTTTAGTCATTATTTTAATTTCTTTGATTATGGAAGTAAGTTGATCATTTTTATGTTTTTGTTTTCATTTGTAATCCTTGAGCAATTATCTACAACTCAAAACTTTTGTGATTTGTCTATTAATCAAATAGACTATGGAAATTTTAACCCCTATAACATTCATTATATATTTACTGCAACATCCAAAGCTTAGAAGAATATTTGTTTTTAATAATTGCTTTTCTATCATCACATTTAAGTCAGCTCAAAACCAGAGCACTCATTTGCTACTCCAATGGCCAGTATGTTCAAAGGATCTGGCATCTGGTAGAATCAAACAGCAAAGAGACAAAGAAAAGAACTGTAATTGAAAGCACTTTTCACAAGTCAAAAGTGTCAACTCATTAATGTTTTATGGAGCAGATGGTATTAACGAGTAACCAAAGACACATGTTCATTATTATTGTCCCCACCATATTCCTTTGACATAAATGGCCCAGTAGATTGTGAAGTGCTTACCCAGATGATGAGATTCAATAATTAACATGGTACCTAGTCTCTCTTCCCGCAAAAACACTCAATGGGGTCAATAAAGAAAGATGCACACTATTAGAGAGAAAAAGAAACATTCTCACCTTATAAAAGAGATAATTTACCTCAACATTATTTATTTATTTTGTGAGGAAGATCAGCCTTGAGCTAACATCCATGCCAATCCTCCTCTTTTTGCTGAGGGGATTGGCCCTGGGCTCACATCTGTGCCCATCTTCCTCCACTTTATATGGGACACCGCCACAACATAGCCTGACAAGCGGTGTGTCGGTGGGCACCCGGGATCCGAACCAGGGCCGCCAGCAGCGGAGCACGCAGTTAACCGCTACACCACCGGGCCGGCCCCTCAACATTACTTATAATTGCAAAAACATTGGAAATTTCCAATATTATAGAAAATGGCTAACTAAATTATGAGACTACCTCTAACTAAAGAAATATATTTCCATTAAAAATAACGTTTCCAAAAAGTTGTTAGTGACATGGGAAAATGTCCATGATATGATGTTAAAATTTCTTAAAAGACAGGCAACTGTACATGCAATAAATTACAATTATACAAAATATGTATGACTATAAAAATATGCATAGATAAAGGACTAGTAGGAAATACACTAAAATAGTTATCACTGTGTAGTAAGATAATGAGTGGTTGATTTTTTCTTCTTTTTTCTCTTAAAATGACATCATATTACGTTTCTAACCAGACAAAACAACACCAGATGCTACTTTTTAAGAGCGAGATACACACCAAATTGGTAACAGTAGTCACCTCTCAAGGGCAGTGTGACTGGGGTGAGTAAATGGGAATTTGCTTTGCCTGTACTGTCAAAATTCTTTAAAAGAAGAGTATTCTCATCTATTACTTGTATAATGAAAATAATTTATTTTTTAACAACAGAGAAATGGTGGAATATATGTTGGATATTTTCTTTATTTAGCTTCTTTGCATTTTATATTCAAGTGAAAGCCCCCATTCTAACATTGCAATTTAATATTGGGAAAGGCAGTCGCCTTACAACTAGAAAAATACCATGATTTCTGGCCCACATGTACTGCTTATTAGCTGTGTGACCTTGCCCTAGTCACTTAACCTCTCTGTGCCCCAAAATCGTCATATGTAAAACGTTAAATTGGTACTTTCTTGCTCATCAATATGATATAATTTATAAGAAAGTACTTCTGAGCCATAAAATGCTCCTCCGATGCAAAGCATCATTGGGTAGTAATAAAAGTACACGGTCACAGAACAGAAAAGAAATTTTTCAAGAGTTGTTTAACTTTGCCTTCTGAACAAGGGGAATTTAAAAAGTGAGGGGATG